>NC_064859.1:16346459-16668662 GCF_024139225.1 Suncus etruscus | reverse complement strand
ACAGAAGACCACTATATTAAACAACCTGAAATTTCAACATTCAAAGGCAGTAAATGCAAAGAAATATGGGTAAACTAAGGAAGACACTATCAGCTGGGGAATTGAAAATCCTAGCAAGTTTCTAAGCCCACCAAAATGCAGGAGCTCAATAGATGAGAACCTAAAAGCAGCAATGAATGTCCTAGCAATAGAAATCAAGGAATCACTGGCTTGCGAAATCAAGAAATCTAGAGATGAACAATTCAATCAACTCAAAGAAGAACTTTTACAGAAGATGAGAGAATCCATACAAATGGAATCAAAAGAAAGAAAACTACCTGACATATGCTTTTCTAGTTAAATGGTTAAGCCTATACTTTTTCCTTTAGAACACATTTTCTTTCACAGCAGTCAGGAGTTGAATAAAAAATTAAGTTGTTTGTAAACACTAAAACTACACTTATTTTTGGATAATTGTTATGTTTTTCTAATAATTGTCATTTTGTCAAAAGTATACAAATCCTAGTCTCCAATCAGCAAATATTTATTATAAAATATAATTAAATATATTAAGACAACTTTAACATTATTTCTTTATACTTAACTATCAGTTGTTTCATATCTGAGAGAGTTCACATACTTGCCAGATTTCACTGTTGTAAATGTTGGTAGTAAATTGTCCCCTTTCTTCTTCATATTTTTAAGTGAAAGGGGTATTAGTATACCTTCCCTTTTCTCTCTCCTTGGAGAAGTTTTCTGGATTGATGAGTTTCAGACAAGATTTGGGGGTGTGTTGACATTAATGCATGTTTCCTCCCTTCCTTCCTTCCTTCCTTTCATCCATCCTTCCTTCCTTCCTTCCTTCCTTCCTTCCTTCCTTCCTTCCTTCCTTCCTTCCTTCCTCTTTCTTTCTTCCTTTCTTCCTTCCTTCCTTTCTCTTTCTTTCTCTTTCTTTCTCTTTCTTTCTTCCTTCCTTTCTTCTTTCCTTCCTTCCTTCCTTCCTTCCTTCCTTCCTTCCTTCCTTCCTTCCTTCTTTTCTTTCTTTCTTTCTTTCTTTCTTTCTTTCTTTCTTTCTTTCTTTCTTTCTTTCTTTCTTTCTTTCTTTCTTTCTTTCTTTCTTTCTTTCTTTCTTTCTTTCTTTTCTTTTCTTTCTTTCTTTCTTTCTTTCTTTCTTTCTTTCTTTCTTTCTTTCTTTCTTTCTTTCTTTCTTTCTTCTCTTTCTTTCTTTCTTTCGTTCTTTCTTTCTTTCTTTCTTTCTTTCTTTCTTTCTTTCTTTCTTTCTTTCTTTCTTTCTTTCTTTCTTTCTTTCTTTCTTCTTCCTTCCTTCCTTTCTCTTCCTTCCTCTCTCTTTCTTTCTTCCTTCCTTTCTCTTTCTTCCTTTCTTTCTTTCTTTCTTCTTCTTTATTCTTTCTTTCTTTCTTTTTTATGCTTTCTTTGTTTCTTTCTTCTCTCTTTCTTTCCTTTCTTTCTTTCTTCTTCTTTATTCTTTCTTTCTTTCTTCTTTATGCTTTCTTTGTTTCCTTCTTCTCTCTTTCTTTCTTTCCTTTCATCTTTCTTTCTCTCTCCCTCTTTCTCATTTTCTCTTTATTTCTTTTCTTACTTCTTTCTTTTTCTTTGCTTCTTTCATTCTTTCATTCATTCATTCTATTTTCCTTTATTTTCTTTTTCTTTTGATATGAATTTAGAACACAGGTCATTTACCATGAAATACATCTTTTATCTTATAAGTGGTGGTGGGAAATGTGCACTGGTTGAATGTGGTGTATATTGTAAAACTAAAATACAAACATGAAGAAATTTGTAACCATTGTGATTAAACAAAATGAGAAAAACAAATTTAATATTTGATGCTGATCATAAAGATAGCCAGCAATTTGTGATTAAGTTAAATAAATTTGTTATTAGTTATGAAAATATTGGATATTGGATATTGGAAAATATATATTAGTAAAATGTAACAACAACAAAAATTCTTCTGAAACATTAAGGCAGTAGGCCTATCCAAGGGCAGTTTTCTTGACCTTGACTCTCACATCTACCTGAACAACTTATAGCCTGAGGTAACAAAATACAGTTACCCAGGTGTGCTTCTGATATTCCCTGGGGAGTATCTGTTCATATTCATGCAGGATTGATTTATCAAATTCTAGGGAAAATCTGAGCAAGAAGGTTGATGTGAGGGGCAGATGACTCATCGCTGGGTGAGCGTTACAGTTAAAAACAGACACAACATGACATGAGATTACAGGTACATTGGTAATGAACTAAATCTTTTTAGATGTCACAGAACAAAATTTGAATAAAGTTTTCCATGGACTAAAAAAATTAGAAATTTCATCAATTATTTTTAATTTGTATTACTTTAAAACACAATCTTTAAAAGCTGTATTATTTTTTTAAGACTGCTTTGATTCTGCTTCACGATTTTTCACATGCTGTGTTTTCATTTTCACTCAGTTAAAAGTGTTTTCTAATTCTCTTTGTGATGTCTTCTATGCTTTATTATTTACTTTGAAATAAAACACTTCATTTCTAATAATTGGGATTTACAGATATTATTTGGTATTCATTTCTAATCTAGTACACTTTTCATGAAATGTATTTATGTGAAATTAATATGCTTTAAATTTATTAACTCTTGTATTTGTCTAACAGATGGTGTACAGTGGTAAATATCCCATGGTTATTTGAAATAAAAATATATTTCTGGTCCAGAGCTGTGGCGCAAGTGATAGGGCATTTGCCTTGCACACGCTGATCGAGGTTGGACCATGGTTCGATCCCTCAGCATCCCATATAGTCCCCCAATCCAGGAGCAATTTCTGACTGCATAGCCAGGAGTAACCCCTGAGCATCATCAGGTATAGCCCAAAAAACAAAACAAAAAAAAATGTATTTCTGCTATTGAGATATGTAGTACATAAATAGTGATTAGATAAAATTGATTGTTAGTTTTGTTTAAATGTGGTGCATATCATTGATTTTATGAATTTTGTTCAATTAATTCCTGATATAGTACATTTAGGTATAATTTTGATTTTGTGGAATAGTTGGATTTTAGAGTATATCTCCAATTCTTTGGACTGTTAAAGAGATCCATGGGATTATTTAAGCAAAGCCATTCCATTATTCTAAGTATCATTTTCCGTACTGCATATTTTCTGAAGAACCCCTTTATAACACATTGGGTGGAGGATTTCAATATGTTTCTTTTGAGGGACATAACTATTCAGAGCACAGAAAGTTATAACATCAGATAAGTGTTGGATTTTTTGGTTGGTGAAAACTCATGAAATCATAGCACCTTTACTATGTAAGTCTGAAGAAAAACTAAATATAATACTTGTCAAATATATTATTTTATTCAGGAGGCATTGCTGTTACAGTGAGGTTGCTGAAAAATAAGAGAATAAGGCTCAAAGTTAATATATAAAAACAAGGGTAAGTAGAGAGTTATTATAAAGGAGCATGGTGAGGAACATGAAACACAAAAGTTAGATTTTTTTTTTAGTGTCCAATGCAATAGGGTACTTCCTAAAGTTAGGTCAAAATGTCCAAATATGGGTAGTGAGCAATATGTTGGGGGTTAACATTAAATTTCCTAAGCAGTATTCTTGCTTGAACTATTTTGTAAAAGCTAAGAAAAGTGATCACATATTGGTCTAGTTAAAAAGTTAACTCCAGGCTCTACCTGTGGAGACTCCGCTCTGCTGTGCTCATTCTGAGGAAACTGAGGAATTGAAGGGAGCTCGCTCCTGTGCTTCTCTGTCTTTCCTGAATTCTTGAAGCTCTCCTCAGAGCCCTGGGAAGCTAACCCCCCCCCCAAAAAAAAAACTGCATTCTGAAGCTGCCCAGTGAGTGACTGAGTAAGAACTGGCTGGCTGTGGGGGTTGCCAGGTGGAGTGCTGATTGATCTACCTGCAGAAACTCCGACCTGCTGTGCTTCTTCTGAGGAAACTGAGGATCTGAAGGGAGCTCTGTCCTGTGCTTCTCTGTCTTTCGTAAATTCTTGAAGCTCTCCTCAGATCCCTAGGAAGCGAACCCCAAAATACTGTCACCTAGAGGCCCCACCACAACAAGCAGGAAAAACCACACTATTAGCGTGACAATGGGAGAAAACTCGCAGGCAAACACCCTGCACAGAGAATGAAGACAATAGCTTGGATGACCGAAAAAATTCCAACCATCTGATTAACCTCTCAGATAAGAAACTTAGAATAGAAATATCGAAGATGTTCATAGAACTCAAAGAAAGCATAGATTGATCTGAACAGAACACAAAGACAGAAATCAGAAAACTCCAAACTGAAAAAGCAGATCTGAAAAACACGGTAGCTCAACTGAAAACCTCAGTGGATGGCCTCAACAGCAGGGTAACAGTAGCTGAGGACAGAATGTGAGTACTGGAAGATGAGATGCAGAAAAACTCAACACAGCAGAAGAAACTGGAAAAGAAGCTTAGGACAAACAATCAGGCAAAAAAAGTACACAATGAATGCGAATAGATGAAAATAGAAGTCTTTGATAAACTTAACAGAAACAACATAAGAATCATCAAAGTCCCAGAGGCCCAGGTAGGAGATCTCTGGGAAGAATCAACTGTCAAAACCATAATCAAAGAGATACTCCCAGAGTTAAAGACTACATGCAATCAAATCCTGCATGCCCGAAGAGTACCAGCTGAAAGAGACCCAAAGAAAAACACCCCAAGACACATCCTCATCAAAATGACAAATCCCACAGATAGAGATAGAATACTGAAAGCAGCAAGATCAAAAAGGGAAATTACATTCAAAGGAGCATCCCTAAGACTTAGTGCAGACATGTCACAAGAAACTCTCAAGGTCAGAAGACAGTGGTGGGATATTGTGACAAGACTGAATGAAATGAATGCACCCAGCCCAACTCACGTTCAGGTTTGAAGGAAGAATACATAGCTACATGGATAAACAACAGCTCAGAAACTTCACAGATGAAAACCAGCGTTAAAGGAACAACTGACAGGTCTACTTTAAGACATAAGAGATCAACAAACACAGCAAACTTATCTACAAAGATGACATTAAATACTATAAGAATCATCTTCCTCAATGTCAATGGACTAAATTCACCAATTAAAAGACACATAGTGGCAAAATGGGTCAAAAACATGAATCCAACCTTCTGCTGCCTACAAGAAACACACCTGAATAGTCAGAACAAACATAGACTCAAAATCAAAGGCTGGAGAAAAATCATCCAAGCAAACAACACCCTTAAATAAGCTGGGGTGGCAAAATTGACACCAACTTTATACTCAGAAAAGTGGTAAGGGACAAAGATGGACACTATGTACTAATCAAGGGATATGTGCAACAGGAAGAAATCAGACTATTAAACATATATGCACCCAATGAGAGACCAGCAAATGATCTAATACAATTACTGACAACTCTAAAAGAAGACATCAATAATAACACAATAATTGTGGGAGACCTCAGCACAGCCCTATCAACACTTTAAAGGTCAATCAGACTGAAACCCAACAAAAACATATTAGCCCTGAAAAGAGTAATGTAAGAAAGAAGACTATTAGATATATATAGGACAGTCCATCCCAAAAAACCTGGATACACATTTTTCTACAATGTACATGGGTCATTCTCCAGGATAGACTATATACTGACACATAAAACATACCTACATAAAGTCTAGAGGATAGAAATCTTGCAGGCTACCTTTGCTGACCACAAGGCTCTGAAATTAGATGTGAACTACAAAGCTACACAAAAGAAAAACTTTAACAATTGGAAATTAAACACCCTGCCACTGAACAATCAGTGGGTCCAAGATGAAATCAAAGAGGAAATCAAAGCTTTCCTGGAAACGAATTATAATGAATACAGAAACTGCCAGAATCTATGGCAAAAGCGGTCCTGAGAGGAAAATTTATAGCTCTACAAGCACACATCAGGAAGGAAGAAGGGGCATACCTAAATAATTTAATGACACAGCTCAAAAAATTAAAAAAATGACAAACAAAAGGAACAAAAAATAGGGAGACAGAAGAAAATAACAAAGCTGAAAGCAGAACTAAATGAAGTGAAAAACCAAAAAACAATTTGAAAGATCAACGAAAGCAGAAGTTGGTTCTTTGAAAAAATAAACAAGATTGATAGACCATTGGCAAAACTTATAAAGAAAGAGAGAGAGAAACTTGATAACCCATATTAGAAATGAAAAGGGGGAGATCACGACATATTGCAGAGATCCGAAGGGTAATCAGAGACTACTTTGAGAAACTTTATGCTACTAAACTTGAGAACCTAGAAGAAATGGAAAAACTCTTGGACACTTATATCCTTCCACAATTAAGTAAGGAGTATGTAGCATATCTAAACACCCCCACACTACTGAGGAATTTGAAACTGTAATCAAACATCTGCCCAAAAAGAAAAGCCCAGGTCCAGATGGATTTTCTAATGAAATGTTTCAAATCATTCAAGAGGAACTACTAACAATCCTAGCCAGGCTCTTCCATGAAATTGAAAAACGGGAACACTCCTAAACAGCTTTTATGAAGCGAATATCACCTTGATACCAAAACCAGACAGAGATGCTGCCAAAAAAGAAAATTACAGATCAATATCCCTGATAAATGCAGATTCAAAGATCTTCAACAAAATCCTGGCAAATAGAATCCAATACATCATCAAGATCATACACTATGACCAAGTAGGTTTCATCCCAGGAATGCAAGGATGGTTTAACATCTGTAAATCTATCAACATCATACACAACATCAACAACAAGAAAAATAAAAATCACATGATCATATCAATAGATGCAGAGAAAGCATTTGATAAGGTCCAACACCCATTCTTGATCAAAACTCTCAGCAAGATGGGAATGGAAGGAACCTTTCTCAATCTAGTTGAAGCCATCTACCACTTGCCAATGGCAAATATTATCCTCAATGGAGAAAAACTAAAAGCCTTTCCTCTAAATTCTGGTACAAGACAAGGCTGTCCTCTCTCACCACTCCTCTTCAACTTAGTACTGGAAGTGCTTTCTATAGCAATCAGGCAAGAAAAAGATATCAAAGGAATCCAGATAGGAAAGGAAAAAGTCAAGCTCTCATTGTTTGCAGATGACATGATACTCTACTTAGAAAAACCCAAAGACTATACCTAAAAGCTTCTAGAAACAATATACTCATATAGCAAGATGGCAGGCTACAAAATTAACACACAGAAATCTATGGCCTTTTTATACACCAATAATGATAGGGAAGAGATGGACGTTATAAAGGCAATCCTATTTACATTAGTGCCCCACAAACTCAAATACCTTGAAGTCAACTTGACCAAAGACGTGAAGGACCTATACAAAGAAAAGTATAAAGCCCTGCTCCAAGAAATAAGAGAGGACACACGGAAATGGAAACACATACCCTGCTCATGGATTGGCAGGATTAACATTGTTAAAATATAATACTACCCAAAGCATTATACAGATTTAATGAGATCCCCTTAAAAATACCCCTGATATTCTTCAAAGAAGTGGATCAAACACTTATGAAATTCATCTGGAACAATAAACACCCTCGTATAGCTAAAGCACTCCTAGGGAAAAAATGGGAGGCATTACTTTCCCCAACTTTAAACTGTACAACAAAGCAATAGTTATCAAAACAGCATGGTATTGGAATAAAGACAGATCCTCAGATCAGTGGAAATGGCTTGAGTTCTTAGACAATGTTCCCCAGACATACAATCACCTAATTTTTGACAAAGGAGCAAGAAATCCTAAGTGGAGCAGGGAAAACCTCTTCAACAAGTGGTGCTGGCATAACTGGTTAGCCACTTGCAAAAAACCTAACATAGACCCCCAGTTAACATCATGTGTGAAGGTAAAATCCAAATGGATTAAAGACATTGATATCAGACCTGATGCCATAAGTTATATAGAACAACATGTCAGTAAAAACACTCCATGACATTGAGACTAAAGGCATCTTCAAGGAGGAAACTGCACTTTCCAAACAAGTAGAAGCAGAGATCAACAGATGGGAAGCTTCTGCACCTATTTCAAAAGAAATAGTGCCCAGGATACAAGAGCCACCCACCATGTGGAAGAAACTATTCACCCAACACTCATCAGATAAGGGGCTAATATCCAAAATATAGAGGGCACTGACAGAACTTTCCCGGAAAAAAACATCTAATCCCACCAAAAAACGGGGAGAAGATATGAATAGACACTTTGATAAAAAGAAATACAAATGGCCAAAAGGCACATGAAAAATGCTCCTCATCACTAGTCGTCAGGGAGATGAAAATGAAAACAACAATGAAATACCATCTCACACCACAGAGATTGGCATACATCACAAAGTATGAAAACAATCAGTGCTGCTGGGGATGTGGAGAGAAAGGAATTCTTATCCACTGCTGGTGGGAATGCCATCTAGTTCAACCTCTATGGAAAGTGATATGGAGATTCCTCCAAAATCTGGAAATTGAGCTCCCATTTGACCCAGATATTGCACTCCTAGGGATATACCCTAAGAACACAAGAATACAATACAAAAACCCCTTCCTCACACCTATATTTATTGCAGCACTAATTCACAATAGCCAGGCTCTGGAAACAACCAAGATGCCCTTGAACAGATGAATGGCTAAAGAAACTGTGGTACATATACACAATGGAACATTATGCATCATCAGGAGAGATGAAGTCATGAAATTTTCCTATACATGGATGTACATAGAATCTATCACGCTGAGTTAAATAAGTCAGAGGGAGAGAGAGAGAGATGCAGAATAGTCTCACTCATCTACAGGTTTTAAGAAAAATAAGTCATTTTTGCAACAATCCTCAGAGACAATGAGAGGAGGGCTGAAACTTCCAGCTCACTTCATGAAGCTCACCACAAAGAGTGGTGAGTGCAGTTATAGAAATAACTACACAGAGAACTACCATAATTATGTGAATGAATTAGGGAACTGGAAAGCCTGTCTGGAGTACAGGTGGGCGTGGGGTGGGCTGGAGGGAGATTTGGGACATTGGTCGTGGGAATGTTGCACTGGTAAAGGGGGGTGTTTTTTACATGACTGAAACCTAATCACAATCATATTTGTAATCAAGATGTTTAAATAAAGAAAAATAAATAAAAAAGTTAACTCCAAGGAGCTTATTTGAAGATGGGCCAAAGGGAGAATCCTGTCAGTAGCAGAATTTTCAACAAACAATGACTGAATTTAAGTGTCCCAAAACATGAAATTGTGTGACAATACATGATATTATAAACAAATATAAGCACATACATATATAACAACTAGAATTTACATTGTGATTTATTTTTCTTACATATAATAATAATAAAAATTTCAATTATGATCATTCTGTATTTGACTTTTAGCCTTTTTTAAGCAGTGGAGTACTATGGAGAATTGTATTTCAAGAAAGTCAGAGTACGAGTGAACACAAGGAAAAGAGTGAGAGCAAAAATCAGTGATTTGATTGTTATCAGTTCATCAGTTTTTAACTACAGCTCTGTGGTAAAAATTTCACTGAGAAATTCTCCCTGAGATATTTTTAAACCTAAAGACTTACACTGTTTTTATATTAATCTCTTTAAGTCTGAAATCCAGGGGCTAGGAGATAGTAGAGATATTAAGACAATTGCCTTTCTTGTTGCCAACCTAGTTTGATCTCCTGTACCCTGAGCACTATGATCTCTGAGCAGAATCAGTCTGGAGTACTGCTGGATATGGCTCCCAAATAAAAAATAAGCAAAATTTTGTAATCTACAATTTTCTTTCTATCATCGTCCTCAAATACACATTGTTATACTGCTATATAAAACTCAGGGGCTGCTAAAAGAAGGGAACAGGAAAAGGTAGACACTGAGCCTTACTGTCCAATTTTAAAAGTAAGAAAGGATTTGTGCCCTAAATGGTACTTGATGCTGGAAGAATAGATTGTCTATCAGAGTCCATCTTAATTCCTTCACTCTACTTCAGTATCTAGAAAAAGTAATATAGATGATAAAATTCAGATTTCTGAAAATTATAGCCCAGTAGAAATGTTAGAATGTGTAGAATTTACAATAAACTTAAAAAAAGTGAAAATATCCATTCTCACAAATATATATACACACACACATAGATGCAAGATATGAAGCTTTTTAAGGTAATTATATTACTAAAATTGTCTGTGTTTTAATATGGTAAAATAGAATTTCCTGTCTGTGTCATGGTCACAGGAAATGATCTTCATCCACCCAAGAAGTTAATTTAAATATACTTTTAAAGCTATCTCCATACTTAGATTTACTAAAGTTTAAATTCCTTAAACCTTAGTGTTCTGTTCCATAAAACAAGGACAATAATAATAATGTGTAGCATTATTTTAGAACCCAAATGAATATTGTAAGAAAAACACCTGCCAGACCCTCCATGAAGCTAAGTACTTACTTTTCTTTTTCTTGTTTTTGTTTGTTTTGTTTTGGCAGCACTCAGGGGTTACTCCCGGCTCTGTGCTCCTGGCAGGCTTGAGGGCTTGCATGCAAGGCAAACACCCTACTGCTGTGCTATTTCTCCAGCCCCTTACTTTTCATTTTAAAATTAGAACCAAGATGGGACCGAAGAGATAGCATGGAGGTAAGGTGTTTGCCTTGTATGCAGAAGGACAGTGGTTCGAATCCCAGCATCCCATATAATCCCCCGTTCCTGCCAGGGGGGATTTCTGAGCCTAGAGCCAGGAGTAGCCCCTGAGCGGTGACGGGTGTGACGCAAAAACAAAAATAAAATAAAATAAAATAAAAGGGTCTTACATTAGTACAACATAAGTAATTGTATAACTTTGTCCTCAAGGTTTTATCATTCATAATTCAAGCCCATAGATCACTTTGATAATAATTGAAAATAATTTGTGCATAGTTCATAGATAGAACACCACTAACTCTGCCATATTCTTTGTCCAATTAGTTGCAGGGTTAAACTATAGGGTTACTATCTTCAGAGGCTTGACTTAAGATTAGTTTTACTCAAATTAAAAAAAAAAGAAAAAGAAAACAATTATGCTTCATTGACAAAACTACAAACATCCAATTTAAGTGATGCTATTTGAATGTGATATTTGTCAGGAAAAGGCATTCTGGCAATGGAATAATAGAACTGGACATTGTTTATTGCTATAAGTAGAAGTAATTTTGACTTTGAGTAAATAGCTCAAAGTAACTTTGGGTAATGATTATGTGTCCAAGATGGTATTGTTCCTTTCTAGTGCGAATAAATCCAAAGAGGAATATTGAGTTCTATTTGGAATAAGAATAATAATGGCAAGTCAGTCAATGTTAGAAGCTTAGAAAAAGAAGTTATTTTTCATTTCCATTTGGGATTCTCTAACATGTAGAGGAGATTTGGATCTGAAAAGATAACAAATAATGGAAAAGAGAGCTTTAATTTGAATATTATTTAGATTTTTTTAGTTATTTTTACATCAAATGCCTGAATTTCATTTTCTTGGTGAAACTAGTTATATCCTATATTGAGCAAGTCTAAAGACAAGAAAGCTCCTTCAAGGATCTTTGACCTAGAAAGAGGCTGTTACAATTGGGAGATAAGCAAACTCAATTCTGACTGTTTAAATAAAACTTTCAAAATAAAATGATAATACTTTATGAAGCAGCATTAGAAAAAATTATATTTAAGACACAGAATTAAGAAAGATGTAACTTAAGCAAAGTAAAACCAGGACAATGTTTACACACTTATGTATATTTTTGCACTTAAAAAATATGTAATATGTGATGTTAATCTGACTTTCCAAGATTACTGCAAACAAACCATAATGTTTACAGATTTACTTAAAGTTTTGAACAAACCCTTTATGATACTCAAAGTCAGAATAGCAAATGTAGATAGGCTGAATGAATTTATAAATATAAAATGTGCCATAGAAAATGATTAACTGAGAAATATATTCTATTATAAATATGCATTTCAGTTCTGTGCTTTTTATGAGAGTAATCTATTTTTGCATGAGTAAATATAACAATACATAGAAGGTAATTTCTTTAGTTTTCTGGAAGATAAATTGGGTATGATTTAAAATATAGGTGTGTGAATTTCTGGCAAGTATATTTAATCTTCCTTGCCTATATCACCAATTTCTCTATTATAGGAATTATGACCTTCTCCAGGATATTAAATATTATCTAAGAAGATCCATATAGTATGTGTACTACCTACCATTTGATGGTAATTTAATAAATTATTACTACTACTATTATTGAGGTTATGGTTTTAGTTATATTTACATCTTGGTGCACGTAATTGTTTTAACATGCCAAGTATCATATTGCTTTTTTTCTTTGCATTTTAATTATTCAAATACATTCAGAATCCTTCTAGAAATGTAGAGGATGCTACACTAGCCCCCATTCTACTTTATATTGGGCACTATTTTATACATTTATATTGGGCACTATTTTATACATTTTATACAGAATAGTAAATGACATTATTTCCCTAATTTTCTTTCATTAGATCTTTGATCCAAGCCATCCTCTATATAAAGAAAGTATTATCTAATTTACAGCATTGTTTCTAGGCTTCCTTTATGTCTATGTATGAGATATTTGTTAAATTTATTTACCTTGAAGATATTTCTAGGGGGCCGGGCGGTGGTGCTAAAGGTAAGGTGCCTGCCTTACCTGTGCTAGCCTTGGACGGACCGAGGTTCGATCCCCCGGTGTCCCATATGGTCCCCCAAGCCAGGAGCAACTTCTGAGCACATAGCCAGGAGTAACCCCTGAGTGTTACCGGGTGTGGCCCAAAAACCAAAAACCAAAAAAAAAAAAAAGGTATTTCTAAAATATTATTTCTGGGGCTTGAGAGACAGTATTAAAGTCTTTCCTCTGAAGATAGGAACATTCCATTTTAACTACCAAAACTAATGTACATTTGTTTTTGATGCTGTTGACCCATGTTTGATCTCTGGCACCCAGATGTTCCCTTGAGCCCCACAAGAATAAGCCCTGAGCATCATGGGGTTTGCTTCCCCAACATTGGAAATAGCATTGCAGTGCTTGAAAGCAACTAAATGGCAATTTCAGACCTCATGAGAACTTCATCTTCTTTATTTGGACATTAATCCCCTTGAAGCATTTCCATGTGATGGCCCTGTTTTCTTTGATTATGCTAAAATGATCTAATTTTTATGTTTTTCTTTTTCTTACTATCAGTTGATGTTGATCCCCTTATTCTATTTTTATCACTTGGTTATTATGCCAGTTATTGATAACTAGGCCTTTCTCTGGAGGTTTGCTATATATGTTCAAGTTTCCCAAATTTGATGGGAAACATATGCCATCTCTTTCCTCTTTCAACCCTCTACTTTGCACAGATTTGCAAAGCAGTCCATGGCAAGACTACAGTAAACAAATTAACAAATTTCAAATGGATCTGTTCCCTCAGTAACAAATTCAAGCTATGCTGAAGGATCCTGTAAATGCCAAAGTATGGAAAATAATGTTGATTTTAAAGACTATAATTTCAAGAAGGAGGCACTGGTGCAATAGTATAATTGATAGGGCACTTGTTTTACAGACCCCAATTCTGCACAACCCATAAGGTCCTCTCCTGAGAAGTGCCAGGAGTGATTCCTGAGGGCAGATCCAGGAGTAAGCCCTGAACACAGCTGTTTGTGACTCCCAAATTCAAATCAATATATAAAATTAAAGTAGACGTCAGGGAAATGAATTAATTTTCAACAGAAAAAAACTCCTTTATCCACAATGATAGCTCATTCTAATATCAGGTAAATAATGTCTTACGAATGTGTGAACTCAGTGCAAAATGTAGATCTTTTTTTCTATTGCCTGTTTTTACTGACTTCACCAAAGATACCTTTAAGGCCAGAATTTCCCCATGATACCCCATCATTATTGAATATACCACTGAGCCCTTGCATTGCTAGAAGTTGTAAGGATTTTCTAGTCTAGCCCTGCAACCCTTTGTAAAACCTGCTCTCCAAACTACAGAGGAAAGAATCCACTGGACTTCCAGAGAGTTTTCCCTAAGGCTTACACTGAACAATGAGCCCACACAGGGCCATGCATCATACCCCTGGGATGCCCAAATAATTTCACTCATGCTAAGTATTACAGCCTGAAGGGAGCTTTTATGCTCCTCAGCCCAGAGCTTTGCATTCAGATGAGGCTGGTACCACAAATTCCTGTGCCATGCGAGTTCGCTTGATTTTTCTTTTTAATTTGGATGTGTGAAAGTCTGAGGGAGGCTAGAGCAGTTGGAGAGGGAGGGAGAGCATGTCTCGAGTGATGACACATTTAAAAATACATTGTGAGAAGCCCCGAGCTCTCTAGCGATGGATTCTAAATATAGTTGTGACGACTGGAGAGAAGTACCAGTTGGGCTTTCAGAAACCTAATTGGGTACCAGTTAAAGATGATAGGCCCCTGGGACATCCACTGGTCTGGGCATCACCCCTTCAGACAGACAGTTCTTCCCCGAAAGTCACTCTCTCTCTCCCCTCTCTCTCTCATTCACCTCAGAGAAAAGAGACGTGATAATATAGCAATGCAAGATACCAAGGATTTGATCATTGCTAATACTAAGCTTATTTTTGCAAGTTATTATTTGTTTACATTTTTTAAATAAGGCTTTCTAGGTAACTACTCAATGACTAAAAGAGAAAGGCTGATGCAATGGACATTATTTTACCTTGCAGATATGTCGGTTGGAATGTTTTCTCCTTTCAGCTGATCTATTTTGTAAGGGACTTGTAAACTAATGCTGTATTAAACATATTTTTGAATGTGCCAAACAAGTTCAGGTGGATAGTAAAAAGGAAAATCCTGATATATTACAAAATGATGGTTCATCTATTTTTTTCCATGCAAGCACACTCTCCTCTAACATCTCTGAAACATTCCATCGATTAGAGTAATTTATCAGAGAAAGGGGAGGAGTCTATTGAAGTCCTTACCCACTGCGTATTTTGATTGGCCCGCTTTATTCAATTTTAATGGTGTCATGTTCAGAGTTGATTCTTACCCAAGACTATTTTAAAAAGCCTCCTGTAATGTGCTAACTATAACAAACTGCCATCTGTCTCTTTCAAGAAGCCCAAGTTTCAAATATAGCCAACTCTTACTGACACTCCTTTTTTGTTTTGTTTTGTTTTTGTTTTTTGGGCCACACCCAGCAGTGCTCAGGAGTTACTCCTGGCTCTATGCTAAGAAATTGCTCCGGGCACAGGGAAACATATGGGATGCTGGGGATAGAATCAGGGTCCGTCCTGTGTAAGCCACGTATAATGCAAACACCCTACCATTGTGCTACTACTCCAACCCTTGCTGACACTCTTAATCTTCAGTTCAACTGCTTCTGTACATCCCTCTTTCTAGATTCGTCATTCTGGAAATGTAGGACTGGAGGGTAGATCAGTTCGACTTGTTCTTGTTAGGAATTGGGAGAAATCCCAGCTCTTGTTGAGTTGTGGTGATTCTTTATTTCTTTGCTTTCTCTCACTTTCAGGTTGCCAACGATATGGACAATGGACAGCTGGTAAAGGCACAGGGACAGGGGATTGTGTTGTAACTGGGAGTCAGTAAAAATAACTGAAGATTTTTCATTCCCTGAAAAGCAGATGTGTTTTTTGTTATTTAAAATTTTTGTTTTGTTTTGTTTGGGGGAAACCTGTTGTATTCAGGTCTAAATTTGGTTTTGTGCTTAGGAACATTCCAGGTAGAGCAGAAACGACCATGTGGTGGATTGAACAGGGTCTGCCACAAGCAAAGAACATATCCTGCCTACTGTTTTACCACTCCAGCCCTTTTGTTTATTTATTTTTAATTAATTTTAATTAATTAAAGTGTTTATTTGTTTTGGGCGGTCAGGACTCACTCTAGACTCTGAGTTTAGGTCTCACATTTGGTAGTCATGTGTACATTCCTTAGTATACCTTAAACATCCTTCCTTCCTTCCCTCCCTTGCTCCTTCCCTCCCTTTTTCCTTATTCCTTCCCTCCCTCTCTCTCTCCCTCCCTCCTTCCTTCCTTCTCTCCCTCCTTCCTTCCATCTCTCCTTCCTTTTTTCCTTCACTCCTTCCTTCCTCCCCTCTTCCCTCCCTCCTTTCTTTCCCTCCCTCCCTCTTTCCTTCTTCCCTCCCTCCCTCTCTCTATCCCTCCCTCCTTTCTTCCTTCCCTCCCTCCCTCTTTCCTTCTTCCCTCCCTCCCTCTCTCTATCCCTCCCTCCTTTCTTCCTTCCCTCCCTCCCTCTTTCCTTCTTCCCTCCCTCTCTCTATCCCTCCCTCCTTTCTTCCTTCCCTTCTTCCTCCCTCCTTCCTTCCTCCCTCCTTCCTTCCTTCCTTTCCTGCCTCCCTCCTACCATCCCTCCTTCCTTCCTTCCCTACCTCCCTCCTTCCCTCCTTCCCTTTTTCCCTCCCTCCCTTCTTCCTTTCTTCCTTCCCTCCCTCCCTTCTTCCTTCCCTCTCTCTGTCAGTCCCTCCCTCCCTCCTTCCTTCCTCCTTCCTTTCCTGCCTCCCTCCTTCCTTTCTTCCCTGCCTCCCTCCTTCCCTCCCTTCCTCCTTTCTTCCTTCCTTCCCTACCTCCCTCTTTCCCTCCTTCCTTCCTTTCTTTCCTGCCTCCCTCTTTCCCTCCTTCCTTCCCTACCTCCCTCCTTCCCTTACTTTATCACTCTCTCCCTTCTTCCTTTCTTTCTGCCTCCCTTCTTCCCTCCCATCCTCCTTCCTTCCTTCCCTACCTCCCTCCTTCCCTCCCTCCTTCCTTCCCTCCTTCCCTCCCTCCTTCCTTCCCTCCTTCCCTCCCTCCTTCCTTCCCTCCTTCCCTCCCTCCCTCCTTCCCTCCTTCCCTCCCTCCCTCCTCCCTCCCTCCCTTCTTCCCTTCCTTCCTTCCCTTCTTCCCTTCCTTCCTTTCTTTCTTCCCTTCCTTCCTTCCTTCCTTCCTTCCTTCCTTCCTTCCTTCCTTCCTTCCTTCCTTCCTTCCTTCCTTCCTTCCTTCCTTCCTTCCTTCCTTCCTTCCTTCCTTCCTTCCTTCCTTCCGTTTTCTTTCTTTTTCACACCTAGTGGTAGTGAGAGCTTACTCCTGACTCTTCATTCAGGAATCACTCCTGGTGTAGCTCAAGGGATCATTTGTGGTGCTGTGGAACTAACTAGGTTTGGTCATATGCAAGTAAGCACCATACCTGCTATATTATAGTTCCTTTCCAAGTTTCTTATATTTCTTATATTTGTTCTTATGTTTATAATTGTAATTTTTACATATCTCTTGTATTTTTTTCTGAGCATTGTCTATTTTCAGGCTTTTGAATATTGATTTATTATTTTTGCTTATATTTGTGCTTCTTTTACTTTACAACTTGCTCATTTACATTTTTCTGTAGCTTCTCCATTAGAAAAAGAATGATCATAACAAAATATTAATCATTTTTTTAATTTTGGACATAACTCATTTTATTTATCTAACTTGTTGTGTTGTTGATGTCAGAATTTAACCTCACTACATTATTCTTCTTAATTAGTTTTTGTTCCACTCTTGTATCTAGACACTAAGTGCTAATTTTACCCCCCCAAGAATAAAAAGTTTTAGCAAATTTTGTTTTTTATATTTATCAACATCTAAACTAAATATTATCACAAATACCAGTTGCCTACAATAACTAGCCTTAATTTATTTTTAATACTTGTTTTTATTTTTAAATAAATACTATAGTTGTTTACAAATGTCAGACTGAAAACAGTAACCAGATGTCCAAAGGACATAATTCCAAATGAGAATCTCTTGATTACAAATTGAAAAAAGGGGATTTTGAATTATAATAAAGCCATGAGTCATATTCATATTGACACTTTATTGTGTCCAAGTTAATTAACCTGAGTGGAAAAAATCATTATAGTAAGTAAGTTTGACATTATACTTTATTTCAAACACATTGATAATGATTACAATACTATAGCTAAAATGTCAAACATTCTCATTTTTTGTTATGCTTTAAAAATCTTTATACATTGGGAATATGTAAGGTTTGCAAGTGAACTATTATAATGATTGAGGTTTGTATTAATGTGTGATCATGAACACAGCTAGTATAAAATTGCCATCAACTCCCCACTTGCATGCTGGCTACCCAAATCTCTCTTTTTTATAAAATCACTTTCTTTTTATAATTACTTTATTTCAGCACTATGGTTGCAATTTTTTTCGTGATTGAGTTTTAGTGATATAATAGAATGTACACTATTCTTCATCAGTGCACATTTTCTACCACCAATATTTCCAATTCTCTCCTAAACCTGTTTTGGGGACAGACATTTTATTTTTCTCTCTGTCTCTTTCTTGCTCATCATTTTTAGCACGTTTACACTGTGTGAATTTAATTAGGATAGAGAAGGGTCCACTGTGACAACGATAGTTGGAACTGATTGCTCTGAACAAGAATTGGGTGCTGAATGGAGATAAATTGAGATGCAAAAATCTCTTTTCTTAAGCAGTCATCTGTTTGATTGTCCTTCTAGTTGCAGTAAATTAAATCTTTATGGGATACCTCTAGGTTCAGTCATAGAAAACTTACAGGAGCAAGGGAGCACATTATTGCCAAGGAAATGATTTACATTGGATGGGACATCCACCAGGAGGGGCTGAAGAGCAACTTTATAGAGAGGCAATAAGATTTGGTTTCATGCCCATTGGACATAGATTGGCATTACATCCTGTAAACCCTTTTGATACACTTAGATGGAGTAATAAACCACAGAGAAGTATGACTTCCTTGAACACAGCGGATGTGGATTCAACTTTTGTTCATGGTGTGAGACAAGAGGCTGAGATTTTTTTCTTTGTTTTGTTTTGTTATTATTTCTGTTTGAGGCCATACTTGGCTGTGCTGAGGGTTTACTCCTGGTTCTGCAATCAGCACTAGTGGTTTTGGGGTAGCATATGGGAAGCAGGGGATCTAACCGTGGTTGGCTGCATGCAAAGCAAACACACTCCTCACTGTGCTATTGGTCTGTCCTCCAAGTTTATTGTTTTTGTTTTGTTTTTACTTGTAATTATCCAGTTTATTCAACACCATTCAATGAAAAGGCTTTCTTTATTTCATTTGATACTCTTTTTATCATTTTAATTTGGGGGGATTTACAATGCTATTAATCATGATTTCTTATGGACATATTCCAATACCACACACATCAAATCCATAAGCATAAATTTAGTAACAGTGGCCCTTTACCTCCATTCAGTCCCTTAAAACTGACAATGGTAAAAACTATATTCCACAAGCTCTGGGATTATGATATCACTTAAAATAATTGCTTTGATAAACTAAAAATAATGTGCCTTTATGGCTCATAAACTCATACCATTGAAACATTTCAGTTGATATTTTCATTATAGTTAGAATTTTATTGACATTTTCAAAGAAGCAGTTATACTCAAGTATTATATATTAAAATACTACCAATTTTTATTCTTCATTTTCAATTACATATATTAATATATTTTTATATTTTATAATATATAAAGAACGATTATATATGTATTGTACAAGTCATTACAAGAACAAGATCATTATTCCTATCATATTAAATCATCAAATACTATACTTAATAAATGTGTAAAAGAGGTAGATGTTAATTAAAATGCTAAATATTTTTTCAGGAAATAAAATTAGGTAAAGATAATTAAAGAAAAGAAATCAGATATTTCACTGAAGAGCTAAGAATTTTCCTCAATTTTAAGGTAATACATTGCTCTATTAAAACATTTTAAGTTTTGTTTTGCTACATAATTGACTTCATGACATACAAAATAGATCCTGCTTGAGTCTGTTTTGCTCTTAAGTAAAGAACACTAAGAACTTAATTATTACATTCACCTTTAAAAATTAGTACAGTTGTACCAAAATGAGAACAAAGTGTAATAAAGGTTTTTCAGCAAAAAAAGAAGACAATATGTAATAATTAGTGACCTTCAGAGAAAGAGAGGTTAGGCAGATTCAATTCTAGTCATCTCAATTCAAAGAGTATTCGTATATTTTCTCTGGTAATATGTCTGTTTCACTCTTTGTCAATTTCTTTTTATTACATTTTTTCCCATTACTGAGTTTTTATAGTTACATAAAAATGTAGACACTATTCCTTTATCAGTTATATATACTGACAGTAATTTATTTTACCACATGCCTTGGCTTTTTCTCTTGACACTAGAAGCCCTTTTAATTTTGTGCAAGAAAACTATCATTTATTCCATAATAGATCATGTTTGTGGCATAGTATTGAAATTTCTTATTTTAAAATTAAAGAGTTTCGTTTCTCACTTTTCTTCCAAATGTTTTACAATTTAAGGTTTTAAATACAGATCAATGCAGTGGTAGATGATGGGAGGGGGGAAATACAACATCTTCAGAGACACTGATCTATATTAATGTATAAAAAGCCAAATTTCAGAAATTTTTAAAAATCGCTTTAAAATTAGGTATATAGTATGTTTGGCTTTCTTAATTTTAATTAATGTGTTTTTGATTAATGATATATGTTAATTATTTTGACTAGTTACATATTTTATGCTTACAGAAAAGTGTTTATTATTTTCACACCATTTATAAAAGAGAATCAAATTTCCACCGAATTGCATTTACATAATGTTATAAATCATTTGTTCATTCATACATGGATCTATTTCAGGACTATTATTTTCACTAATATATTTTTCTATGTCTATTTTTCTACCTTCGTCAGATTTATTTTTTTCTTTTTCTCTACTGCTATTATTTCTCTCTATATTGAACTGAAACGGCTTTGTATAGCTTCACAAAATGTCCTATATTTTTTAATATTAATTTTGTTCAAAATACATGATACAAAGTTTAGTTTTTATTTGTTTTTTTGTAGTCATTTTTTGGTGGTACTTGGCATTTAAAAAAAAAAGCATACTGGACTCTACTCAAAACTATCACCCTCTCCAAAATAACTTCCTACATAAGCGGACACCTACATCTAATTTTTATTGAATTCTAAATTTTATGTCAGGAAATTTATTTGGTAAAGAAGTTGTTATCCTTAAGTATTATTTAAATATCATCCTCATGATAATGGTGTTCTTACATATATTCTCTTAAATGATATTACCCTGTGATTGCCATTCCTCTTCTAGCTTAATTCATTTAACATACCTTCAAGTTCCATATCTGTTATTTCTAATTGCATGATCTCTACTTTTCTTACAGTTGCAAGATATTCCATTATATAATACATATACATGTATATGTGGATATTTATACACATACATATATATGTACACATATATATGTACACATATATACACATATATATACATCTTGCCTGCCCACTTATCTATCTTTGAACACACAGGCTGATTCCATATCTTAGTTCTTATACTGAATGCTGCAAAATAATGGTGGTGTTTTCATGCTACACTTGTCTTAGAGCTTGGAAGTATTTCCAAAATGGTGCTCATGGACATGCGGTGCTGAGATTGAACCTAGGGTTTTACTCCCTTGAGTTTCCTCCATACTCTTATAAAAATCCATTTTTATTTTTTCTGTGCAACAGTGATAGCATTATCAGTTAATTATATTATGTCATAATTGCAAAGATATTTTGATATTCCTTGTTGTGCTCAGAGCTCTGTTCTGATAGCCGCCAAACTTATTTTAACCTTAAGCAAAGGAAAGAGGCCATTTATATTTCTAGCCCTCCACCTCACAAGTCATTTCTTCACAGAACTGGACACTGGCAGTTTGATGTCCTCTTGATGAATGGGTCTTTGAACTTACCTTATGGCATGAAGCAATAGGCTGTCATGTCTGCTCCTATCTCATGACTTGATACCAGAGATGGGACGTGATTAGATCAGAGGCACCATATTTATCCAGTTGTTATTTCAGTACTGATGGTCTGACCCTTTCTAATTAAACTGACTTAGGTAATCCAATGAATTAATTTCCAAAGTTTATGTTGGTCATGTCAATTAAACAGCCCACCAATTGGGAATTCAACTGACAATGGGTTATTTAAAAGTTTTCTGAGTCTCCTCCATTTAGAGATTTTCTAAAAATACTTTTCTTACTGATTCCTAATTATTTTATTTCACTTGAATCCTTTTAAATTAATCCATGAATTGTTCTATCTTAGTAAGTGTTCTGATGCGCTTGAAAGAATGTGCAAATGATATGTATTATACTGTTCGGTAGAGTGTTCCATAAATATAAATTAGTCATCTGGTTGAACAGCGTTGATTAAATCTTAAACATCTTTACTCAGTTCCTGTTTACATGCTCTATTAATTATTACAAGAAGATTACTGGTCACTCATGATAATTTAGTATATGTTTACTTATAAAAGATATTTATCATATAGAATAAAAATCTTATGTACATAAACATCAATAACTTTTATGTACTTTAATGAATAGGCACTTTACAACTATGGAATAATATTCCTTATCCTTAATATTAATATTTCTTATAAAATGTAATTTCTAATTTTAATGCTACTTCTCAAACTTTAATTAGAATCAGCCGGGCAAATTTTATATTCCCTTATTATTTTAATAAAGCTATTTGCTTTGAAAATTTGCAGATTTGGAAAAAATGTAAAAAGTAACCAGTGCAATTACATGTACCCTTAACCCCCTTACTATTAAAAACATATATTATTCAAATTATAGTACAATGATAACAACCAGAATTTATTATTGATACAGACAAAAATATTTTTATTAAAGTAATGTTTCCTTATATAACTTTTGTTGTTGTTACTTCTTTTTGGATACTATAATCTTAGTTTGGAATAATCATTAATCTCTCTCCTATATGTTGCAAATCTTCATCCTATGCCTAGGCACAGAGTGAGGGTCTGAGCTGTTAACATCCATGTGGGAGAAACTTCTAATAAAAGGTAAAGAAGAAGTGCTTTATTTCCCTTTTAATTGTGGCTATTCCCAACTTAGTCATTTCCATTATGTATATGAATATCCTTCATAAAAGTGAGGTTTCAAATCACCAGTTGTATTAACTCCATTACCTGCCATGCCACCTAAATTCTCTAGCTTAACAACTCCCTGAATATTACTACAAATGGAATCACAGAGTATGCAATTTTAGAATTGGCCTTTGTGGTTCAAGATTATTTCTGCTAAGGAGTAAGTCTGTTACATCAATAAATAATTTACCATAATTTGTTTCTTTTAATGTTGAGTAGTGGTTCACAAGACAAAATAAAGGCTTAGGAGCATAGACACACAAGCAAATTTCATATTCTGTGAGTTTAGATGAAACTTAGTATAGGCATCTTGGAAAGACTTAAAAGTAAATAAAATAAAATAAAATAAAGTAAATAAAATGAACTTAAAAGTCAGCATTTCCAACTTTGGGTAGCTATCTAAAAAGAATATCAAAACACTAATTGAAATCTATGTCCTGTGTTCATTGCAGCACCATTTACAGTTGGCAAAATAACCCGTGTCTATTAGTAGACAAATGGCTGAAAGTGTGTATCATGTGGACATAATGAAACACAGCTTTACTATAAAATGTATAAAGTAATAAATCTAATATTATAAAAACTATGAAACCTTGAAATATCTTTAAAAGTTAATTTAAAAAGGGAGAACTTGGGGATCTGAAATAATTTGAAGGGAACTAAAGTCACGTAAAATAAGTCAGAAAGAGAAAGATATATTCACATGATTTCACTCATCCTTCAAATAGGAATAAACAAAGATGGGCTGGAGAGTAGGCAGACATTTGCCTTGTATTCAGTCTATCTATGTTTAATCCCTGAAACTTAATAAATGAAGGACTAAAGTCCACTTAGCACTGCCACCAGAGTATTACCAGGTGTGACCCAAAAGCCAAGAGCAAAACAAGAAGGTAAGAACAATATGTGAGGCCTCTTTTTTCCTTACATTCACACCAACATTGGTTGTTTTTGTTGTTTTAATATGTACCAGTTTCTGTAATATAAGGTGGCATCTCACTATGTTTTAATTTGGTTTTGGTCAATTTTAATGAAAATATTAATTGTGGTATGGTATTCATGCATTTAAAGTGATAGAGAGCTCTACTCATTAAACTTATACTATATTCTAAGTAGCATTACCTTAAAAAAAGAAGAAAGTTCTATGCATATTTTTGAGAGTTCTCCATATTTCTCTCTATATGAACCAGATGACATTCTCACTAACAGTAGATGAGGATTCTGTTCTGAACAGAAACGCCCTTGATTCAGACTATGCTAGACTTTTTTTGGGTAAGTGCCATTCTCCTTGGTATAAGATGATAGTTACCTTAGTTATATAAGGTATATAGTTATATGATATAAGATGATATGGCCCAGTGATACTGCTTCTTGGCATATAATCCCAATATATAAATATATTAATTAGAAAGTATATATGCACACCTATGTTTATTGCAATGCTTAATACAATAGCCACTATGAGAAAACAACCTAAATGCCCAACTATGAAGGGGTGAATTAAATTGTGTGGCTTATGTAGCCAGTGAAATACTAGGCAGTTCTAAGAAAGAACAAAATCTATTAAACAAACGAAAGGAAGAACAAATATGTGTTTCAATCTAGAGAACTAAAGAAATAGCCATAGTGAATTTAGTCAGAAGAAAAGGAATAGATACAGAATGACCTCATTTATCTGGACTATTGTAAAGATAAACAGCAAGATATCAAAAGGGACAAAGACAACATTACAAGAGAACCAAGTCACAAAACTGAGTTTGTGGGAAGTAAGTGGTTAAGGGAAATAGGTATAGAAATGATAGAATCCTAGGGTGAGAGAGAGAGATACAAATTAATGATGGAGAGATAGCCGGAGAGAGAGCATGGAGGTAAGGCGTTTGCCTTTCATGCAGAAGGTCATCGGTTCAAATCCCGGCGTCCCATATGGTCCCCCGTGCCTGCCAGGAGCAATTTCTGAGCATGGAGCCAGGAGTAACCCCTGAGCACTGCCGGGTGTGACCCAAAAAAACCACAAAAAAAAAAATTAATGATGGAGAAATAGGATGTTCAAATTATATGCACAGTAAATCATCATCAACAATATTGGAAATCACAGCGCCTCAATCATTAAAAATTAAAAGAAAAAAATTTTTTTCATTTTAAATTTAAAAATTTTAAAGGGAAGAACCTTGCTCAAAACCATTATTTTGTGGTGGAAGAAACTTTTCAATTTTATTTTGTATGTGTTAGGTTAAATATATGAGTCATATAAAAACAATATGATTTAAAAACTGTCATGGTGTTTTATGAGGGCATATTTTCCATTAGCACTAAGTATTTTCTTATATCTTATAATTCTTTATCTTAAATAAGTCTCCTTGTCTCATATATTCAGGAGTCTCCACATTGGTTTCTAACTTTTTATATCAACTTGAAAATTACTTTTAGCTAGTGGAATGGGCCGATTTTCTTAGTGCACAATTTACTTCTTTTTTTTTTCCTTTCAGAAAACTGCTCTGCTTGATCTTACAAAATCTCTACAATCTCTCCTCTATCTTTCTAGATATATTTGTCTCTCCATCAGTGTATCTCTTTTTGTTGTTGTTGTTTTTATTCTCTCACTATATATTTTTTGTTTCTGGTGGAAAGTTAAGCCATTTTTCTTTCACTCAACTTTGATTGGAAGTGAAAATCACCAGAAGATTGAAACAAGAAGAAAAGTAAAGGGGAAATAATTGAAACAGCCATGAAATGGGTAGTTAGCTTAAGGGGCTAGAAGGAATGTTCAACATGTAAAAGTCTAGGTTTGGCCCCTGAGACCACATGGTTTCCTGAGAAGCCCTCTGTAGTGACCTGTCACACGGAATACAGAGTAGCATTTAAATACCACTGAGTGTGACACAACCACAAAATCACATTTTAGCAGACAAAAAATGATTAAAAGCCAATGAATAGTAGATGAGCTCCCAGTAGATTGTTAGTGCCCCAATAGTAAATGTTAGTATTAGAGATTTACAAATTTCCCCAAATTATAAACAATAATTTTGTATGTTTGTATAGGGAACATTTCTGGAGAGAAAGTTTGTTCTTTTCTGCCCCTTTTTGAAAAGGAAACTTTGATTGAAAAATAATTACCGGTAACAGAGAATTTTGTATGAGATCTATAGGCCAGAAGTATCAAATCAGTTAAAGTCAGATAAATCCTTTAAAAGCCATTCTGTGGTTCAAGAAATGATTATCAGAGAAGACTTTTAGGCAAGCAGTCAGAAAGAACACCATTGAAATGGTTTCTAATAAAATAGACCTTCTATTTTCCAATCAAACCTCTGTAAATTTGGGGCAGAAACAGACAAATGACTCCTGCAGTCATTTCTTCAAACAAAATTGCTGAACAATTAGCTATGTATAAAAGTGCTGATTCATTTTCTTCCTCCCAATCCTGCAGATTCTGGTAATTACTATTATTCTCAGGTGTCATATCAAATGGAACATATTTCTTTTCTAGTCTAATTATTAATAAGAAACCAATACAATTCAGAGCACAGTGCCTTTAAAGCAAACATTCAATTGGAATAATATTTTTTGGTTTTTGTTTTTGGGGCCACACCCATTTGATGCTCAGGGGTTACTCCTGACTAAGCGCTCAGAAATTTCCCCTGGCTTGGGGGGACCATATGGGACGCCGGGGGATCGAACCGTGGTCACGATCTTTCCTTGGCTAGCTCTTGCAAGGCAGACATCTTATCTCTAGTGCCACTTCACCGGCCCCCAACTGGAATGATTTTAACTAAGTAATAAATGCTATTATCAGAAAATAAAACCCCCCAAATTAGCAAAATCAGTCATCATAGAGACACTGCTGTCATTTCTTGTTGCCTCTCAATTATATTTTGTCTAGCTTCAAACAGGACACTTATCAATGTTTATGAGCTTTTTTAAAATTACAACTATGTCAAAACAATAAACTCAAACAAATAAATAATGTGCTTAGTGTCATATCCTTTCTTAAGAGCCCAAGAAGTATAATCTCAAATAATATGAGGCAAGGCAAATTACTACATTTGGTCTTAAACAAATCGTTTGTATCTTAAAAAATTTATACTACATGTATTGAAAATCATATGCCATATATCAATGGTAGTAAATGATATATATTATTGCAATGCTGATAGCTAATTATGATTATAAGTAAAACATTCTCCAGTTGATAAAATTATTTACTTGAATAATCAAGATTATCATAAAATATAAAATCATTTTTATCTATTTAATCTGCCTAAACTGAGGAGGCTAATATTCATTGTAAGAAAGCACTATAATCAATTAATAACCATTGGTGTACTTGCATTATATTTGCCCACAGATGGCTGTTTAATGATTCACAAGAGTATACTGAATAAGAATTGTTCCCTAGAAATAGACTAGGATGTAGGTAATTGCATACTTATAATTTAATGATTTAGTTAAGCCCTTTCTATTATATCACATTACAAGAAGATTTATTATATGGGTAATACTGAGTTATTAGAGATTTCAGTATACTTAGAACTAAATAAGAGCCATGGACTAGTTTTAAAAAGCAAATGCAGTGGAGTTAATGCTTCAAATAATATTAATATAAACAAATTAGTATTCTAATTTTTGAGAACCAATCAGGAACATTAGAGACAAAAATTAAAATTTCTAGGGGCCAGAGTGGTGGTGCACTGGTAGGGCGTTTGCCTTGCATGTGGCTGACCTAGGATGGATCACGTTTGATTCCCTGGCCTCCCATATGGTCCCCAAGCCATGAGTGATTTATGAGCGTATAGCCAGGAGTAACCCTGAGAGTCATCTGGTGTGGCCCAAAAACAAACAACAAATAAATAAAATTTCTAAGCAATGACTATTGCAGATGAATAATTAATTACTTTAACTGGCAGAAATTTTAAAATATTACTTACTACCTTTTCACATATGTAACCACTAAATTGATGTTTATAAAGCAACTGTTATGCATACATTTTGGTTAAGTATTATAATAATACTTATTATAAAAAAATATTCTTTTTAAGACTTACTAATAAGTCTTATAAATAAATACAGCAGAGTTTTTAAAAGTTAAAACACAGAAATTCTTTGATTAAGTAAACGTGCCTAAACCTTATGATGTCGATGATAATAAAATTATAATTATTCCATTACTCATTGACCTGGTTCTAGTCTGAGCATACTACATGTATTTCAAATTATTTGATCTTTGCTAATTCTGTGATGCTATTTTTATTTTATATATTTAGCTTGGGGGAGGTTTGAGCTAAATCTGGTGGCGCTCAGGGATTACTCCTGGCTCTGCACTCAGAAATCGCTCCTGGGGCTTTGCGAAGTGGCAGTATCATAGTCAATGAGGTTTATCTGAGGCGTGATTATTGCTAATAAAAAAGAAAGAGAAGAAAGAAAGAAAAGAAAAGAAAGAAAGAAAGAAAGAAAGGAAGGAAGGAAGGAAGGAAGGAAGGAAGGAAGGAAGGAAGGAAGAAAGAAAGAAAGAAAGAAAGAAAGAAAGAAAGAAAAGAAAGAAAGAAAGAAAGAGAAAGAAAGAAAGAAAGAAAGAAAGAAAGAAAGAAAGAAAGAAAGAAAGAAAGAAAGAAAGAAAGAAAGAAAGAAAGAAAGAAAGAAAGAAAGAAAGAAAGAAAGAAAGAAAGAAAGAAAGAAAGAAAGAAGAAAGAAAGAAAGAAAGAAAGAAGAAAGAAAGAAAGAAAGAAAGAAAGAAAGAAAGAAAGAAAGAAAGAAAGAAAGAAAGAAAGAAAGAAGAAAGAAAGAAAGAAAGAAAGAAGAAAGAAAGAAAAGAAAGAAAGAAAAAGAAAGAAAGAAAGAAAGAAAGAAAGAAAGAAAGAAAGAAGAAAGAAAGAAAGAAAGAAAGAAAGAAAGAAAGAAAGAAAGAAAGAAAGGAAAGAAAGAAAGAAAGAAAGAAAGAAAGAAAGAAAGAAAGAAAGAAAGAAGAAGAAGAAAGAAAGAAAGAAAGAAAGAAAGAAAGAAAGAAAGAAAGAAAGAAAGAAAGAAAGAAGAAAGAAAGAAAGAAAGAAGAAGAAAGAAAGAAGAAGAAAGAGAAAGAAAAAGAAAGAAAAGAAAAGAAAGAAAGAAAGAAAGAAAGAAGAGAAAATCTCTCCTGGCAGGCTCAGGGAACCATATGGAATTTAGGAATTGAACCCAGGTCCATCCTGGGTCGACCATATGCAAGACAAAGGCCTTGCCATTGTGCTATCTCTCCAGCACCAATATGATTTTTTAATAATATTCTCATTACATCAGTACAGAACTTGAGCATCCTACTTAGTAATTTGAAATGAAAGCACATGGTAATTATAAACCAGAACTGGTTATATAAGCTATATGACATTATTATCATTATTATTATGTAGATATAAAAAAGTACAAATGAAGTATAATAGGCAAGAATATATTTACTGAAGAGTTTATGTCTAAGATTCATGGAAGCTATAATGACAGTGAATATATTAACTAGAGGGATGGACACTAGTCATCTAAACTGATGAAAAAGATTTGAAAGGTATGCACTTAAAACCACTATACTTATCAAATTAAGTAATAAAGTTGTTTCCCAGGGCCAGAAAGACCATACAAAAAACAGGTCTGTGCTTTGGATGTGGCTGACTTTGGTTTGAATCCCAGCAACCCATATGATCCCCTGAGCCTGCTCAGAGTAATCCCGGAGCACAGAATCAGGACTAAGCCCTGAGCATCATAGCATAAGGTATAGTTTCAAGACAAACAATTAAAACAATAACAAAAAAGTCAAATTAAATGATAAACACTTAGTAAGAGAGAAGAAACAATAAATCTTCAAGTAACATATTTATATATTTTATTAATATTCCTATATCACTTTTTGTGAAAACTTATTTATTTTCATAACAGGAAGCTGCCAATGAGATTTTCAAATGTGCACCAATTCACAGAAGAATATGTCTATATTTACATCTAAGTTCAAGTGAATTTTACAGTGGTAACGAGGAATTAATAATAATTACACAGACATGTTTTATGACAATTAACCTGCCTTGCTTATGTTAACACGTTATGGAAATGATTTTTCTATACATTATTAGTAATATCTATTAGAATATATGCTTTACTATTTGATTTTTAGGTGCTTTAAGTTCTATCAAATAAATTAAGGGAATGCATGCATGCAGGCATATATTTTTAAATTCATAACTTAATTAAATTAAAGATCACTAGTTAATAAGGCAGAGGCAGTGTCAAGTTTGGCCTTGTTTGATTGGAATTATCTTGACTATCTGACCATAACAATCAATTAGAAGTATTCTGGACTGCCTAGCATGGGTAATTAGAATCCAGTCATTACCTTCGAAGTCTTTGACTTATTTTTAAATTTAATCTCAGTTAATAACAGAGAGTTGTAATCAGCATAGCAACACACAATAAATACTTAAATAATATGCCACTAACCTTATATCAAATTTTTAGGAACGTAATTTATATTTGGTTGAATAAATTTCAAGTTATATTATTCAATTGCATGTAAAGTTGGGTATTAAAACCAACTCAGTACATCACATTCAATTAAGTGCACTGGAAAAATCTATAAATTTCCATTTTGACCACAGTTTTAAATTTAATATGTCAAGTAAAGAGTTATAAATTTAGAGAATACAGACTCATGAAATGTGTACATGAATAACCCCACTTGTCAAGCCTTATACTTATTTGAGATTTATTGTAATTCTATATGTTCAGTTGTTTTTCTAATTATTATTATTTATTGAGCAGAACTCATTCTTCTCAATGATTTATTTGGATATAGACTTACAATATTTTAAATGTATACAAATTTATATAAGTTTTTCTGGATAATAAAAATTAATTTATGGATGTCTTTATTACATAAAATAATATAAAACAAATTATTGACCACATTAGCATATATTTTAATGTAGTCATTTATTTACAAATATGCACAATAAGTATTACTGACAATTTAGGTTTTAGTTAAATTGTATAAAGCATTACTTGATTTTAAAATTGAAGATTTTTAATAATTACTTTAAGCACTGTGGTTATAAAATTCTTCATAATTTTCATTCATACAATGTTAACATGCCCCTTCATCAGTGCACCTTTTCCAACATTAATGTCAATAATTTCCACGGTTTTCCTACCAACTCCCCCCCCACAGGCATTTTACATTTCTCTCTTTCTCACTCTCTCTCCCATTTCTGACACTGTGGTTGACACTATTGTTAATGAAGGGGCATCATGCATAGAATTTTATCCCCTTTCAAGACCCAGTTCTTGTCCAGAATAGTTAGTTCAAACTATCATTGCCATGGTGGTCCCATTTCTACATTAACTTGACTCACCTCTCTTTGTGGCAAGCTTCCTACCATGGATTGGTACCCTGGCTATCATATCTATTGTCTCTGGATATTACCATGCTACCTTGGTTTTTTTTTTTTTTTTTTTTTTTTGTATCTCACAAATGAAGTAGTTAAGCGTATGCCTATCTTTCTCCTTCTGACTCATTTCACTTAGCACAATGTTTCTTTTTAAACGAAAAAAGGCCAAATAATATGATACAAATATCACTGCAAAATAGACACGATTAATATTACTGATTCAACATATGTTTTAAATTAGATTAGTTTACGACTAGATTAGTTTAAGATTAGCTAGTAAGTTTTCAAATTTATTTATTTTTAGTTTGAACAGAGTTTTGTGGTCACACTCCGTAGTGTTCAGCCTTTATTTCTGACTCTGTGATCAGTCATCAGTTGTGGCTTATTGAGGAGACTATCTGCAGTGCCAATGATGAAACCTTGGTAAGGAGTTTTTTCTTTAAAAAATATTATTTAAAGTTGAAGAGATAGTACCATGGGTAGTACAGTGCCTTACCTGCAGCCAACCAAGATTGGCTCACCAGGACCCAGGTATTTTCCCTGCATACTTCAGGAAGGAGCCTGGGGCATTGCTGTGTGTGAACCTTTTATCACTGGAAAAATTAAAAGATGATTAAATGTCTTACTATAAGATAACTACAGTCTTATAATATTTTGAAAGGTGGGTGGAAAGATTTGGCTGTGGGAGACAGAAACCAAAGACTCAAGTAAGGTTCAAGCTCTCTTCTGTTTATTCAAAGAGAACCGTGAAATATTTGTACTCAATTCCTTGGCAAGACATACTTTTCAGACAAAGCTAATTTACCAAAAATGGCACAGGGACAAATTGTTCAAGGCATATCCTGACGCAGGGCAGTTTCATTTTTAAAACCATGTTTTGCTAATCTGAGGCCCATAGTCAACAAAGTCAGGTTTCCAGTGACTTATACTGTTTTGGTCTTATTCTAATTTATGCATTCTGAATTGGGCCTGAAATGCTAGTCATTGATATGACTGTAATGTAGGCTAATAGCAAAGCTAGATTTGAGGTAATTATTCTGTAAGACTAATTAGAAAATACTTGAATACTTGAATCTTATGTTCCTCATAAGATGTGTTTATAAATCTGAGTATTTTTAAGAGAGGCTCTAAGTAAAATGAATAATAATTATTCTGAAAGAGTAGATAAAGTATATTTGGATCCATATAAATGTTAAATTTGAGTAATCTTTAAAATGTCACCTGAAGATATGTCTCAATTAATATTTATGCTATGGGGGCCAGAGCGATAGAGCAGCGGGTAAGGCACTTGCCTTGCACGTACACTCAACCTGAGTTTGGCCACTGGAATCCCACATAGGCCCCTGAGCATGCCAGGAAGGCATCCTGAGCCAAGCTAGGAATAGCCCCTGAGCATCGCCGGGTGTGGTTAAAAAAAAGACAAAAAAAAAATTTTATGCTACATCCCCTTTATTCCTGAATGCCTCATGGACATTTAATCAAGTTTTACAAGGCCCTAATGTCTATGAATACAGATTACTTTCCAAGCGTTCTTTCGATAGGTGCTACTTTTCATGGCTTTCTCTGTTAGTATAGGCAGCTCTGAAATTGTTCCTGCAATAGTAGAAAACTTTTGTAAAAAACATAGTTTTTTCAAACTTGGTGCCTTCCTAGGTCTTAGGGTGTGTTTATATGGGAAATGATGTAGCATTTTTATCTCCCCATTTTTTTTTCTTTTTTGGGCTACACCGGTGACGCTCAGGGGTTACTCCTGGCTATGAGCTCAGAAATCGCTCCTGGCTTGGGGGTCCATATGGGACGCCAAGAGATCAAACCGAGGTCCATCCTAAGCCAACTGCGTGCAAGGCAAACACCCTACATCTGCACCACCACTCCAGCCCCAATTTCCTCTCCTCATTTTTTGATGGAATTTTTAGATTTTTGGAGTTAAACTTTTTGAGTATTTGTATATCCTAATTATAAAAAAAAATTTTGATGTCTTGAGTGCAAAATTTTTCTCTCATTCACTTAATTGTCTTCTAATTTTAGCTCATGTTTCTTTTGCCATGCAGAAACTTTTTAGTGTGATATAGTTCCATTCATTTAAGTTTGATGCTATAGCCCTTGCCACTGGCATCATGTACTGAAGACTTCTTTGAAGTCCAGGTCTTGAAGAGTTCTGAATACATTTTCCTCAATGAACTTTATGATTTGGGTATAATCTCGAGTTTTAATTCACTTTGAATTGACTTTTGTGTAAGGTGTGTGATATGTATTAATCTTTAATTTCTTACATCTTTAATTTCTAATATTTTTATGTCAAAGTTTCACTGTGTCTTGAGTAAGCCTTCTCTCTATAAGAGGTAAGCACTCTGACATACTTAAAAAGTTCTGTAAATCAGTTATTCTGAGTACTTCATTTTAATATTTTGTTATAAAATCTCATGTATTTTACTGTGATACTCTGGCTATTTTTGTGACTTTCTGTTTTTATTTCTTACTGTTCATTCAAGGTACCAAAAAGAGCTTTTCAAAGGAATCATCTTTATATGGTGTCTTCTGTTTCTAATTCCAAATTATAACTGTCCTTCATAATGAATGACAAGACTATTCTAAATCTGGCTGACAAGCATTTTCTGGCAAAACATCAAGATAATTTTATGGAAAAATCATACAAGAAAGTCTATTAATATAGATATATACAATAGTGGAATTTGTTTTATAACAAGAGCTGTGTATGATTATGATTAGTTTGTGACAAGCAGTATAATTCTTACTACCCCAGAGAAAGTGAATGAAAATTTATGAAATGCATTTTTATGGAATTCAGCAATTAAAATTCTAATTTATTTTTTAACTTTGGTTAAGACATTTAATTTTTTAATCATTATTTTCTCATTGGTAAAGTAGTATTTTTATCCTAAGTTTTAAGAGAAGACAAAACTAGACTTTGTCAGCAAAGGTATTGTATTTGTTTAATTTTTTTAAAGGCAGTAAAGTTCATTGAAAAACAGATTACAGAGAAAGAATTTTCTACATACGGAGGAACTTAGCATAGAACTAAATTCCAAAACCTGTTTTAAAAATAGAATATGCTACTCATGATTGTACATTCTGGCATTAGGAATTTAATATGGTGTTTCTGTTTAAGTATAAAAAGTAATTTAGCAGTAAATAATAACCTTGTAAAACTTCTAAACATTCACCTAAATAGTAAATGCCAGTCAAAATATCCATTCATTTTTGTGATTAATTCTCTATACTCTTGGTTTGTATGTCTTTTAAAACTCAGAACTAGGGAGCCAGAGCTATAATGCAGCCTCATGTGCAACTTGGGCCTGATCCCAGGCATTAAGTATTGTCCTCAAAGCCCGTTGGGTGAATGCCCTTAGTGCAGTGACAAGAGTAACCCTGAGAACTACCAGATGTGATACAAAAACAAACACAAACAAATCCTCAGAATGGTTTGTTCTAGCAAAAATAAAACCTATCTTGGGGCTGGAGTGGTGGTGCAGAGGTAGGGAGTTTGCATTGTGCATGGCTGACTGCGGTTCTAGCCCTCAATGTTCCCATATGGCTCCCCAAGCCAGGGGCGATTTCTGAGCACAGAGCCAGGTGTTGCCCAAAAATAGAAAAACAAACAATCGAAAAATAAAACCTATCATTCATGAAATTGTCATCTTGTATTGATGATTTATATAAGCTTCCTGAAGGGTTTGGCTCTTATAACGTTGCTAGAATTTCTCAGGCTGTGCAAGGATATTTTTCACTAGAATATGGTGCAGCAGATCTTTATAAAAGTCTTTATTCCATCAGATATCAGGTATCAAAATAAAATGATCTTATTGCCTTAATAATGCAAAAGAAATTTTTTTTTGCTTTTGGGCCACAGCAGGTGATGCTCAGGGGTTACTCCTGTTAATGCGCTCAGTAATCTCTCCTGGCTTGGGGACCACATGAAACTCCAGGGGATCAAACCGTGTTTCATCCTAGGTTAGCCACATGCAAGGCAAACGCCTTACTGCTTGTGCCACCGCTCTGCCACTGCAAAACAAATTTTTTAATTTTTAATTATTTATTTTTATTTTTTTATTTAAACAGCTTTATTACATACATGATTGTGTTTGGGTTCAGTCATGTAAAGAACACCACCCATCACCAGTGTAACATTTCCATCACCAATGTCCCAAATCTCCCTCCTCCCCACCCAACTCCTGCCTGTACTCTAGACAGGCTTTCTATTTCCCTACATTCTCATTATTAGGATAGTTCAAAACATAGTTTGCAAAACAATTTTTAAGTAATTTTATTTTATTAGATTTGTGTCAATAAAGCATCATTTAAATTCCTTACTTGGGACTCTCATTTTACTTAACTTATTTTCTATAGTAAACACTCACAGTTTAATTTAGTTGCACTGTGATCTAATTAAACTTCATATATATATATATATATCTGTATATATATATATACTTATTTTTTAAAAAAATGTTGTCTACTCTCTATTGTTGCCAAAGCCTTTTAGATGTTTGACAATAGCATACCTTTCTCTATTGATTTCTTCTCTTCCATTTGGCGAATATTGATTTTTGTGTGTGTGTGCATTTACAGCAAGACTCTATTTTGTTTAATTCTTTCACTATGAATCAGCCTTGCTGACAACAGGAGCCAAAACTTCTAAAACTTGAAGGAATGTCTTTGATTGATAGTTGTTCTAGGACTAGAGATAGGAATACAGCAATAGAAAATAAACTGAGATTTCTCAGTAGGCTTTATCAGATTCAAAAAAAAGGTCATATTTGTTTTAAAAACTATTAAAATAATCTATTTCTATGGAAATGGGACCTTACCAAAAATTCTTGTAGGAGCAACATCCAGGAAGACATTTAAGTGGTATTTTCTGCCTTAGCTTAAAATTTTTTATTTTTTTTCTTCTTTACTTTGGATGAGGAGGATCCCCAACATTGCTGAAAGTGATCACCAACCAGTCCCAGATACATTTTCCCAATGAAAGTGATGATTCCTGGTGTTAGTCATTCTGTGTGTTACTAGAGAACACCAGAAACACACCAAAAATTGTGATAATTTCAGTGTGGTTAGTGTCACAAAGAGCCGTGCTCAAATTCAGGTTTTTGCACATAAAGAACATGAACCCCTGAGTAATCTCCCTGGTCTTCAGTTACTGTCTTCTTGAAAATGGCAAAAAAAAATGTGTGAACTGACCTATCTATTTTATGGCCAATTCCCATCTCTAAGTATAATCATTATGACAAGTGAGCAGATGATCCAAAGAAAATAATCTTAGGGCATCTCACTGGCCTCTGAATAAATCAAGGATTATAGTAAAAGAGAACTCAGTATTTTTTCAATTCAGGAATGTGAACTATAATGTCAACTGTAGAAGATAGAAGGGATACAGAATTATTGTATTTTGCTTCTTCTTGATTCACAGATGAGCCAAACTCCATGGTGAATGTGATCTTTCTGCCTCATTTAGCATGATACCCACAACTTCATTCAGTCCAGCAAACTGCACGACTTCATCTTTTTAATAGCCAGGTAGTATTCACTTGTTGATTTACCAGTCTCTTTATTCATTTATCCTTTGGACACATGGGTAGTTTCCAAACCTTGGGGAGATATTGGGAATGAGGCTGTGATGCACACAGATGCCAATGAGTGCATTAGTATTTTGGAGATGGATATCTAGAAGAGGAATGGCTGGGACATTTGGAACTCAGTCTAATTTTTCTTCGGAGTCCCCACCAACTTTTCCACGGTGACTAGACCAGACAAATGTGTGTTCCTGAAAAAGAAGCACCTTAATTACTGCATATCACTAAAAATGGTTCTTTCTTTTTTGATTTCTTGCTTGTTTATTTTGGTTATACCTAGTAGTGCTCATGGGTTAGTTTTAGTTGGTTTAGTTTTCCAGTGCTGCTTGGAGGTCCACATCTGGTGCTGGAGATTAAAACTAGATGTAGTGGAATGTGAGACAACATGTTAACCCCTGAACTATATCTTCAGCCCCTCATTTCCATGGTTATTAGATGTAGAAGACCTTAGTAAGCTCTATCTTTTATCTTTGATCTGCATTTTTCTGAAAATCAGTGATCAATCATGTCTACTTTTTTTTTTGTATGCCTATTGGCCAATATTATGCCTTCAGTGAGAAAGTGTCTCTTCAGCTCCTTCTGTCTTATTTATTTATTTTTGGTAAAGCTGTTTGTTTCATTGTTATGGAGATTTTGAGCATGTTATATAACTTGAACATTAGCCCTTTGTTTGATGTATGTTGTGTGGATTTTTTTTTTCTCCTCTTAATAAAGTGTCTGTATTTTGGGCCTCATTTCTTTCACTCTGAAGAAAACTTTGAGCTTACAATAACCCCATTTGTTATTTCTGCTTTTGTTTTCTTTGCCAGTGGGGTCATTTCATTGCCGACTCCTCTGAGGTTAGTACTGTGTAATGTTCTGCCTATGTTTTTCTCCGTCTAATTTACTGATACAAGTTTGATATCACAGTTTCTTATGGTTAAATAAAAATGGATTAAAGACTTGTTATTCGCACTAATTATTTTTTTTTATTTTGGGCTACACCAGTAATGCTCAGAGGTTACTCCCGGCTATGTGCTCAGAAATTTCTCCTGTCTTGAGGATCATCTGGGACACCAGGGGATCAAACAACATTCATCCAGCGTCAGACGCATGCAAGACAAATGCCCTACCGCTTCACCATCGCTCTGGCCCCAATTCCCACTAATTTGAATTCTATTGGCTAACAACGACTTAACTTCTTTGGGGGGGGGGTTGGGCCACACCCGGTGATGCTCAGGGGTTACTCCTGTCTGAGGTCAGAAATCACTCCCAGCAAGACAAATGCCCTACCACTGTGCCATTATTCCAGCCCCATTACTTAACATTATTTTTTGTAATTAATTGTGTAAACTTAAAAATTATTTAAAAAGAACCAACGACAGAACTTAGTCAATGTAGCTCATGTTTTGCATATGAGGTAACGTTGGATCACTTGGTTCATAGTGTTTATTTCATACTTATATATGTATTTTGGGAGTGAGTTGAAGCCACACCTGATATTGTACAGAATCTTTTTTCTGCTCCGTTCTAGGGGTCACTCCATATGGTGTCAGGGATGAACTGACCAAATGCCTTATCTATGTCTCAGTCCTTAAATATGTATTTTTGAAGGACTCTACAACCACACATGTCTTAAATTAATAATAACCACTACTGCAATGTTGTGAAAATGTTTGGAGTTGCATGATGTGTAATATGAATGAATCAAAAGAAGATCCTGGTGATCAAGTGACTAATATTTTGCATGATAACCAGATATGGAAACATAAAATCTTGTTGATAAAACTTAGAAGTCAAAAAATATATAATCTAGAAAAATGCAGTAGCATTAACCTTTTTACAAGGAGTCAGTTTGCACCTACACTGATTATTCCTTTGCATTGTCCTTTTCTAATTAATAAAGACTATATGTACAGACAAATAGACTAATGTCTGTTGGGCATCATGAGTGAACCCGACTGCATGAACCCTTCTGTGTCCTAGTCTAAAAGTTTCAAATTTCTATCACTTTTCCTTGAAATTTCTCAAATCATTTGCCCTATAAATCTCTTTACAAGAGAATTATATTTACTTATGACCACAGCATAGCTTATACAATTTATTTTTTATTTTATTTGCCCCTATTTTTCTTGTTAAAAGATAAAATGTAGATATGAAAATACATTGTCAACATACCAAGCGATTGGACACATGAATAACAATATTTGCTAAAAAAAAGTTTTGGAATTAGATTTAAGCTATTATTCTATAAGCTATACAGTCTTGTCTGTTTGCTAAAGCCTAGAAACAAATTATATTTACACTATTTTCTACACTATATTCTGTTTTCATTTGTGCATGTACATATTTACATGTGCATGAATTTGTGAGTATGTGTTTAGTCTAGTTCTAGAAAATGATGATAATAGAAAAGCATAAATTCCCATCATTTTTAGGACTCAGAGTTATAGGGGAGTGTTTAATTACCTTCATATCATGGCCTCTTTTGATGACTCTATCTTCTATGATTTCTGCTCACAGGAAAGTTGCTGAAAGGCAGCCCAAGCGCATTGCATTAAGGTTGTCAAAGATCACAGCCATTACTGCAAAATCTATTTCCAAGTACCTTAACCTGTGAAGCTTATGAAGATTCAAAGGCCCTAGGATCTTTCCTGTTCTACTCTGCAACTAAACATACTAAGCTCTACACACTTTGAAGTGACACTACTGACCCCTGGCCTGTGCCTGCCTATTAAAGCAGAAATTCGTTCATTGCACAGACAATAGTTCATCCCGCAGGTGCACGCACACATCTAAGTCAGCATTACCTAGTTGAAATGACTTTTATCTGCTAGGATTGCTAATATCAGAAGCATCTGAAGAATTTCAGAACTTGGGAAAAGACTGAATAAGACAATGAACTAAAGTTAATAATAATCAAGGCGATATAATCATGCAGAAAGTGGGAGGGGGAAACCCAGTAATATTGTTTATAGGCCTGATTTACTAAAAAGAAAGAAAAAGCATCATTTCAAATAGCATATTTACAAAAGCAAATTTGTTTTCTATATTTTATCTGAAAGTTGTACACAGAATCTTCCTTAAAGATTACATGCTCTAATCAAAAATTCTTTTTTGTTTGTTTTTTTTTTGGGCCACACCCGGTAACGCTCAGGGGTTACTCCTGGCTATGCGCTCAGAGTTGCTCCTGGCTTGGGGGACCATATGGGACTCTGGGGATTGAACCAGGTCCATTCAAGGCTAGCGCAGGCAAGGCAGGCACCTTACCTCTAGCGCCACCTCCCGGTCCCTCTAATCAACATTTCATAAGCTCTCTTACCAGCACAAACAGCACATTTAATAGATGCATCTTCAATCACTTTGTAATGTACTTTTCTATGGAACATAACTATGGGGAATGCTGGTAGAAAGTAACATTCAAAAACATATACTCTGCATTCATTTATGAGAACAATTATTATTCATTTCCATTCATTAGGAAATATTTCTATATCTTAATCTTAAAAAGTTATTATTTTAGGGGCCAGAGCAGTGGCACAGGGTGTAAGGTGTCTGCCTTGTGCACGCTAGCCTAGGACGAACAGCAGTTCAATCCCCCAGCATCCCATATGGTCCCCCAAGCCAGGAGCAACTTCTGAGTGCATATAGCCAGGAGTAACCCCTGAGCATCACCAGAAAAACAAACAAATAAAAGTCTTATTTTTTAAAATTATTTATTTATGTATTTTTTTATTTATTAGTTTTGATACTATACCTGGCTGTGCTCAGGGATTATCCCTTTCTCTGTTCTCAGGATACACTACTGCCAGGCTCAGGTAAACAAATGGGATGCTGGGGATCAAACCTGGGTCAAATGCATGCAAGGAAAATGCCCTCCCCACTGTGCTATTGCCCTGGCCATTAATTTTAGTTGTTAATTTTTCCAGTCATATTACCAGTTATTTTTCTTTTCTATGTGTCTCCACCAGTTTATGTTTTCATCCTTTTCTTTCTGACAAAGAGGAAGTGTATTCATTCATTAATAACTATATATACATAAAATATGGAGAGCTGGGCCCAGAGAGATAGCACAGTAGCGTTTGCCTTGCAAGCAGCTGATCCAGGACCAAAGGTAGTTGGTAGTTGGTTCGAATCCCGGTGTCCCATATGGTCCCCCGTGCCTGCCAGGAGCTATTTCTGAGCAGACAGCCAGGAGTAACCCCTGAGCACCCCCGGGTGTGGCCCAAAAACCAAAAAAAAAAAAAAAAAAGGAGAGCTGAGTAAATGGCCATTTTAAGGAATAATACCTTAAAATGTTTGAATACTAACTGTATTAAAAATGAGAAATTTCACAAAATAATGCATACAACTTTATTACTGAGAGTAAGATTTATTGAGTTACGCTGAAGTTATAAAATCTTTCCCAAATTTTCAGTTATTTAACATTAACCGTAGTCCTAGAAAATCAGTTCAATTTTTATCCTCATATTTAATATTAGTAACTTATGGTACACTAATGTTAAAAAATATTTCCATATGGTTCTTTAATAATTTAGTTCTCTGTAGGCACAACTTCCCTTTCATACAGCATTTGGGTTCAATATAACTCCATATATGACACGTCAAAAATGTATGTTGTTGGGGCCGGGCGGTGGCGCTAAAGGTAAGGTGCCTGCCTTGCCTGCGCTAGCCTTGGGCGGACCGAGGTTCGATCCCCCGGTGTCCCATATGGTCCCCCAAGCCAGGAGCAACTTCTGAGCACATAGCCAGGAGTAACCCCTGAGCGTTACCGGGTGTGGCCCAAAAACAAAAAAAAAAAAATGTATGTTGTTTATAGATGTAAAATAATATCTTTATAGAGAGCACAAAAGAATACACATTTGGTAAATTTAGAATATATTTATATTAACTATATTAACTACTTTTATTAATATTTTTAACAAGGAAATTCTGTGAAAATATACATAAAAATAAATATGTTTTATTTTTATATTGATATTTAAGTTTTGGAACCACAACCCAGGGTGCCTTGGGCTTACTCTGACTCTGTGCCAAGGAATTACTAATGGTGATGCTCAGGATATCTTGCCTTGTCTGATAACAAGGTAAGTGCCCTAACTGCAGCAACATAATATATAGTTGGGGCCATAAATACATATATCCTAAAAATATGGCCCTTGGATTGCCTTTAGAAATGCAAAAAGGTTTAAAACCAAAAAAAATTAAAAATTAAAAAATTTTAAACAACCATATATCATTTCAAATTTCTTTCAAAATAAATTATGTAAGTCTTTATTTTACTTACTATATTAATTTTACAGACTAATGTCATTAATTACAGTTTTTACTATTGTTCACTGATCAAATTTATTGTCTACTCATATTTTTCTTTTAGACGTTTCAAATTTTTCAAAAGTAATTTCCTCTGTAAGATCATTCTGATAAATAACAAAGCTTTTTCCCCCCTGTTAAAATGGAAAGTGGCCAACAGATGCTCCTACGTTTATTATTATTTCCTTCAGAGAGCAATGCTAAGAATCCTCTCCTGTACAAATAGTTGAGTTTTAAAAAATGGGCCTGTGTCTTCATCATTTTTGAAATACATTATGTTCCAAAAAATTATTTTTATGTACCCCAACAATACAGGCTGAATTCAACTCAAAGTATGAAAGGAATGTTAGAAGTACCTCTTAGAATGGTAACTTGGTCAGAAAAGTTGGGAATAACATTAATTTGGGCAGCGAAAATAAGCTAATGGTCTGAATGCATGCTTTAGATGTGGGAGTCTGGGGTTTGAATCCTGACTCTGCATAGTTTCTTTTATGCACTGCTGAAAACAATCCTCAGAGCTGAAATGATCATCTGCGCACTATAAGGTGTGTAACCAAAACTCAAAACCAGAAAATTTCACATTTGACCAAAGTTTAACTAGAAACATTTGAAATAATTGTATTGGCAATATGCAGTTTTATCACCCAAGACTATCTTCTTCTTTCTTTCTCTACAGCTAGATTGAACCAGTGAGACATCATTGGGAATATTATGTATGTTCATTAGTATGTACAAAGTATCTTGGGTGAACTTAAATTTATGAGAGCAAAGTCAATTTTATTTCTTTTATGCATCACTGAATGAAATATATTAGAATCACTACTAAGTATTTAATAATAGATTTATGATATGTTGCAAGGGGTCATTATCTATTTCATAGGTCCCTATGTTCTGAAAGTCCTCTGGTTTCATTATCGAGAATTTGAAGAACAGTTAGCCCGTTTCAGCTGTGCACATTTTAAAATACAGCACAGCATACTTTTTACCTCATGTTAACTGAGGGAGTAGGACAGAATATTCTCTCCATATATAATCATTATGAAAATTTAGTTCCTGTAGTTGTACATGTTAAGCATTATTGTTTGGGTTTGAGTATTCCTGGGACTTGGTACATAAAAGAATTAAGTAACAGCCTAATCCAGTCTATCATTGTCATTAGATACCTATTTCTCCAGTAAAATCAGATAAGATAATAATAAGAAAAGAAGTGAAATTAGTGTGTATTTTTCCCTTTTCAGGTAGTTTACCTCACAGATTTCTTTTAAGATACTAGAAACAGAGACGCCATTTTCAGGGAGGGACTTCAGAGCATGAAAACCGGCTAAGCTTTGCAAGAGCTGGCTCCCTGTGTGTGACACCAGGCGGGGAAAATCCGCGAGAGTACACTGGCCCAGTGGGGCTCAACTGTGAAAGACTGTGAGTGTGACCTGTCTATGTCTGTCTACTGTTCTCTTGCGTGAAACTCTTGCGAGTGGGGCAAAAAGAGCCTCCAGAAACCTCGCTCGCCCAGACGCCATTTTCAGGGAGGGACTTCAGAGCATGAAAACCGGCTAAGCTTTGCAAGAGCTGGCTCCCTGTGTGTGACACCAGGCAGGGAAAATCCGCGAAAGTACACTGGCCCAGTGGGGCTCAACTGTGAAAGACTGTGAGTGTGACCTGTCTATGTCTGTCTACTGTCCTCTTGCGTGAAACTCTTGCGAGTGGGGCAAAAAGAGGCTCAGAGGAGCACGGCCGCTCTGCTTCGCTACGCGGCCGTGCACTCTTTCTAAGGAAAGAACTCCATTGCAACAAGAAGGAAAAATCACACTAAGAACAGCGCTATATCACAGAAGCAAACATTTCTCTCTGGACTGTCTTCTCTGTTGCATGCTCAGGCCTAAGATTTGACCCAGTGTGAGGCTTCATCCACGAAGGACTCCCCTCCCTTAGAGGCAAGTCAGCCCATCCAGAAAGGGAGGAGCCAGAGGAGTGTGCTGCCTACATCACATAGACAATGAATACCACCACAACACGTAGAAAAACGCACAATACAAGTGTGACAATGGGGAAACAACGCAGGCCAGCATCAGACATAGAGAATGAAGATGACAATTCTGAGGACCAGATAATGACTGAACAACTAATCAACCTCTCAGATAAGGACTTTAGACTAGCAATATGGAAGGTGCTCAACAGACTCCAAGAAACCATGGATCGAGTTGAACAGAACACTAATAAGAACCAAGAAAATATGAAGGCAGAAATGACAAAACTCCAAACTGAAATAACATGTCAACTAACAGGACTGAAAAAGTCAGTAAACGAAGTGAATGACAAAATGGATAAGCTCTGGGACAGGGTATCAGAAGCTGAGAATAGACTTGGTGCTGTGGAAGATGAGATACATAACAATTCCATACAGCAGGAGAGATTGGACAAAAAACTTAAAGCAAATGAGCAGACAATGGAAAAATTAGTCAAAGAATGGGAACAGACGAAAATAGAAGTCTATGATAAGATCAACAGAAACAACTTAAGAATCATTGGCGTCCCAGAGACCCAGGAAGAAAATTTCCAGGAAGAATCAATGGTCAAGAACATCATTAAAGAGAAACTTCCAGAGCTAAAGAATATATGTGATCAAATCCTGCATGCCCGAAGAGTACCAACCAAAAGAGACCCCAGAAAAACCACCCCAAGACACATCCTAGTCACAATGACAAATCCCACAGATAGAGACAGAATTCTGAAAACAGCAAGATCAAAAGGGGAAATCATGTTCAAGCAAGCTTCCCTGAGATTTACAGCAGACCTGTCACCAGAAACACTCAATGCCAGAAAGCAGTGGTGAGATATTGTGACAAGACTGAATGAAATGAATGCTTCACCCAGAATACTATACCCAGCAAAACTCACTTTCCGGTTTGATGGAAGAATACATGGTTTCACAGACAAAAAACAGCTCAGAAACTTCACAGACACAAAACCAGTCTTAAGAGAAAAACTGAAAGACCTAATCTAAGACAAGACTACCCAAAAGACACACCAAATTTTGAAATAAAGATGGCGTTAAATCCCAGGACAATTCTTTCTCTCAACGTCAATGGACTAAATGCACCAGTTAAGAGACACAGAGTGGCTAAATGGATCAAAAAACTCAATCCAACCTTCTGCTGCCTACAAGAAACGCACCTGAATAGTCAGAACAAACATAGACTCAAAATAAAAGGCTGGAGAAAAGTTATCCAAGCAAACAACACCCATAAAAAAGCTGGAGTGGCCATACTAATATCAGATAATGCAAACTTTATACTCAGGAAGGTTGTAAGGGACAAAGACGGACATTTTATATTAATCAAGGGGTACGTAGAGCAGGAAGAATTCACTCTCCTAAACATATATGCACCGAATGAGGGGCCAGCAAAATATTTAATACAACTGTTGACAAATCTGAAAAATAATATCAACAACAACACAATAATTGTGGGGGACCTTAACACGGCTTTGTCAACACTGGACAGGTCAACCAGACTGAAACCCAACAAGAATATACTAGACCTGAAAAGAGAAATGGAAGAAAGAGGCCTAGTGGATATATATAGGACACTCCATCCCCAGAAACCTGGATACACATTCTTCTCCAATGTACATGGGACATTCTCCAGGATAGACTACATGCTGGCACATAAAACATACCTCCATAAGATCAAGAGGATAGAAATTTTGCAGACTACCTTCGCTGACCACAAGGCTCTGAAATTATTTGTGAACTCCAAAGGGACTCAGAAGAAACACTTTAACACCTGGAAGTTAAACAGCCTCATGCTCAATAACCAGTGGGTCCGAGATGAAATCAAGGAGGAAATAAAAAGGTTCCTGGAAACAAATGACAATAAAGACACAAACTCTCAGAACTTATGGGACACAGCAAAAGCAGTACTGAGAGGAAAATTTATAGCTTTGCAAGCACACATCAGGAAGGAAGAAGGAGCTTACCTGAGTAGCTTAATGAGACAGCTAATAGAACTAGAAAATGCTCAACAAAAGGACCCAAGAATAGGAAGACAGAAGGAAATAACAAAGCTGAGAGCAGAAATCAACGAAGTGGAAACTCAAAAAACAATCCGAAAGATCAACGAAAGCAGAAGTTGGTTCTTTGAAAAAATAAACAAGATTGATAGACCACTGGCAAACCTAACAAAGAAGGAGAGAGAGAGAAACTTGATAACTCGTATCAGGAATGAAAAAGGAGAGATCACTACTGATATGACAGAGATTCAAAGGGTAATCAGAAACTACTTTGAAAAACTCTACACCACTAAAAATGAGAACCTGGAAGAAATGGATAAATTCTTGGACTCTTATAATCTTCCACGGTTGAAGGAAGAGGATGTAGCATATCTAAACACCCCCATCACCATTGATGAAATTACAACAGTAATCAAATGTCTGCCGAAAAACAAAAGCCCAGGTCCAGATGGATTCACTAATGAATTCTATCAAACTTTCCAAGAGGAACTACTGCCAATCTTGGCAAGACTCTTTCATGAAATTGAACAAACAGAAACACTTCCAAATAGCTTTTATGAAGCCAACATCACCTTGATACCTAAACCAGACAGAGACGCTACCAAAAAAGAAAATTACAGACCAATATCACTGATGAATGCAGATGCAAAGATCCTCAACAAAATCCTGGCAAATAGGATTCAATGCCTCGTTAAGAAGATCATCCACTACGATCAAGTAGGTTTCATCCCAGGAATGCAAGGCTGGTTTAACATCCGTAAATCTATCAACATAATACACAACATCAATAATAAGAAAAATAAAAACCACATGATCATATCAATAGATGCAGAGAAAGCATTTGATAAGGTCCAACACCCATTCTTGATCAAAACTCTCAGCAAGATGGGAATGGAGGGAACCTTTCTCAATATAGTGAAGGCCATCTACCACAAGCCAGTGGCGAATATTATCCTCAATGGAGAAAAACTGAAAGCCTTCCCTCTAAATTCTGGCACAAGACAAGGCTGTCCTCTCTCACCACTCCTATTCAACATAGCACTGGAAGTACTTGCTATAGCAATTAGGCAAGAAAAGGATATCAAGGGAATCCAGATAGGAAAGGAAGAAGTCAAGCTCTCACTCTTTGCAGATGACATGATACTCTACTTAGAAAACCCTAAAGACTCTATCAAAAAGCTTCTAGAAACAATAGACTCATATAGCAAGGTGTCAGGCTACAAAATTAACACACAAAAATCAATGGCCTTTCTATATACCAATAGTAATAAGGATGAAATGGACATTAAGAAAACAACCCCATTCACAATAGTGCCACACAAACTCAAATATCTTGGAATCAACTTGACTAAATATGTGAAGGACCTATACAAAGAAAACTATAAAACTCTGCTCCAAGAAATAAGAGAGGACACACGGAAATGGAAATGCATACCCTGCTCATGGATTGGCAGGATTAACATCATCAAAATGTCAATACTCCCCAAGGCATTATACAGATTTAATGCCATCCCTCTAAAGATACCCATGACATTCTTCAAAGAAGTGGATCAGACACTTTTGAAATTCATTTGGAACAATAAACACCCTCGAACAGCTAAAGCAATCATTGGGAAAAAGAATATGGGAGGAATTACTTTTCCCAACTTTAAACTGTACTACAAAGCAACAGTTATCAAAACAGCATGGTATTGGAATAAGGATAGGTCCTCAGATCAGTGGAATAGGCTTGAATACTCAGAAAATGTTCCCCAGAGATACAACCATCTAATTTTTGATAAAGGAGCAGGAAATCCTAAATGGAGCAGGGAAAGCCTCTTCAACAAGTGGTGTTGGCACAATTGGATAGCCACTTGCAAAAAATTAAACTTAGACCCCCAGCTAACATCATGTACAAAGGTAAAATCCAAATGGATTAAAGACCTCGATATCAGCCCCAAAACCATAAGATATATAGAACAGCACATAGGCAAAACACTCCAGGACATTACAGGCATCTTCAAGGAGGAAACTGCACTCTCCAAGCAAGTGAAAGCAGAGATTAACAGATGGGAATATATTAAGCTGAGAAGCTTCTGCACCTCAAAGGAAATAGTGCCCAGGATACAAGAGCCACCCACTGAGTGGGAGAAACTATTCACCCAATACCCATCAGATAAGGGGCTAATCTCCAAAATATACAAGGCACTGACAGAACTTTACAAGAAAAAAACATCTAACCCCATCAAAAAATGGGGAGAAGAAATGAACAGACACTTTGACAAAGAAGAAATACACATGTCCAAAAGACACATGAAAAAATGTTCCACATCACTAATCATCAGGGAGATGCAAACCAAAACAACGATGAGATACCACCTCACACCCCAGAGAATGGCACACATCACAAAGAATGAGAATAAACAGTGTTGGCGGGGATGTGGAGAGAAAGGAACTCTTATCCACTGCTGGTGGGAATGCTGTCTAGTTCAACCTTTATGGAAAGCGATATGGAGATTCCTCCAAAAACTGGAAATCGAGCTCCCATACGATCCAGCTATACCACTCCTAGGAATATACCCTAGGAACACAAAAATACAATACAAAAACCCCTTCCTTACACCTATATTCATTGCAGCTCTATTTACCATAGCAAGACTCTGGAAACAACCAAGATGCCCTTCAACAGACGAATGGCTAAAGAAACTGTGGTACATATACACAATGGAATATTATGCAGCTGTCAGGAGAGATGAAGTCATGAAATTTTCCTATACATGGATGTACATGGAATCTATTATGCTGAGTGAAATAAGTCAGAGAGAGAGAGAAAAACGCAGAATGGTCTCACTCATCTATGGGTTTTAAGAAAAATGAAAGACACCCTGGTAATAATAATTTTCAGACACAAAAGAGAAAAGAGCTGGAAGTTCCAGCTCACCTCAGGAAGCTCACCACAAAGAGTGATGAGTTTAGTTAGAGAAATAACTACATTTTGAACTGTCCTAATATTGAGAATGTATGAGGGAAATGTAGAGCCTGTTTAGGGTACAGGCGGGGGTTGGGTGGGGAGGAGGGAGATTTGGGACTTGGGTGATGGGAATGTTGCACTGGTGATGGGTGGTGTTCCTTTTATGACTGAAACCCAAACACAATCATGTATGTAATCAAGGTGTTTAAATAAAAAAAAATTATAAAAAAAAAAAAGATACTAGAAACAGTTTATATAGAAACACTTTAATGTGGGTATGGCATTTGCCTTGCAATCAGTGGACCTGGATTTGAACCATGGCATCCCATATGGTCACCTGAGCCTGCCAGGTTTGATTCCTGAGTGCATAGCTAGGGGTAACCCTGGAGTGCCAAAACCAAAAATCAAAAAGAAAATACTCTAATGTATTATAAAGCTCAGAGAAACATTTTTTTTTGCTTTTAAAGTGTTTTTGTTTTAATTTGACTTGTTTTAATTTTAAAGTTAAAGAATAAAAATTAAAATATATTTTGAATGGGTGCTGACCTGATATACGGAGCTTTCCTTGCACTTGGTAGACCAGGGTTATGACAGTTTATTTGGTTCCTCAAACTCTACCAGGAGAGATCCCTGAGGCAGAATCAGAAGAGAAAACCCTGTATCTTCTGGATATGCTCTAAAAGACAATAAAAAAAGATATGTATTTTTATGTGGAGATAAAGATCAAAGTGCAAAACCAGGTTCAATCTCTAGCATTGCATATGATCTCCTGAGCATTTCCAGGATTTCCTTATCATAGAACTAGGAGTCAACACTGAATACCCCATAGGAATGGCCCTAAAGGGTTCTTTTCTTAAAGGAAAGGTAAGGTGGCTGAAGGGAAAACCTGTATTTAGAGATATCTGTGTATGGAAAATATCTACATCAAGAGTTCAATTGTTCTATGGGGCTAAAGTGATAGTTCAGCGTTGGCTTAGCACGTGGCTGAGCCAGGACGGACCTCGATTTGATTCCTGGTATCCCATTTGGTCCCGCAAGCCAGGAGCAATTTCTGAGCTCATAGCCAGAAGAAACCCCTGAGCGTCACTGGGTGTGGCCCCAAACAAAATAAAACAAACAAGCAAACATACAAGTTCGATTGTTCTATACAGAAACAATCAGATAACTGAATAAAGAATTTTCTGAAAGTCAGAGGGGATCATAGAGATCGATTTCAGTTAACTGGTTACCCCAAAAGAACCCAGAATGCAGGGCAAAAAAAAAAAAAAAAAAAAAAAGACAATTGAGAATTTTATGGTATGGAACTTTACCCTGGGGAGGAGCCTGTTTTCATAGAGTAGCTGGAATCCTAAAAGGTCATATTCCTATACACATTAAAGGAAAAAGAGCCAGAAACTACCAGAAATTCTACAATCCAAAAAATAAAAAAGAGTACATCTACAGGGTACCTTCTAGTAGCTGGTATATTCTAGAGTTTATAGCCACATAAGCGCCCACATGACATCTCCAAATTTTCCAAGACAAACACCCCAGTAGGAACACAGATATGAAAGTAGCATAAAAACCTATTAAGCTCAACAAACAAAAGCAACAATACAAAACATTCAACTAGCAACAAATAACTTAGAAATATTTCAGACAATGGCTTTTGAGGGAAGAATGGAAAACTGGGGACAGTAGTGGCAAGAATATTACACTGGTCGTGGGATTAATATTGGAACATTAGATGCTAGAAACAACTGCATTATGAACAACTCTTTAAACCACAGTGTTTAAATAAAGTAAAACAAATAAAATACAAATATCCAGTACAAATATGTATATAAAACATATTTTATAAAAAAATAATCGCATAATTTTATCTAATCTTATAACTTAGAGAAAATTATCATACACTATAATAAAGGACTACTAATACATTAAAGTGGATTTTTTGAGCAATTAAATTCCCTTCAAGGCCTAAGAACTGTGACAATTGGTAAATTAGATTAACACTGTTGAAATTTCAATACATTTTCTTTTAGCATTCTGTCAATTTTTGAGGACAAAATTCTAAATAATTGCTTGTTAACCACTTTAAAAGTTATCGCCAAAGTGTTTTTTTTCAATTAATGTGTCTAGTCCATATCAGTAAAATACTATAGAATATGCAGTTTTCACTTATAAATCATGTATCTGCTCATCTGACTAAAATGTTCCTATGGTCCACTTCAGTCAGGGTTCCTGAGTAACCGATCAAAATTTATCGAGACAAAGACAGAAAGCCTTTTAAATTTTACTCCATGATCTAGAGCTGGTGATGAGAGAGAAATACAGCAGTTCCACATTTCCTTAGATGCTATAAACCATTGTGCCTGCTTTAGCATTTATCAATTTTTAACCACTGCTACAAGCCTCTTAGCCATCAATTATCCTCTAGCTCAATGAGGGACCCAAAGCATTAGCAGATAAACCAGAAATCAATTTAACTGTCTTGTGGCTAATATATAAATATATTTCTTTTCATCACACTTAAAATAAACAAGATTCAAAGTTTACTGATTCTATGACAGCTATCTTTACAACACAAATGTTTCTAAATGGGAGGAAATGTTAGTTTATACACAGCCTTTTTTCATTTGCCTTTCTTCCAATTTGTAGAGTGAATTTAAGAGGAAGAAACATTTTTTAAAAATGTCCACCTTTACGTGCAAGTAGCATATAGTTTGTGGTATGTAAATAGTCAAATTTACCTACATACTCTCCTATTCTGTGTTCTGTATATGTATTACAATGAATACATAATTTTCTGTCATTTAATACTTGAATATAAAATTACTGCTGATGGTAATAGAGTTATAATACATGGGGCTGGAGTGGTGGCGCAAGCTGTAAGGTGTCTGCCTTGCCTGGGCTAGCCTAGGACAGACAGAGATTCGATCCCTGGGGTCCCATATGGTTCCCCAAGCCAGGAGCCATTTCTGAGCTCATAGCAAGGAGTAACCCATGAGGGTCACTGGGTGTAGCCCAAAAACAAACAAAAAGAAAAGAAAAGAAAAGAAATCAATATATAAAGTTAGAGGAATGTTCAAAGAAATATGTGTTTTTATTAATAAGTAATTCCAAGTAACTACTATAGAAATCAGAAATAGTACTAGAAAAATATACTGAAACAGTCAATTACAGATTAAACATGAATACTTGATGTTTTAAAATGGAGCAAAATTTTGTGGTGGAAAAGACTTTTCCATTGATTTCAAATTATCTTTGATACATTGCTTATTAATAATTCTCTAGTGAAACATTCTGCCAGGCACAAACTAGAAAAGGGAACAATAATGAAAATAAACTGATAATAAGTTATTTCTGCTGTGATGCATTTAAATTATCACTTATTTTGGGTCAAAAAGAATTTTCAAAGATATGTTCATAAAAGTTAAAAATAGAGTTTGGGGGCTGGAGTGATGGCACTAGAGGTAAGGCATCTGCCTTGCAAACTCTAGTCTAGGACGGATGGCGGTTCTAAACCCCAGTGTCCCATATAGTCCCCGCAAGCCAGGATGGATTTCTGAGTGCATAGCCAAGAGTAACCCCTGAGCATCAATGGGTGTGGCCCAAAAACAAAAAACAACAAACAAACAAACAAAATAAAACAGAATTAGGGGGACTAGGCAAATTAATGCTTACAAATAAAGTAAATTAAGAAGAACTGACAACTAAACAAAAAAAAGTACCTAGATTTTATCTCAGTTTTCACCTCAAATATTTTAAAGACACTATTGGCATAACTGGAAAAATTTAATTAGTTTTAACATATGGATATATCAAGGTTAAATTTGGGAGGCAATAACAATAATGCTATAATGATCTTTAAAATGTGTTTTTCATTGTCTATACCCAATAAAATTTCGACATTTATTTTCAAAGAATTCCAACATTGTGGTGCCTTATATGCAAGAACATATGCATATGCACATAAGGCTGATGAAGAAACAACTCTGTGATAATTTTAGGCTTGTTTTCCCCAAAAATATATGGAGTCAAGCAAAGTCAACACTGTTGATTAAAATATTTTTTCCAAATCTACCTCATGATCTTATCTGTTAATGATCTGTGCTGTCAGGACCACTTTACTTAAAAGTAACACCCTGGCACACACAAATAGACAGAAATCTTGGATAAACTTATATAATAGGATTCTTAATTTTATTCAATTTAATAATTCTATAAAGCTTTAACATTCAAGATTTCTATATCCTACTTTTAATTACCCCTTTCACATGTCTTTCTTAACTATAGTCTATTGCTTCTTGATTGATATAATAAATGTGGAACTAGTTTGTTGTTTCCAGAGAGACAAGAAACAAATTCACTTTGCTTTTTATGTCAGAAGTAAAAGAGGAAACAAATAAAATTATCTGAGTCTTCTCCATTGAAAATAAAAGTCAAATTCTAGCTGCGGTGTTTGAGCAACTGTTTGGTTGTCCTTGTTCTTGTTTTTGTTAGTTTAACTAACTTATCAGTCTTGTGGGTTTGATTTGGCATAAGAATTTGTTCCTAATGTGTGCTTAGGGGGCCCAAGATCACTCCCAATGACCCTCTACTAATCAGGTCCTCTGACTCAGTGCTAAGGTTATTGAAATACACTGACTCTGAGGAACAAGGAACCTCCAGGATCACAAAGACAAGACTTGGGAGACTGTGGTGTGGTAAGGATTAAACCCAGAACAGTCGTATATAAGCCATGAACCCTAACCCCTACACTGTCTCTTGGAGGTGTTTAAGGAATGTTCACATGTGTTCATTATAAGTTAAAGTTCAAGTAAATGATTTTATATATCTTAAATATCTTCTCCGGCAGTGTTATGAATGCAGAAGACATCCAAATTCACAGTTCAATCAGATACTTAATATCTCGTCTATATCCAGAGAACAGCCAAGATTTATTCTAGACTCTTGTTTTTATGCCATAAAAATTAAATACAGTTTACTAAAAACTGTAGTTGTAATATCTCCTTAATTTTTTTTGATTTGTAAGTATTTATCTGCCCAGATCCCACCAACTCTGTTTTTTAACTATCATAATAATAATTTTGCTTTCAGAAACATTCTCTTCCCAAGGAAAACAATGTGGCTGTTTTCCTTGAGAAAAATAAATGGAACTCTTTAGCCTAAAATTCATTAGTAAGAACTAAAATTAGGGGAAAATGGGTAGGGCTTGACAACAAAAGGCTCCTTGCCTTTTTCTTTCTGTTTTTCTTAATTGGACTTCAAATTGCAGCCTGGCCCACTATAAAAATGCAAAGCAGATAGCAAGTAGTAAAATAATGAATATTAAACAGTGGTATTCTATTGTTAACTATTGATTTCTTATCTGGAGTTATGTTAATGTTCAGACTCTGATTTAGAAGCTCAATGTTCCTAAAAGTTCCCAAGTGATGAGTGTTACTATTTTATAGGACATGCTTTAAGCAACAAAAAAATCTATCTATTGAAATCAGTGAGGCAGGAATGAAGACAAGGTATGCTTACAAAATGAAATCAAAAGAATAATAAAAATAAAAATAAACTGTCTTGCCTGAATGCTATTTAATATGTTCCAGATGGTTTATATGAGTGTAAAATCAATTAAGAGAAATAATTTATTAACAAAACTTGAACTAGTTACTTAATTTCTACATACTTTTCAGAGTCTAAATCTACTTATTGCATTTTTATTGGCTAAAAATCATTTAAAATAGCATGAGAAATTGCTGTGACCTTTTTTAATTTTTATTGAGACCCATGTGAATTACAAGTTTCTCACAGTTATATTTAAGGTACATAGTAATTTTTGTATTTATGAAACTTCATATTTAACTATTATCTACTAGAAAAAAAAAACTATGAAGCAATGAAAAATGCAAATATCAATACTCTGTTCTATTAGCTGAGCTAGTACCCAAAATCTATCTAATGGTTTTGATTAAATAGGTGATTTACTAAAGGAGTAAATGGACTCTTTAATCACTCAAACCTCAAAACTAAAAACAAAACTCATAACTAGCCAACATCAATTCTGAAGTCAAGGGGCCAGCGAGGTGTCTGCCTTGCAAGAGCTAGCCAAGGAAGGACTGCGGTTCGATCCCCCGGCGTCTCATATGGTCCCCCCAAGCCAGGGTCAATTTCTGAGTGCTTAGCCAGGAGTAACCCCTGAGCACCAAATGGGTGTGGCCCGAAAAACCAAAAAAAAAAAATTCTGAAGTCAATTAGAAAATTGAGAAGCATCAATTAGAAAACCCTTGTTCTAAAGTTATAATATTTAAGAGAAGAACAGTGGCCCCTCCTTGAAGAGAATTTTAGAGCAAACATCATCATAGTGCGGAATCCATTAATGCACTGTGCAACTTTGCATTAACCAATGATATCTAATACATTTCTAAAACAAAAAACTTCTCAGTGGGGGCCTAAGTGATAGCACAGCCAGTAGGCCTTTGCCTTGCATGAGGTTGACCAAGGACGGACCTCGGTTCAATACACTAGGTCCCATAGTGTCCTCCAAACCAGGAGTGATTTCTGAGCATATAGCCAGGAGTGACCCCTGAGCATCACTGAGTGTGGGACAAAAAAACAAATAAACAAAAACAAACAAGTACAAAACATAACATAACAAAAACAAACAGAAAACAAGAAATGTCTCAGAGGGAAAGGATTATATAGAAAAGAGATAAAGAGCAGGTCCCTAAATGTAACTATCTCTCTCCCAAAGTTGGGGATCAGTTCACCATTTAAAATAGAAAATAAGTGGTAGGGAGTATATTGTATTAAATAAATGTCTATGAGACCATTGATGCCCAGGTGACCTAAAAACTAAACTAAAATAAAATAGAAAATAAGCAATAAACATGGATAAAGTATGTATACTGAACTAAGTTCATACAGTCTAACTATGTCATGTCTTGAATACTTTCCCGGAAAGTATTCAAACTCAATTTACCTGGGGGCCACAGGAGGCAAAGTCGGGGTGACCCTTGAGTGCAAAGTCAGTAGTAAGTCTTGAACATTGGGGGATGTGACCCAAACAACTAAAACAAAACAAAACAAAAAAGATTCCTCTAGGGCAGGGCCAAAAAATGTTGTACAGAGGGCTGCAATTGGCCCGCAGGCCTCGAGTTTGAGACCCCTGCTAGTCTATGCCACTTTAATGTAGAAGTTATATATGTATTTTGTTTTGTTCAAAGTTACATGCTGTATGTAGTTTCTTTTCCTTTTATATGTAATGTATATTATTATTATTTACTTTACTTAACGATATATCACATATAAAAATAATTTATTAATAGTAGTGGACTTACTATAATATCAGCTCCCTTACAATAATAAGCATGCTATTTATTTATTTATTGTGTTACTTATTCATTGTGCGAACAATGATCCAGTACATGATAGTTATAGAATTCCCAGCTTTGTAGTATATTTATTGCATTGAAAGAAAAACAATATATTATTCATAATTTAGAAAACAAATTGAATTTAGTATCTACAATAGAACAGGCATATAATTTTTTTGTTTTTTTGGGCCACACCCATTTGATGCTCAGGGGTTACTCCTGGCTAAGCACTCAGAAATTGCCCCTGGTTTGGGGGGACCATATGGGATGCTGCGGGATTGAATCGTGGTCCTTCCTTGGCTAGCGCTTGCAAGGCAGACACCTTACCTCTAGCGCCACCTCACCAGACCCTATAATTTAAAACTAAATTATATGCAGTAATAACCAACCTTCTTTGGAGGACTTTCTTTTTTTGAACTATGCCTAGTACAAGCACATGGAACCATGTGTTATATATTCTTTTAGCTGAGAAAGAGATCATTAAATTCCAGAATTAGGAACAGGTGTTTTTAATCTTAATTTACTTTATATAAAGAGCACAGATCACATAGTTGACCATAATACATTTATTTTCAATTATTAAATGGGAGAAATATTATTGAAAAAATTTAAAAGCATGAAGAGAATAAAGAATAGTACTACATAGTTTGTGGGTATAGTAAAATTTATGAAAATTTATGAATGTAGTAAAAATACTGTATCTCCAATGAGATCATTAAATCATTGCCAAAGGTAAACTCTTGTTGCTAGTTGATCATTATCTTAATTCTATTGTTTCTGAACATTAAGTGGCTTCATACACACATTGATATATAAATTAATTTGTACCTATAGGAATTGCATATCTTGTTGATATGGTGACTTTTTTTTGGGGGGGGCATGTTTTTCATTACCAGGGCTTCCAGAAGTAGGAGAATGTGGAAGAAGGTACCTGAACTCACTCTGTACCTGAGTTTCGGTCAGATTTCTGTCTTTGCAGAGTGATGAGGCAGGACCATTGATGAAGCAGTGATTGTGAGTAATAGTTGCAGCAGGCATGGCTTTGGCAGGGCATGGACCAAGCCCTCTGTCTCCTTCCAAGATTGATGGCTTTTAGCTTCATGCCATTGTACACATAATTTTTCACAGCTTCGTTAATATCTCTTTCAAGAACAGAGTGAGTCTATGAAGCTGACCAGGTGAAGATATAGCAACCTATATGTTATTCTGATTTTTAAAACATAGATAAATCAGATTAAAATGAATACTAATTGCTTATGGATTCATATATTATTAAAAAGCATTAGTAATCAGCACTAAAAAGGATTGAAAAGATGATTTTAAGAAAAATATATTTTAAATTTTACTATGTACTTACCATATATAAAATAGAGTTGCCTTATATGTCATATATATTTATATTCATGTTACATCTTATATAGACAATATAAGATTAAGTACAGCAACAATCTAACATTTTAAGATGGAACAGACTTAGAAATAAATCAATCCTATAATATTATGTTAAATATGAAAATAATAAATATTATGTACATATAGCACATATATGTACATATATAGACTAGAAATCACATATTTGTAAGTTATTTGGTCTTAAATTCTCAACACTTTTATTTAACTTAATCTGTTTTTTATCAGCTCTAAAACAACAAATTAATAATATGGGATGAGTTCAAGTGCACTAGCCTTTCATAAATCACTATTTGTGAATATTTTATGCTCATGTAGGTAATCTTACCAATAAGATGATTTGAAAATGAATTACTAGTGACATTCATGCTGTTCAGAATCTGTAAAATTAGATTTGAACACTCATAGAGTCATAAACAGTATGTTTATGCACCAATAAAATAAATCAAGTGGGAAAACTCTTCTAGGATCTATACGACTATGAAGTCTTACTTCCATCTTAAATGACCCATTGAACCAATTTGATTTCAACTTCAAACTGTAGTCCCAGTTCCATAAAGAGTTCCAATTCTTCCTTCTATGTTAACCCTCCACATAAATCTTCAGAAACAAGGTATCATATAACCAGATCTGTAAGATGTTTGAGCAAAAGAGAGGCTCTAAAAATATCAAGGGAGTATTAATTTAAGATGATTTCTCATGCATTCAAGAGAATGGGCTTTTGGTATTATGAAATGTTTTTCGAAATAAGGGACAATGAACCAATGAACTGTGAATCTTTGTTTTTTTCTCATTGATGATAAATTACCAACTTTTTTTTTTTTTTTTTTTTTTTTGGTTTTTGGGTCACACCCGGTAGCACTCAGGGATCACTCCTGGCTCCATGCCCAGAAATCATTCCTGGCAGGCCCGGGGGACCATATGGGATGCCAAGAATTCGAACCCACCATCCCTTCTGCATGAAAGGCAACTGACCTTACCTCCATGCTATCTCTCAACCCCGATAAATTGCCAACTTTTTTAATATGCACTTTAAAGAAAGAACACTTTCAGGAACATTTTATTTAACTATATGAAATTTATTTTAATATTTAGTGGTGATAAACATATCTCTCTGTATATTCTATCATTATTTGAAAAGCTCAACTATGGCCCGGGACAGAGTATATCTAAGAAGGTCTTTGCCTAGCTGTGATACACATGGTTGAACATTATATATATTATATTTTGAGCATTATATAATATTGTTCTCTGATCACTATCCCAGAGTGATGCCCTGAGCAAGAAGCCAACAAAAATCCCCTGAGCATAGTTGAGTGTGTTCAGATCAAAAATCAACCAACCAACAAGCAAAGAATGACTTAAAAATGAGCCTAAGCCTCTCTATGTAGGACTAAGTGAGATTCATAACATATGTAATTTCCAGGGTCTAAACAAAAAAAGTTTCTTTTTTGTCTTAAGAACACTGTTGGCCCATCAAACCATGAGGTCCAAACTTGAGCACCAAATATTTTTGCTTTGTTTTGTTTTGTTTTGTTTGGTTTTTGGGTCACAACCTGCAGCGCTCAGGGGTTATTCATAGCTCTACACTCAGAAATCACCCTGGCAGGCTCGTGGACTATATGGAATGCCGGGATTTGAACCACCATTCTTCTGCATGCAAGGCAAACGTCCTAACTCCATGCTATCTCTCCGGTCCCAAGCAACCAAATTTTGAAAGCTGCCTGTTATGATGGCACACCTGGGGACAGGGGTGGTGGCATGGATGGACTCTGGGAATATTGGTGAAGGGAGGTTCACACTGCTGCTTTGATTGTTCCTAAAAATCTAAATGCCTAAAACTTAACTATGAATAACTTAGCATGTCGCATGTTGTAAATGAAAGTTAATATTTAATTTAAAAATAAAAAAGAACACTTGATAAAACCTATGGTTGAAACTAAATGAACCAATCCAATTCCCTATTTACTTTTCCAAAATAAAATTTTCTCAGGGCTGGGTGCACTATAACATGGCAGTAAAATATTTGCCCTTGCAGGCAGCTGACTCAGGACAGACCCCAGGTTTGATTCCTGGTTTCCCCATATGGCCCCCTGAGACTGCTAGTGGCAATTTATGAGTGTAGATCCAGGAGTAACCACCGAGTGCCACCAGGTGTGGCCCAAACCCTCCCCCCCCAAAAAAAGTCTAATCCTTCACTGTGAGATACACAATTCCAATGTTCTTCTTGATTAAGTGTCATTGAATTTCAGTCAGACAATGTTCATCAACACCCCATCCCTTCCACCGTGCATTAAATCACCAAAATCAATGTCCCCAATTTACCTTGTGTCTTTTTTAGGCACCCTTTTTAAGTAGGTCTACTATTAAATAGTTAAATAGTGTGAGTTATTCTTATACTTTTTTTTTTATTTCTCTTCAAAAATGTGTTGATGAAAATTATCCCTTGAGGGTGACAGTTCCTGCAGAGGTGGGATAACAGTGGAAGGCTTGAAACATAGAGCTGGTTTCCTACTGATGGTGGTGCCATGAACCCAGGTCACACACAATTTGAAACAAAGCCCCCTTTAGAGTGAAAAAGAATTACATGTTTACTGCAAGAAATAGGAAAATTTTCTTTTCTTTGGGCTTTCAGGAAAGAAAAAATAAAGGTCAAAGTAGGTCGCTTGAGATCAGAGCTTTTGTGATTTTTTTTTGTCTGATTAAACATAAAGTGGAGTGTCACTGGGCCAAGGAGCTTACGGACATGAGAAATTCAGTGTGTTTTGTGATTAGAACAGAGGACGAATCCCATCTATAGGAGAATGTTTCGGAGTCTGCTTGGTCAGCTGCAATATATAATACCAAATAAACTCTTTAAATTGACAAAAAGCTGACTGTTTTCAATTACTTTTGTGTATATGAATCACATTTATGTGAAAGAGGAAGACAATTGAAAAAGAAAAAAAAGAAAAAAAAGCAACTGCACTAATAAGATTCTTAGGGAATCCCATAACCCCATAAAGATAAAAAGAAAAGTCAATACTTGGACTTTTAGTTAGTATTTGGGAAAGGAAGAAAAGGAAGGAAGAAAGAAAGAAAGAAAGAAAGACAAAGAAAAGAAAGAAATGAAAGATAAGAAAGAAAGAAAGAAAGAAAGGAAAGAAAGAAAGAAGATAAGAAAGAAAGGAAAGAAAGAAAAGAAAGAAAAAGAAAGAAAGAAAGAAGAAAGAAAGAAAAGAAAGAAGAAAGAAAGAAGAAAGAAGAAAAGAAAGAAAGAAAGAAAGAAGAAAGAAAGATAAGAAAAGAAAGAAAGAAAGAAAGAAAGAAAGAAGAACGAAAGAAGAAGAAAGAAAGAAAGAAAGAAAAAGAAAAGAAAGAAAGAAATAAGAAAGAAAGAAAGAAAGAAAGAAAGAAAAGAAAGAAGAAGAAAGAAAGAATAGAAAGAAGAAAGAAAAGAAGAAAAGAAAGAAAGAAAGAAAGAAGAAGAAGAAAGAAAGAAAGAAAGAAAGAAAGAAGAAAGAAGAAAGAAAGAAAGAAAGAAAGAAAAGAAGAAAGAAGAAGAAGAAAGAAAGAAAGAGAAGGAAAGAGAAAGAAAGAGAGAGAAAGAAAGAGAGAGAAAGAAAGAAAGAAGAAAAGAAAGAAAGAAAGAAAGAGAGAAAGAGAGAAAGAAAGAGAGAAAGAAAGAAGAAAAGAAAGAAAGAGAAGAAGAAAGAAAGAAAGAAGAAAGAAAGAAAGAAAGAGAAAGAAAGAAGAAAGAAAGAAAGAAAGAAAGAAGAAAGAGAGAAAGAAAGAAAGAAAGAAGAAAGAAAGAAAGAAAGAAAGAAAGAAAGAAAGAAATAAAGAAATAAAGAAAGAAAGAAAGAAAGAAAGAAAGGAAGAAAGAAAGAAAGAAAGAAAGGAAAGCATGAAGGAAGGAAGGAAGGAAGGAAGGAAAGAAGGAAAGAAAGAGAAAGAAAGGAAGAAGGAAGAAAGAAAAAAGGAACAAAGAAAGGAAGGAAGAAAGGAAGGAAGGAAGAGAAAGAAAAGAAAGAGATAGGAAGGAAGAAGGAAGGAAGGAAGGAAGAAAGGAAGGAAGGAAGGGAAGAGGAAGGAAAGGAAAGAAGGAAAGAATAAGACGAGAGAAAGAAAGAGAAAGAGGGAAAGGAAGGAAAATAGAAAGGAAGGAACAAAAGGATGGAAGGAAGCAAAGAGAAGGAAGGAAAGAAAGGATGGAAAATAAAGAAGGAAGGAAGAAAAGAAAGAAGTAAAGAAGAAAAGGAAGGAAGGAAGGAAGGAAGGAAGGAAGGAAGGAAGGAAGGAAGGAAGGAAGGAGGAAGGAAGGAAGAAAAGGAGTGGGGATAGGAACAAAGGGAATAAAAGATGAATGGAAGAGAGGGATTTTTTTTCTCAAAAAACACCCTTTGTCCTTACTATTAACCCCCGTTTTTCTAAATGCCCTGCAGACCTCCCTATTTTTCCTAAATACCATGTAGACTTTGCCTTTTGAACGTTGTTCCTATGTCTTTCCTCTGTAACAAGGTTTTCTTTACATATATCAAACATTCACTTAGAAATCCATAAAGGCAATGATAAAAGGATAACTCTTGGCAATATTAGTCATTGAAATATATATTTAGTTATTTTATTTTGTCTTATTTGGTTAGTTAAATAAATTCATCAAATAAATTTTCACAAAACAGTTCTTAAGAGATAAAAATTAACTATTTTGATGATAACATACTCAAATCATCTTCTTCTTCATGACCACTTTTTATTTAGGAGACATGACAATGCACTATATGCCTTATAGTAAAATTAAAACTATTGTTAGTAATAATAAAAAACAACTTGTTACATATGCATGAAGATGGATCCCTAAAGTCATATGCAATCAGCCAAATGTATCCATTAATACTTAAACAGTCAAAATATTCCACAATCCACCTTATTTTTCAGTGGTAGACTGGCAACTTCCATGGCAATATTTGGGGAGATGTTACATCTCTTCAATTTATAGCTAATTTCCTCCTTCAAGTTTCTTAAATCTCATTCTTTTAAGATATAGATTTTCTTATAAACTCAATTTTCCAACTCTAGTACTTTCTTTTTTTTACTCCTGACCCCAATTTCAAAATCTGCAGCTAGATCTTTTATTGTGATCTTTACTTTGCTACCATTACAGAACAATCACTATCTGTACTATAATATTAGATACAAACTGTCTTTTAAATAAAAACTTATGTTCAAAAAACATTTTTCATTAGTTCGAAAGAATTTTTTTTTTAAAATATCTTTATTTAAAAACCGTGATTACAAACATGACTATAGTTGGGTTTTCAGTCACAAAGAGAACACCCCCCTTTTCACGATATGAAGGTCACCCTCAAGGAGGGATGAGCACACAGTTAGAACACTAACAACAACCACGACAATTGTTAATAGGAAAGAATTTCTCAAAATAGTGTTTATTTCCTAAAATTTAACAGACAATTCCTGGTGCCAAAGAGATAGTATGTCAGGAGTGGTACTTGTCTTTATGCAGCTGATCCATGTTCCATTCTAGGGTCCCACTGAGCATCAGTAGAGAGATCCGTGAGCACAGAGCTGGTAATATACCTAGAACGTTGTTGTACGTGTCTCCAAAACAAATAAAATGGAATAAAGGAAAAGCAGATCTCTTAGAAATTGCTATTCTTTGGGCATGGTGACAAGACAAATAGTTCTGGGGTCAGTGGTATATGCCTTGCATGTTGTAAGCATGGAGTTTGATACCTAAAACTGAATGAACCTTCTAATACTCCACCACAAAATATATTCTTGGGGCTCCCTAAAGGACCACACACAGGCAGGCCTCTGGTGGCCGTCATAATACTTCATTCCTTGGTTCTAAGTAATGTTAAAAGTTGAGGTAGGGTCTGAACTCTGGCTATTTTATTCTGAAAGAAAAAACAACCTCCCATATCAGTACAAAATGTTACACAAGTCCTTAGTCAATATTATTAAATGATGATCATAAATTTTGACATCAATCCCCTACATTATAACCATTGGCATTATGGCTAACTGTTAGAATAATAAGTGTCCAAAATTGTTTTGCAGTCGTAACTGAATTGATTTGTCAGTTCCATTGTTAGAAAAAAAGTGGTCGAACAGGTTCATTTGCCTTGCACACAGCTGAACCCAGGTTCAATCCTTGATATCCCGTTTGATGATACTCTAAACTAGCCAGGAATATCATATAATCTGTACACTTCTTAAATACATAATGAAGAATTTTTTACATCAATTCTGAAATTTACTTTCTACAAATTTACCCTTAATCAGCTTGGCATTTTAATCTTTAGCAATGTCTGCCTCTATGTATATACCTAAGCCTGTTTTTCTAAATCACTTTCATTTTGTATTTATACTTCCACATTCTTCTCCCCCACATCATCTATTACAGAATTTAGGATTGAATTATTCTAAAATTTTTCATGTTACTGGGGTTAAAAGTCCTCAGTTAAATTATGCTCATTTGTTTTTCTAACTTGTAAAGGAGTGATCGAAAAACAAATGCAGCATAAATTCCCAAACTTGAGAGTGTCTTTGGAAAGATGTATATCATAGAAATGCAGCCATCTGCTCTGCTCATCATCGTGGAATGTCTGTTCTCTCTAAAGGGATGGATTGAGCCCATGTTTCCCATCAACTACACAGTACTTAATACCTTTGACTTTAGAACTCCCTAAATTTCTTTACCTCAATATGTGCAAATAAATTGAATTTTTTATTCTCATTCAATCCTGTCATCATCACTGTCCTATATCAAACTTTCTTCAGTCCTATCATTTCTTTTTTATCATTGAGTTGGTTTCAAAGATATCTACATAAAATGACTTTATCCACAGATTATTTAACATCTTTTACATAGAGTTTGTTGATGCGCCCCAGTAGAAATATCAACACACCTTTCCCAACTTATAACTATAAATCCTATCCATAATTTAAGGCTACCATATAATCTAATGCAATTTTTTACATTAATGTTATTCTCTGGACTGTGGATTATAATAAATGTTAATGGTGGGTTTTCCTGCATGAAAACATTCCACCACCAGACCTTCCACCAGAATATCTGCTTCCCTGAACCATCCAAGGTCCCCATCCCAAATTGTTCCTACTACCATCTCTTCCACCACTTTCATGGGATAAGCTTTCTCCTGAAGAACAGTTCTCAATATCTTGGTACCTTTGAGTAATTTAGTTCCCCATCATGTATGAAGTATATCATTTGAATTCTTCCCCTCTTTTATTGAGTAACCATGTAATGTGATACTCTTTATGTTCATCCACATAGCAACGCATTGCTTTATTTCATCTTTTATTATAAATCATAAGTATCCCACTGTGTATACCTACCATATTTATTTTTTATCCAATCATCTATTCATGAACACTTGGGTTCTTTTCAGGTTTTAGCTATTGGAAATTGTGTGGCAATGAATGTAAGAATGAATGTGTTTTCTTTCTTTTGGGTTTTTTTTGGGGGGGCCACACCCAGTGATACTCAGGGGTTAATCCTGGCTATGCACTCAGAAATCACTCCTCTCTTGGGGGATCATATGGGATGCCAGGGATTGAATCAAGGTCCATCCTGGGTCAGCCACATTCAGGGCAAATGCTCTATTGCTGTGTCATTGCTCTGGCCCCTAGAATAGGTTTATTTGTCTTCTTTTTCTTTTTTTCTTTTTTATTTTTTTGGGCCAACATCCGGTGATGCTCATAGGTTACTCCTGGGCTATGCACTCAGAAATCATTCCTTTCTTGAGGGACCATATGGGATGCTGAGGGTCAAACCACAGTCCATCCTGGGTCAGCCACGTGCAAAGGCAAATGCCCATCACTGTGCCATCGCTCAGGCTCCTTCTTTTTTTCTTAATGGAGGATTTGGGTCCTTGAGATATATACCAAGAGAAAAAATTGCTCGCTTATTTAGAAGTTTAGTTTATATTATTTTATATGTGTTCATATTGCTTTCCAGAATGGATGAACCAGTCAATATTTTTCACTCACAAGTGAATAAGGTCCTTATTTTCTTACAACATACTACAGAGTTATCTCACTGTTTTCTGAAATTCTACATTGTTGTATCTTTATTGAATTTTAATTTTTTATCCCTGTATGTTTACTTTGAGCAATAATAAAATCTGTGATATAAAGATATATAAGAAACTCAATAGACTTCTTGATAGATATTGATTCTAGGGCCATACCTGGCAGCTCTCAGGGGTTACTCCTGACTCCTATGTTCAGAGGTCACTTCTAGCAGACTCACAGGACCATATCGGATGCTGGGGATAGAGCATAGATTCTTTCTATCACCTACTGGGTGGTCAGGTGCAAGACAAAACACCCCTACTGCTGTGCTAATTGATCTGGGCCCCCCCATAATATAATTAACTCTATAATAACAGAAACAATTTAGGCCTGCATTGAAACTTTTTGTTCCTCTAGGTCCAATCTCTCTCTCTCTCTTTTAGGTGACTTCTAGGAATAAACTCACATGTCTTATAAGCTACTGTCTTTCAAATCATTACTTTTTCTTTACTGTCAACTGTTCTTTAAGAAGCATTGAGACATTTAACAAATCAATTTTTCTTTCTTATGCAAAGTTTCTATAGGTAGAATTCAGTTAAAATAATTTTCCCTGGGTAGGAAGAAAGGAGTAAAATAATCTACAGCAAGTTTAAAATCAATCAGCAAAGGTTACTAACACATATGGGAAAAGTAAGGGAAAGACACTAATCTGAATTCAACTGTCTCACAACTGTTTCTTTCCTCTTCATCATTTCAATCCAATTCAACAAGTATTGAATAAGTGTCTACCACATTAATTGAACTGCTCTAGGCATTTCAAGGGTTATAAAGAATTCAACAGTCTATGATTCCAGCTTTCAGCCTTCTTTTATAGACAAATGAGAAGATCAGACAAAAGTTTTGATATATAAATCAAAAATACATTATAATATATACTCAGGTAGAATTGCAATTATAAAACTGTATTTAACAGATATTTTAAGCTCAATTTAAAAAAATTTTTTTTAATTCCAATAAGGTGAAAATTCCAATAAGGTGAAATTTCAGAGGATGACAGTATATTCACTGAGTATAAAATTTCCTGAGCAGAATTTCTTGAGCTAAGTAAGGTATTGCTATTCTGTTTTCAGAAAATCACTCTTCTATGTAGAGTCACAACATTCAAACAGGTCTCCAAAAGCTTCCTAACCTTTGTCAAAATATAATACTCCTCACTAACGAGCAGTGATGTAGACATTAACTTCTGCTGTATGTGAATAACTGGATCATGGTCTGAAGTTTTTTTTAGAAAGCTAAAAAGAGAAATCAAATGTAAAACATCTACATTCAAGCTGCCCTTTATTTGCAATTTCCCATTTGCATGGTGTGAATAACTTTAAAGCTGTGCAATAATTGATTTGAAAATTATATATTAAGTAAAAGAACATATTAAATTTAAAAAATCATGAAAAATAGGAAGTTGTTCCTTATTTTGCAATAATAAGATAACTAAAAAATTTTTAAATATCAACAAAGGAACATTTTAATTGGAAAGATTCTTAAAGCTTGTGTGAGCAGAGTAATCTTATTAATAGTCAATATTTATCCTGCAAGGGGCAGCAAATTTTTTCTAAATGATAATAATTAGAATTCTTCTCTAACATTTTTGCTACTGTGGATATACAATTTTGTGCTGGAAAAAGACGTGTGATTGATTTAGTCCACAGTCCTCATTTCATAGTAGTTAAACACATTCTGCAACATTAATATTGTTATGTCATTGGAAAGAGCAGATACAAGAATTTAGTGGTTTTGTCCCCTACAGCAGTCTTCCTCAACACTTCCCTGACTGTGGTCCCATTTTAACCCTTATTTTCTTCATTGACAAATGGATATAGACATTCCTTAACACGTGAAAGTAACTGGTCTTGGGCAGAAGAGATAAATAGTACAAAAAAGCTCACTTTTTTTTTTTTGCCAGTTTCTGAAATATTGATTTGATTCCCCAGCAACTACTTATGGTCCCAGAAGAAAATGGCATGAGTTGTTCCCTGTACACAGATCAGAAATAAGTCCTGAGCACTTCAGGGTGTAACTCATGTCTTCCTCAACATTCACCCTCAAAGAAAAATAATATGTAGTCTTGCAAAGGGGTTTTCTATGGAAATAATGTGTGCATACATCCACACATTTAGCTTTTGTTTTATCCAAGTATTCTAATGTGAGAGTCAGCATGACTTTCTAAAAGTGCTTTTGCTATTTTTGAAAGGAATTGGCTAGCCAATCTAAGGGGCTATCTGTAATAACACAAACATTATATTATGTATTTAGTTTCCTTACCCCAATGTGAGTTTTGTGTGTGTGTGATATTTTCTTACTTGTTTCGCAGCTTGAACTTAGACTAAATGGAGTGTTGTTTAGCCATTGTAAAGAGCCAAATAGCATTAGCCAAACTCAGCAGAAAATAAGCATAAAATGCTCAGTGGATTTGTGTGTTAACTGCATAGTAAAGTGAAGATGTGACTAATATTTGGGCATCCTGTAGTAAAGTAAGCATTGCAGAACATAATTCAAAAAAAATAACTACTATGCTATTATGGCTTTAGCCAAAACTAAAAATAGTGGTATTTGCATTTAAATGTGACCAATTGAATTGAGTTTTGAAAGAAATGCCAGCAGGAACTTACTTCAATTCAAATCCACAATAATATTATAAGTGACTTATAAGTAGTGTCTAAAATAAAAATAATAGGTATTGTATTTAAAATGATACCTGTTATACATTGTCCAAAATAATTTTATTTTATTTTAGATGGCACCTTTGTAAGTTGCATGGAACATGCACAAAATTACTGGAGGTATCTATTACAAAAGGCACTATGAAGTTAGTTTAAAATACAAAATTCTGACAATAAGAAAAAGGCATTCCCAAAGTCATCTAATTTCCACAGAATATAAGTAGGACAATCCTCTGTACAATGGAATAAATATGGAACTATATCGATATTTAAACTATTCTTTATTTTGGCACCAGATTCTACTGTGTACCTTTGGAGAAATATATCCTACTCAGAACCCTATAATAATAAAAGAGAAAATTTAACATTTTATTTAAGCATTTTATTGATTAATTTTTGGTAAAAATTAGACATTTATCCCCCCCAAATCTTAGAAAGTTAAAAACCTGAAAAGTAAAGGAACCTGAAACAGGGAAATTTTTTTTAACAGATTCTGTGAAAGACCAACTTATTTGCTTGAACAAAAACAAAGTATTTGTTATATATTAACGGTAATTTTTAAGAACTTAAAAATTGTTATAATATCTCTAAGCATCTGATTGAAATGTAAAGAAGGGAACAAGAGAAAAGAGACAAGAATAGAGAATGAGAGAGAAGACGGGGGAAAAGAAAGAGAAGAGAAGAGAAGAGAAGAGAAGAGAAGAGAAGAGAAGAGAAGAGAAGAGAAGAGAGAGAAGAGAAGTGAATGAGAAGAGAAGAAGAGAAGAGAAGAGAGAGAAGAGAGAAAGAGAAGAGACGATGGGGAGGGAAGGGAAGGGAGAGGGGAGGAGGAGGGTGAGGGAAGGGAGGGGAGGGAAGGGGAGGGGAGGGAAGGGGAGGGAAGGTGGAGGGAAGGGGAGGGAGGAAGGATAGGGAGGGAAAAGAAGGGGAGGGGAGGGGAGAGAGATGAGAAAAGAGGAGAGGAGGAAAGGTAAGTGGAGTGGAGGAAGAGGACGAGAGGAAAGGAGAGGAGAGAAGTGAGGAGGAAAGGGAAGTGGAGGGGAGGGGAATGGAGGGGAGGAAGAGGAGAGGAAAACGAGAGGAGAGGAAGGGAAAGGAAGAGAAAGGGAGGGGAAAGGAGGATGTGGAAGTGAAGGGGAGGGGAGGTATAAGGAGAGGAGAGGAAGGAAAGGGAAAAAGGGAAGGGGAGAACAGAAAGAAAGGGGAGGGGAAGAGAGAAGAGAGGAGAGGAGGGAAGGGAAGAAAGAAAAGTTTAGAGAAGAGAAGGTAAGGGAAGTGTAGAGAAGGGAAGGGAAGTGTAGAAAGGGGAAGGAAAGAAAAGTGTAGAGAAGGAAAGAGAAAGAAAGGGAAGGGAAAGAAAAAATAGAAAAAAGAAAAGAAAAATGAAAAGAAAAGTTGTCAAGACAATGCAATTATTGGGGCCTGAGCGAAAGCACAGTGGTAGGGCATTTGCCTTGCACTGATCCTTCGAATCCCAGCATCCCATATTGTCCCCTGAGCCTGCCAGGAGTGATTTCTGAGTGCAGTAACATGAGTAGTCCCTGTAAACCATCAAGCATGGCCCAAAACCAAAAAAATAAAAGAGAGAGAATGCTATTATCACTTTCTTTCTATTTGGTATTTCTTCACATTTTTTTTATCCAAAACTTCTAAAATCTTGAGAATCTCAAAGATAATTAACTGATCATATACATAGAATTTATGGGTAGTAAAGATGTAAATCATACTAAAATCCTAATGCTAATGATTTTTATCCCTCATTCATGTATAAGTGAAATAATTCTCAGACGTGTATTTGACACTTACAATAATACAAAATGACACTGATATAAAAAGTCCTGAATTTCACAAATCCATAACTAGCAAGTATATTTCCCCAAAAGAGATAAAAACAGGTTTTTATTTTTGGTGATTGGGCCACATTCAATAGTACTTGAAGTTACTCCCTGCACTGTACATAGGATTATTCCTGACCAGTGCTCAAGGAACTATAGAAAATGATGGCCACTTGCAGAGAAGTGCCATACACCCTGGCCCATGGAGACAGGTCTTCAGCAGGCACCCAAAAATGTGATTCAGAAATTACTTGATGACAATTTTAGGGGGTGCCCAATATACAAATGAAAATTAAAGTTCAAAATTAGAATGTATATGAATATTCTATTATGAATGATAAGGGATTTAAAGACAATAAATTTAAAAAACTCAGTAATCAGAAAATGTATACTTATTAATCATTCTAGTGGGGTACACCATTGGGTTATTGATTAGATCTGTGTAATCTGGGGGACCAAAAATGCGGATTTAAACTCGGAAAATTTGCCTCTAGGAGGGACTATTCATTTCTGTGAAAAAGTTATTCATATATACTTAAGAGAAAACAGCAAGGTGGTAGGTTTATGTTTACATGTTGTCAAAACTGAACGTTTACTTTGCTTGGAAAGATGAAATATTATTTTTAATAATTGTAATTATTGTAATATTGTCCTTCATCCTACCCACCCCACCCCCACTTGTACTCTAGACAGGCTTTTCACTTCCCTCATTCATTCAGATTATTATGATAGATCTCAGTGTAGTTATTTCTCTAACTGCACCTCGCCACTCTTTGTGGTAAGCTTCATGTCGTAAACTGGACCTTCCCAGCCCTCCTCTCTTTATCTCTAAGGCTTATTGCAAAAAAAAAGTCTTTTAATTTTTCTTAAAACCCTATAGATGAGTGAAGACTATTCTGTGTCTATCCTCTCTCACTCTGACTTATATTCACTCAGAATATTATATTCTGTACATCATGTATAGGAAAATTTTATGACATCATCTTTACTGATGGCTGCATACTATTCCATATGTGTTATATGTACCACAGTTTCTTTAGCCATTCATTTGTTGAAGGGCATTTTGGTTGTTTCCAGAGTCTGACTATTGTAAATAGTACTGCCATAAATTTAGGTGTGAGGAAGGGATTTTTGTATTGTATTTTTGTGTTCCTAGGTTATATCACCTAGGAACTGGTATAGCTGGATCTTATGTGAAGCTCAATTTCCAGGTTTTGGAGGAATCTCATATATGCTCTTTCATAAAGGTTTGGACTGGATGACATCCCCACCAGTAGTGAATAAGATTTCCTTTTTCCCACATCCCTGCCATAATTGCCTGTTCTCATTCTTTGTGCTGTGTGCCAAACTCTGTGGTGTGAGATGGTACCTCATATTGTTTTGATTTGCTTCTCCCTGATGATTAGTGATGGTGGAGTATATTTTCATGTGCCTCTTTTGGTCATTTGTATTTCTTCTTTATCAAAGTGTCCAATCATTTCTTCTCCACATTTTGATGGGGTTAGATATTTTTTCTTGTAAAGTTCTGTCAGTGTATTTTGGATATAGTCCCTTATCTGATGGGTATTGGGTGAATAGTTTTCACCCCACTCAGTGGGTGGTTCTTGTATCCTGGACAATGTTTCCTTTGAGGCTTGCTTTTCAGCTTACTATATTTCCATCTGGTATTCTCTGCTTTCACTTGTTTGGAGAGTAGTTTCATCCTTTACAATGCCTTTAGTCTCAATGTCATGAGTGTTTTACCTACATGTTGTTCTATACTACCTTATGGTTTTCAAGGTCTGATATAAGGTCTTTAGTCCATTTGGATTTTTACCTATGTACATGATACTACCTAGGGTTTAAGTTTGCTTTTTTGCAATGTGGTTAACAAGTTGTGCCAACACCAATTGTTGAAGAGGCTTTCCCTGTTCACTTAGGATTTCTTGCTCCTTCATCAAAAATTAGATGATTTATTGTCTGGGGAAACATTCTATGAGTACTGAAGCCTATGCACTTATTGGAGAGTCTTTATTCCTATATCATGCTTTTTTGATGGACTATTGTCATGTAATTATAGTTTAAAGTTGGGGAAAGTAATGCCTCCCATAATTCTCTCCCCAAGTAGTGCTTTAGCTATTCGTGGGTTGTTTATTGTTCCAGGATGAATTTCAGAAGTGTTTTTTATCCACTTCTTTGAAGAATGTCATCCATGGGTATCTTTAGAGGATTGGCAATTAGATCTGTACAATTCTTTGGGGGAGTCTTGCCATTTTAATGATGCTAATCCTGCCAGTTATGCAGAGTTTGGGTTTCCATTCTCCTAGTATCCTCTCTAATTTCTTTGAAAGCACGTGTTTTATATTTTTTCTTTGTATAGGTCCTTCACATCTTTAGTCAAGTTGACTCCAATGATATTTGAGTTTCTGTGCACTATGTGAATGGATTGTTTTCTTAATGTCCATTTCTTCCCCTATCATTATTGGTGTATAAAAAGGCCATTGATTTCTGAGTATTAACTTTGTAATCTGCCACCTTGCTATATGAATCTATTGTTTCTAGAAGCTTTTTGGTAGAGTCTTTAGGGTTTCTAAGTAGAGTATCATGTCATCTGCAAACAGTGAGAGCTTGACTTCTTCCTTTCCTATCTGGATTCCCTTGATATCTTTTTTCTTTCCTAATTGGCTATAGCAAGTACTTTCCAGTGCTATGTTGAATAGGAGTGGTGAGAGTGGACAGCCCTGTCTTGTACCAGAATTTAGAGGAAAGGATTTTAGTTTTTCTCCATGAGAATGATATATGTCATTGGCTTGTGGTAGATGACCTTTACTATATTGAGAAATGTTCCTTTCATTCCCATCTTGCTGAGAGTTTTTTTAAATCAAGAATCTGTGTTGGACCTTATAAAATGCTTTCTCTGCATCTAATGATATGATCATGTAATTTTTATTTTTCTTGTTGTTGATGTTGTGTATGATGTTGATAGATTTACGGATGTTAAACCATCCTTACATTCCTGGGATGAAACCTACTTGATCGAAGTGAATGATCTTATTGATGAGGCATTGGATCCTATTTGCCAGGATTTTGTTGAGGGTCTTTGCATCTGTGTTCATCAAGGATATTGGTCTGTAATTTTCTTTTTTGGCAGCATCTCTGTCTGGTTTCGGTATCAAGGTGATATTGCCTTCATAAAAGCCACTTGGAAGTGTAACCATTTTTTTAATTTTATGAAAGAGTCTAGGCCAGGATTGGTAATAGTTGCTATTTAAAAGTTTAAAGAATTCATTAACGAATCCATCTGGACCTGGACTCTTATTTTTAGGCAGATATTTGATTACTGTTTAAAATTCCTCAATGGTGAGGGGAGTGCTTTATATGCTACATCTTCCTTATTTAAACGTGGAAGATTATAGGAGTCCAAGAATTTATCTATTTCTTTCAGATTCTCATATTTAGTGGCATAGAGTTTCTCAAAGTAGTCTCTGATTACCATTTGAATCTCTGCAATATCTGTAGTGACTCCTCCTTTTTTTTCTAATAAGGGTTATCAAGTTTTTCTCTCTGTCTTTGTGAGTTTGCCAATGGTCTATCATCTTCATTCTCTGTGCATGGCGTTTGCCTGCGAGGTTTCCCCATTGTTACAATTATAGTGTGATTTTTTTCTGTGTGTTATGGTGTGATTCATTCGGTAGAAAGTATGCAAAGCCGTGAAGTGGAGAGGAGTGGCCATCCTCCTCTGGAGCCTCTAGGAGAGCAATTTTCCTGGGCCCATCTTGGCCCACTCAGGAGAGGTTCAGGAGTAGAACAGTAGAGAAACATGCACAGGCAACATGCACAGTCTCGCCCAATTGGTAATCACACAGCAGGGGCATATTCCTCCCGCCTGACTTCATAGACAAATTTATCTGCCTTTCTCAAGTTCCAATCTTAATGATTTAAATCTCTAAATTTTATATTTCAAGAATTGTGTGATTATTTCCCACAAAGAATTAAAATGCTTCACCTAAAGTCTTTTGAATAAGTATTTAAAACAACATTTTACAGCTGTTTATTAATATGTCTGCATGATGTGTAAATCAAACAGCTGTTTTGATACATATTTATATAAGGTTGAATATTTTTATTTTCTTCTTTGTACTTTGCATCACGGGTTTCTGGAGACATCACAAAAGAAAGTATCTAAGTCTTTAAAATGCATTTGTTTTCATGATTTGTATTGTTTAGAAAACATTGTAAGTATATCTGGGTTTTCTTTTTAGATACACTAGTTAATACATTTTATAATGCTAAGTCAACATTCCTCTGGTGATTCCAAACAAAACATGAATCATCAAAGCTGCAGGCAAGTAAATAAACCAGCTTTACATGGGGTTTAGATAATTTCATTTATTCATAAATGCACTGTGATGTCATTTTCTATCAACCTTCAGAAAGAAAAAGTCCTTCATACAGGGCCTTAAAGAAAAGTTGTGTGTATGAAGACAATGGATAGGAAATCTATCAGAAAACAGTTTGAAAAAAATGATGATAAAAACACGTTAGCATATGATTTTATATATATGTAAAACTTGTTTAGAAAGATCAAATTTTATATATGTATAAATATTTCGCAGAAGATAACCAGTATATCTTGATTAAAATTAAGTGTTGTTTGTGCTTCTAATACAATATAAGTTTGGATTGTGTGTTGTCTTAATTTTTTATACAGAACTATGAGATACTGTTACTTCTTTCTTTTCTCCTTTGTGACTAGGCCAAGACATAAATTTTACTAAAAATATATTTATTTATTTATTTAATGTGACATAGAGGCGACAGTCAGAAGCACTTGGAGATTATGGGATACTCCTAGAAGTATTTATGAAGGTTTTAAGGACCTTATAAGATATTTCTCGGTTCCAGCCATGAAGTTCTGTTTGTCCTGGGCTCAGATACCTGAAAATATTGTCCTACTGGGAAGAGACATATAATGTACAGAATCAACTCATTGTCCCTCATATGCTAGATATGTACTAGGGGTTGGAGCCAGAACACAGTGGAGAGGACATTTGTCTTATAAGAGGTAGACCCAGGTTAGATCCTCATATGGTCTCCCTAGCACCAATAGGAGTAATACCTAAATGCAGAGCACTTGTCAAGCATGCTTCAAACACCAAAGTTAAATAATGATCAAATAAAATAATATACATGTACTCTATTACTTGAGACATTCCCTTGGTACAAACCAAGAATTAAATTAAGAATTAGGGGTCAGGGGTTTTGCTGAAGCTGATTCCGGTATCATGCAGCAGTTCACAATTTGATGGGGGTGAGAAGGGTCACAAAGCATTAGTCAGCAGGCATGTTGGCTGTAGTTCTTTGCTGAGGCATGAGAACGGGGACTGAGATGGTGTCTTTCACTGAGGAGCTGGATGGTGGTCTGTTGGGGGCAGGAGACCAGTCTTGGTGCTTACCGAGTTAGAAACTGAGGGGAAAGAGAGTTAACTAAGGGGAAGATAATGGATCACGGTTGGGAGATGAAGGGGTAGAAAAGACGCAGAGGTGGGAGGGAGAGGCAATACATGATAGGGGCTATATACAATATATAGATGTATTGTTTATAGTTTAGGCTTGGAGTCAGTATAGAAAGTCGCATCCACATAAAGACCAACTTTAGAAGACTAAACACAACAACAATGATGGAACAGAACCTCTAGAACCGTAAAGACTTTAAGATAGCTAGCTACAGTGGCATGTTTTTCTCACCACAACGGAAGAGGAAAGTTTCCTGGCACACAAAAAAGCTCTTGAGATGGGTTAATGAGTACATATGGAGCCAGTGGTTGATCCCATGATGGTATGCTTCAAAGATGGAGAACCCTGAATCTCTTAGGCCACGGGAATTCCCCTTTCTTCCCCTAATGCTTACTGTGCCTACGCAAAAAAAAAAAAAAAAAAAAAAAGGTGGGGGGAACACCAAACCACTCCAGCACCCCTTCTTTTTCTTGTTTCTGTTTTTTACTCTTATTTTCCTTATCCTTTTTCCTTCACTTTTTATTTTCTTTCTTCACTCCTGTGGTTATTATATGGTGATTTATTTTCTTTGTGGGTGCATTTTTTTTTGGTAGTTGCTACCATTTTTTTTCTTCCTTTTTCCTTATCCTTTTGATCCCCAACGACAACAGAATAGATACACAATCTACAAACAAGCTGTAAAATGGAGACAGATACACTAGTATTCTGGAGGGTAAAAGAGGGAGATATGGGATACATGCTGGGAAAAGGGGTGGAGGGAGGACAATACTGGTGGTGCAAATGCCCCTCATTCATTACCACTATGTACCCATAAAATAATTCTGTGAAAGATTTGTAATGCAAAATTTGGTCACAATAAAAATTTATCTAAAAAAAAGAATAGGGGCCGATATACAAGAGCACCCCACTGAGTGGGAGAAACTACTTCACCTAGGTACCCATCAGTTAAGGGGCTAATATCTCAAAATATACAAGGCACTGACAAAACTTTTACAAGGAAAAAAACATCAAATTCCATCAAAAATGGGGAGAAGAAATGAACAGATACTTTGCCAAAGAAGAAACATAAAATGGCCAAAAGACACATGAAAAAATGCTCACATCACTAATCATCAGGGAGATGCAAATCAAAACAATATGAGGTACCTACTCACACAGAGATTGGCACACATCACAAAGAATGAGAACAAGCAGTGTTGGTGGGGATGTGGAGAGAAAGGAACTCTTATTCACTGCTGGTGGGAATGCCCTCTAGTTCTACCTTTATAGAAAGCCATATGGAGATTCCTCCAAAACCTGGAAATTGAGCTCCCATAAGATCAGCTGTGACACTTCTAGGGATATACCCTAGGAACACAAAAATACAATAGAAAAATTCCTTCCTCACACCTATAGTCATTGCTGCACTATTTACAATAGCCAGACTCTGGAAACAATCAAGATATCCTTCAACAGATGAATGGCTAAAGAAACTGGGGTACATATGCACAATGGAACATTATACAGCCGTCAGGAGAGATGAAGTCATGAAATTTTTCTATACATGGATAGACATGGAATCTAGTATGCGGAGTGAAATAAGTCAGAGGGAGAGAGATAGACGCAGAATATCGGTTTTAAGAAACTTAAAAGACATTTTCTGCAATAATCCTCAGAGACAAAGAGAAGAGGGCTGGTAGGTCCAGATCATGACATGAAGCTCACCACAAAAAGTGGTAAGTGCAGTTAGAGAAATAGCTACACTGAGAACTATTATAACAATGTGAATGAATAAGGGAAGTAGAAAGCCTGTCTAGAGTACAGGTGGGGGTGCAGTGGAAAGGAGAGAAATTTGGGACATTGGTGACGGGAATGTTGCACTGGTGAAGGGGGTGTTTTTTGCATGACTGAAACCCAACTACAATCATATTTGTAATCAAGGTGTTTAAATAAAAATATTAATAAAAAAAGAATTAGCAGCTGGAGTGGTAGCACAGAGGTATGCATTTACCTTGCACATGGCTGACACAGGATGAACACGGCTTCGATCCCTGGCATCCCATATAGTACCCCAACAAGGAGCAATTTCTGAGCACAGAGCCAGGAGTAACCCCTAAGTGCTGCTGGGTATGTTCATAAAAACAACAAAAACTTAATAATGAACATTCCCAATATTTAATATAAAAATTACTTTGGCATAACAATGAAATAAACAGTCTCAATCATTAGTGAACCTGAATTTCTTTTAAATGAACACTTTGAACTTCAGGTTACCCAAACACTTACCAAAATATTTCCTTTTGATTCTGTTTATTAATATTTATTTATTAAAATAGAAACATTGATACATGTGAGAACTAGAGTCTTTTTATGTTTTTTAGTTACTATATAAAATACAGAAGCTATATTAATGTATAGCCTAAAAAAGGCAGTTACAGTGGGAGAAAACAAGAAGCTGGAGCCAGTAAGAAAATATGTGTTTCTATCATCTACTATAAATTATGCAGTAATCTCAAAATTCCAGAATAAAAAGATAGAGGGAATGAGAAAAATTATTTTTAATTTTAATCTTTTGTCCTGGGTTATCCAAACGGGAAATTATTAGGATATCTAAATTTTCTAAAATTTTTAAACTTTCTAAAATTTTCAAAAACAATTCATTTTTTTCCTTCCTCTAACATAAAGGGAATAGTGATATCACATTTGTAAGAGAGATGTTACACTTCCATTGAAACAATCCTTTATGAATCCTTTATGACCCTTTCTTTATTCGACAGAGAATTGACAAAGACATTGCATTTATATATTTTTCTCCTTGAGGACCTTAAGATTATATGGTCTACAAAAGAAAAGGAGAACAGTAACTCCAAGCAATTGTATGACTACATATTAAAATTGACTTTCTCTGTTGTGAAACAATTTTGAGATTGGGAGACATTATAATGACTTGAAATACATAAAGGGCTTCCATAAAATTTTTATTTTTTTGCTGCAGTAATAGCGAGTTGAATCAATACACACAAGACATTAGATCTGGGATCTTTTCCCATTTGATGTCCTATATTGCATTTAATAATTAACTTCTTGGCATGACTAATTTCTTATGCAGGCTCTCTGTGGTCTTCAATTTCCATGCAGAATAATAGGGAGGAAATTCCCTCTTTCAATTATTTCATGTTGAACAAATTCCATAAATAATAATTTTGAAAACTAAGTACTAAATCAATAATTCATATTGAGATATTGATTAAAATTTGCAATTTATTTTATTTGGAGAGGGCAGTTATGCCCCTACCAGTGATGCTCACAAATTATTTCTGGCTCTAAGCTCATGGATCACATGAACAACATTGGTGTAGGAGATCAAACAGGGGTGAATTGAGCATGCAAGGCAAGTGCTTTATCCCTGTACTAGTTCATAATTTTTCCTTGTTAATTTATAATTAGTTTATTATATTAAGGAATTTAGGATTTCATTGATGTAAATTGTGATTACTACACATACCACTGAAATTCCCATACCATGCCACCACCAAAATCTACTCTAGAATTTCTCTCAAAATTCCTCTGGTAATCAATATGGTTATCATGGAAACTTCATGACTCAATATATATGTTGTGATGTATAAAAATGTATATTTAGCAGATTAGACGAACCAAAGGAGGATATCATCCAATACTAATGAGTCTACCTTACAATAAAAGGAACAGTGGTTTTAAGAAGTATTTTCAAATAAATGTCAGAAAAAGAATGATGATAACAAAGCAGAAAAGAGAACTACAGGGTAGAGAATTACAGTACTAGAGCATTTACCTTGCAAGAAGCAGATCCAGGATGGAGAGTGGTTTGAATCCCAGCATCCCATATGGTCCCTATGCCTACCAGGAGCGATTTCTGAGCACAGAGCCAGGAGTAATATCTGAGTGTGCCTGGATGTGGTCCCCCCTTAAACTAAAGAAAAGAGAATTACAGTAGCAATTCTATACTGCTACCACGATTACAAGATGTGTCAGCCCTATTATAAAGTGATATAAGATTATTCAATTTGTATTCTCTGAATTTAATAGATATCTTTAGGTTAGTGTATACTCTGTCCTGACATATTAAATAAATTTTATGACATGAATATACATATTAAAACTAAGCATCAAAAATCATAAACTAAAATTTATATTTTTTGGGGGCGGGTTTTGGCCACACTCCAGTGGTGCTTAGGAGTTACTCCTGGCTTTGTACTCATAAATTACCCCTGGCAGTTCTCAGGAACCATATGAGATGCCAAAGATCAAGCTCAGGTCAGCACGGTCAATGCAGGAAAAAGCCATTCCCACTATGCTACCTCTCAAGCCCCATAAAGTTATATCCTTTTGAATTATATTTTAAAATGTAAAGCCATAATTAGAAACTTTAATAGATGAAACACATACTAGTGTGTACTTTGTTTCCATTTTTTACATAAAATTCATAAAATCATACACAAAATAATATAGAACAAATTCAAATTATTTAAAATAACAAAAGCATCATTAAAGATCTATAGATATTAGTTTGTTATAAAATTATGGGTAATATAAGGTGTTCAAATTTATGGTATGTCAATAATAAAATGAGAAATACAGTAAAATATAAACTGTGTGGGCTATAGCACAGCAGTAAGGCATTTGCCTTGCATGTGTATGACCTAGGATTGACTGCAGTTTGATCCCCCTGCATCCCATATGATTCTCCAAGCCAGAAGCAATTTCTGAGTACATAGCCAGGAGTAACCCCTGAGCATCACCGGATGTGGCCCAAATCTAATATATATATGCATGCTATGTTTATGAGAAACAGATCAGTTAAAATATAGAAGAGCAAATTAAACAAAGATGAATTTTAATTTAATCATGTTAATAATTCACTTTATAATATCAAATGGTAATATCATTTAACCATTTTTGTGTTCTATATGCTATTTTAAATTTTACTATTTTAATGTTGCAACTGAGTATATATTTTAAATTCTCAGCATATCTTTAAGTATTTGTCTATACACTTAGAATTTTAAGTTTTTAATTTTTTTGTTTTTTTGGATCACAGCTATTGATGCACAGGGGTTACTCCTGGCTCTGCGCTCAAAAATTGTTCCTGGCTTGTGGGACCATATAGGACTGTGATCTGTCCTAGGTCAGATAAGTGCAAGGCAAATGCCTTACAGCTGTGCCACTGCTCCAGCCCCAGAATTGTAATTTTGAATTAAATCTTATGGGCCATTTAAATGTGCTAATATATTCTGCTTTATTTTCTAATATTTAAAGGTTTTAAAATGTGGATGAATGAGGAATCCTTTTGGCAATGGCAATTATATTTGCAAATTATACACTTTAGCTGCTGTCCTTCAGACTACTTTGCAAAGACTACTTTGAGATTTGTTCATATTTTATGTGATTTAATCATTTTTCAACTATGAAATGGATCATCTTTTTTTCTTCACAGTACTTTTTCTTAAGAATGGTGTACATTCTATGACTAAAAGTTAAGTATGAGAAAAACCGGCTATCCTTTGCAAAAGCTGGCTCCCTGTGTGTGACACCAGGCGGGGAAAATCCGCGAAAGTACACCGGCCCAGTGGGGCTCAGCTGTGAAAGACTGTGAGTGTGACCTGTCTATGTCTGTCTACTGTCCTCTTGCGTGAAACTCTTGCGAGTGGGGCAAAAAGAGGCTCAGAGGAGCACGGCCGCTCCGCTTCGCTACGCGGCCGTGCACTCTTTCTAAGGAAAGAACTCCATTGCAACAAGAAGGAAAAATCACACTAAGAACGGCGCTATATCACAGAAGCAAACATTTCTCTCTGGACTGTCTTCTCTGTTACATGCTCGGGCCTAAGATTTGACCCAGTGTGAGGCTTCATCCACGGAGGACTCCCCTCCCTTAGAGGCAAGTCAGCCCATCCAGAAAGGGAGGAGCCAGAGGAGTGTGCTGCCTACATCATATAGACAATGAATACCACTACAACACGTAGAAAAACCCACAATACAAATGTGACAATGGGGAAACAGCGCAGGCCAGCATCAGACATAGAGAATGAAGATGACAATTCTGAGGACCAGATAATGACTGAACAACTAATCAACCTCTCAGATAAGGACTTTAGACTAGCAATATGGAAGGTGCTCAACAGACTCCAAGAAACCATGGATCGAGTTGAACAGAACACTAATAAGAACCAAGAAAATATGAAGGCAGAAATGACAAAACTCCAAACTGAAATAACATGTCAACTAACAGGCCTGAAAAACTCAGTAAACGAAGTGAATGACAAAATGGATAAGCTCTGGGACAGGGTATCAGAAGCTGAGAATAGACTTGGTGCTGTGGAAGATGAGATACATAACAATTCCATACAGCAGGAGAGATTGGACAAAAACTTAAAGCAAATGAGCAGACAATGGAAAAATTAGTCAAAGAATGGGAACAGACGAAAATAGAAGTCTATGATAAGATCAACAGAAACAACTTAAGAATCATTGGAGTCCCAGAGACCCAGGAAGAAAATTTCCAGAAAGAATCAATGGTCAAGAACATCATTAAAGAGAAACTTCCAGAGCTAAAGAATATATGTGATCAAATCCTGCATGCCCGAAGAGTACCAACCAAAAGAGACCCCAGAAAAACCACCCCAAGACACATCCTAGTCACAATGACAAATCCCACAGATAGAGACAAAATTCTGAAAACAGCAAGATCAAAAGGGGAAATCATGTTTAAGCAAGCTTCCCTGAGATTTACAGCAGACCTGTCACCAGAAACGCTCAATGCCAGAAAGCAGTGGTGGGATATTGTGACAAGACTGAATGAAATGAATGCTTCACCCAGAATACTATACCCAGCAAAACTCACTTTCCGGTTTGATGGAAGAATACATGGTTTCACAGACAAAAAACAGCTCAGAAACTTCACAGACACAAAACCAGTCTTAAGAGAAAAACTGAAAGACCTAATCTAAGACAAGACTACCCAAAAGACACACCAAATTTTGAAATAAAGATGGCGTTAAATCCCAGGACAATTCTTTCTCTCAACGTCAATGGACTAAATGCACCAGTTAAGAGACACAGAGTGGCTAAATGGATCAAAAAACTCAATCCAACCTTCTGCTGCCTACAAGAAACGCACCTGAATAGTCAGAACAAACATAGACTCAAAATAAAAGGCTGGAGAAAAGTTATCCAAGCAAACAACACCCATAAAAAAGCTGGAGTGGCCATACTAATATCAGATAATGCAAACTTTATACTCAGGAAGGTTGTAAGGGACAAAGACGGACATTTTATATTAATCAAGGGGTACGTAGAGCAGGAAGAATTCACTCTCCTAAACATATATGCACCGAATGAGGGGCCAGCAAAATATTTAATACAACTGCTGACAAATCTGAAAAATAATATCAACAACAACACAATAATTGTGGGGGACCTAAACACGGCTTTGTCAACACTGGACAGGTCAACCAGACTGAAACCCAACAAGAATATACTAGACCTGAGGAGAGAAATGGAAGAAAGAGGCCTAGTGGATATATATAGGACACTCCATCCCCAGAAACCTGGATACACATTTTTCTCCAATGTACATGGGACATTCTCCAGGATAGACTACATGCTGGCACATAAAACATACCTCCATAAGATCAAGAGGATAGAAATTTTGCAGATTACCTTCGCTGACCACAAGGCTCTGAAATTATTTGTGAACTCCAAAGGGACTCAGAAGAAACACTTTAACACCTGGAAGTTAAACAGCCTCATGCTCAATAACCAGTGGGTCCGAGATGAAATCAAGGAGGAATTAAAAAGGTTCCTGGAAACAAATGACAATAAAGACACAAACTCTCAGAACTTATGGGACACAGCAAAAGCAGTACTGAGAGGAAAATTTATAGCTTTGCAAGCACACATCAGGAAGGAAGAAGGAGCTTACCTGAGTAGCTTAATGACACAGCTAATAGAACTAGAAAATGCTCAACAAAAGGACCCAAGAACAGGAAGACAGAAGGAAATAACAAAGCTGAGAGCAGAAATCAACGAAGTGGAAACTCAAAAAACAATCCGAAAGATCAACGAAAGCAGAAGTTGGTTCTTTGAAAAAATAAACAAGATTGATAGACCACTGGCAAACCTAACAAAGAAAGAGAGAGAGAGAAACTTGATAACTCGTATCAGGAATGAAAAAGGAGAGATCACTACTGATATGACAGAGATTCAAAGGGTAATCAGAAACTACTTTGAAAAACTCTACGCCACTAAAAATGAGAACCTGGAAGAAATGGATAAATTCTTGGACTCTTATAATCTTCCACGGTTGAAGGAAGAGGATGTAGCATATCTAAACACCCCCATCACCATTGATGAAATTAAAACAGTAATCAAATGTCTGCCGAAAAACAAAAGCCCAGGTCCAGATGGATTCACTAATGAATTCTATCAAACTTTCCAAGAGGAACTACTGCCAATCTTGGCAAGACTCTTTCATGAAATTGAACAAACAGAAACACTTCCAAATAGCTTTTATGAAGCCAACATCACCTTGATACCTAAACCAGACAGAGACGCTACCAAAAAAGAAAATTACAGACCAATATCACTGATGAATGCAGATGCAAAGATCCTCAACAAAATCCTGGCAAATAGGATTCAATGCCTCGTTAAGAAGATCATCCACTACGATCAAGTAGGTTTCATCCCAGGAATGCAAGGCTGGTTTAACATCCGTAAATCTATCAACATAATACACAACATCAATAACAAGAAAAATAAAAACCACATGATCATATCAATAGATGCAGAGAAAGCATTTGATAAGGTCCAACACCCATTCTTGATCAAAACTCTCAGCAAGATGGGAATGGAGGGAACCTTTCTCAATATAGTGAAGGCCATCTACCACAAGCCAGTGGCAAATATTATCCTCAATGGAGAAAAACTGAAAGCCTTCCCTCTAAATTCTGGCACAAGACAAGGCTGTCCTCTCTCACCACTCCTATTCAACATAGCACTGGAAGTACTTGCTATAGCGATTAGGCAAGAAAAGGATATCAAGGGAATCCAGATAGGAAAGGAAGAAGTCAAGCTCTCACTGTTTGCAGATGACATGATACTCTACTTAGAAAACCCTAAAGACTCTATCAAAAAGCTTCTAGAAACAATAGACTCATATAGCAAGGTGGCAGGCTACAAAATTAACACACAAAAATCAATGGCCTTTCTATACACCAACAGTAATAAAGAAGAAATGGACATTAAGAAAACAACCCCATTCACAATAGTACCACACAAACTCAAATATCTTGGAATCAACTTGACTAAATATGTGAAGGACCTATACAAAGAAAACTATAAAACTCTGCTCCAAGAAATAAGAGAGGACACACGGAAATGGAAACACATACCCTGCTCATGGATTGGCAGGATTAACATCATCAAAATGTCAATACTCCCCAAGGCATTATACAGATTTTAATGCCATCCCTCTAAAGATACCCATGACATTCTTCAAAGAAGTGGATCAGACACTTTTGAAATTCATTTGGAACAATAAACACCCTCGAACAGCTAAAGCAATCATTGGGAAAAAGAATATGGGAGGAATTACTTTTCCCAACTTTAAACTGTACTACAAAGCAACAGTTATCAAAACAGCATGGTATTGGAATAAGGATAGGTCCTCAGATCAGTGGAATAGGCTTGAATACTCAGAAAATGTTCCCCAGAGATACAACCATCTAATTTTTGATAAAGGAGCAGGAAATCCTAAATGGAGCAGGGAAAGCCTCTTCAACAAGTGGTGTTGGCACAATTGGATAGCCACTTGCAAAAAATTAAACTTAGACCCCCAGCTAACATCATGTACAAAGGTAAAATCCAAATGGATTAAAGACCTCGATATCAGCCCCAAAACCATAAGATATATAGAACAGCACATAGGCAAAACACTACAGGACATTACAGGCATCTTCAAGGAGGAAACTGCACTCTCCAAGCAAGTGAAAGCAGAGATTAACAGATGGGAATATATTAAGCTGAGAAGCTTCTGCACCTCAAAGGAAATAGTGCCCAGGATACAAGAGCCACCCACTGAGTGGGAGAAACTATTCACCCAATACCCATCAGATAAGGGGCTAATCTCCAAAATATACAAGGCACTGACAGAACTTTACAAGAAAAAAACATCTAACCCCATCAAAAAATGGGGAGAAGAAATGAACAGACACTTTGACAAAGAAGAAATACGCATGGCCAAAAGACACATGAAAAAATGTTCCACATCACTAATCATCAGGGAGATGCAAATCAAAACAACGATGAGATACCACCTCACACCCCAGAGAATGGCACACATCACAAAGAATGAGAATAAACAGTGTTGGCGGGGATGTGGAGAGAAAGGAACTCTTATCCACTGCTGGTGGGAATGCTGTCTAGTTCAACCTTTATGGAAAGCGATATGGAGATTCCTCCAAAAACTGGAAATCGAGCTCCCATACGATCCAGCTATACCACTCCTAGGAATATACCCTAGGAACACAAAAATACAATACAAAAACCCCTTCCTTACACCTATATTCATTGCAGCTCTATTTACCATAGCAAGACTCTGGAAACAACCAAGATGCCCTTCAACAGATGAATGGCTAAAGAAACTGTGGTACATATACACAATGGAATATTATGCAGCTGTCAGGAGAGATGAAGTCATGAAATTTTCCTATACATGGATGTACATGGAATCTATTATGCTGAGTGAAATAAGTCAGAGAGAGAGAGAAAAACACAGAATGGTCTCACTCATCTATGGGTTTTAAGAAAAATGAAAGACACCCTTGTAATAATAATTTTCAGACACAAAAGAGAAAAGAGCTGGAAGTTCCAGCTCACCTCAGGAAGCTCACCACAAAGAGTGATGAGTTTAGTTAGAGAAATAACTACATTTTGAACTGTCCTAATATTGAGAATGTATGAGGGAAATGTAGAGCCTGTTTAGGGTACAGGCGGGGGTTGGGTGGGGAGGAGGGTGATTTGGGACTTGGGTGATGGGAATGTTGCACTGGTGATGGGTGGTGTTCCTTTTATGACTGAAACCCAAACACAATCATGTATGTAATCAAGGTGTTTAAATAAAAAAAAATTAAAAAAATAAAAAAAAAAAAAAAAAAAAAAGTTAAGTATGAAAAATTTGTGACCATAGTGCTTAAATAATTTATAAAAGAAAAAAAAAAGAATTGTCAGAGATTTCATTTTTGTTAAAACATGTGCTTCTTTCCAATTTGTATAATTATAAGCATTAATATATCTTAATTTATGTAAGTATAATTTTTATAAATGTTTTGAGAATAAATTTCTAGAAAAACATTTATGTGTGTTCATTATTTGAATTATATTATTAAATTTCCTAGAAAAAAGAATGGCAATTTAGAAAAGGAACTGAAATTTTTAAAATGGTAAGGAAAAAAAAATAAAGCTTAATTATTCCATAGATGCATAAAAATGACCAAAAGATAAATTTATATAAAATGATATCTATATACAAATGTTCTCAAAATTCCAAGTCTTCAAGAAAATGAAAATTAAGATTATGTTATAATACATAAATAGTATAATATTTATAATGTTATAATAACTACTATGTAAAAGAAAATAGTCACATGCTGGTGTTGATGTTAAGAAAAGAGAATATTTATGCACTATTTGATAGAAATAAAATATGTTAGCCCGTGATCAAAAATGGTATTGTTTCTTTAAAATATTAGAATAGAATAATTATATATATATATATGTCCTAGCAATCACAGTTTGGGATATATATTTAAACAAAATAGAACAAGACCTTGAGGAAATAGTCTCCATCAATATATTCATTCTGAGGAAACAATTATTTATGTCAATAAAAATAAAAATGTAGAGACTATAAAGTACTTCTATGCATATGTATATAAACCTTCATGTGCATGTATATGCATCTAGTGTGCATACATGCATAGACATTTGTTTGTAAAAGTATAGTTATAAAAGCTTATATCTATGAAGTAAAATACTATTTAAAAATAGAAAAGGAGGAAATCCAATAATTTTCAGACAATATGTATTGATCTTGGCACTGTGCTAAGCGAATTAGACCATTTAGGAAAACATAAATACTATATTCTTGAATAAACTTAAAATTCTGACAAAGAAAGCAGAAATGTAGTTGTCAGCAGCTAAGAGGTTGAAACAAATAGGGTGATATTGATAAAAGTTAGCTAGTTACAGTCTTTTGATGAAAGGGGCATATTTCAGCTATACCTCCATAAAGCTGAAAAAGTAAAAAGTGATATCAATCTTCAGTCTAGCCGGCATTTATTAAAACTGATTTATATTCAAACTACTCGTGTCTTTTTCTTCTAAGGATATAGTTGTATATAAAAATATATAATAATATAAAATAAAAGTTTTATTTTACTTCTTAAATTTTAGCTGAAACTTTTTAAATAGTTTAGAGTTCTGTATTCATAAATTACCAGTGAAATTTTTCAAATAATTTTTGCTTCTGTTTTTATCCACTTTAATTCTATTAATTTTCCTTTTGTGAACTACTCTTCACATATTTTAAATCTATGTTATACTAACCTTACAAGTGCAATGAAATTTGCATATGACATTTTTTAACATATGTTCTTTAAAAGAGTTTTTAACTGATCACTAACTTTCTTCAGTAGGTCTAGAACTGATGCGTTCTCTTGTTTCTTTTCTACAAAAGTTTTTTTATTTGTTTGTTTGTTTGGTTGGTTGGTTTGGTCTGGTTTCTGGTTTTTAGGCCACACTCAGTGACTCTCAGGGTTTACTCTGGCTAGGTGCTCAAAAATAGGTCCTGTCTTGGGGGACCATAAGGGATGCTGGGAATCGAAACAAGGTCCGTGCTGAGTCAGTAGCGTGCAAGGCAAACACCCTAACACCCTACCGTTGCGCTATCGCTCAGGTTCCTACACAAGGTTTATATCAGCATTATGATGATAAAATTTCCTTATGGATTAAAAACATGTTTGTAAATTACACAATCAGTCATTCATTATCTCATCAATGTATGGAGTCTTCAAGAAAACACTAATAGAAACAATACAGAACGGTGAATGCTAGAAGCTGGAAGTGAGAAAAATTAGTAGCTATTTGTTGCACGGTACTCATTCATTTAGATTATAAGTCGAATATATTATTAGGTAAGAACTTCTTTCTTACATTATAACTTTTCTTGTCTTTCTATCCGTCTTACTTGCTACTTTATTTCCCTCCTTCTAGGCAAAATGTAATATTCTTTCAACAATACTTAGGAATTTTAAACTCTTATATACTATGTGTTTGAAAATATTTGTACTGAATCAATTTGTCACATAAAATATTTAGACTCACTCTAGAATTAAATCTTTCAGCTTTAAAAATATTTTTTGAATGTTTCTTCACCTGTTTTAAAAGAATTCTGTGACTCTCCTGGTTGGAGTTTTATATAATTCACTGAGTGAAAACCATTTATCAATTGTTTGATTTAAAATGTCATTGTCATATTGCAGTTATTTCTATGAAAATCATTCACTGTGTTGACCATTTATTGTGATTTCCAAAGGAGGAATAGTTTCATTTGAAATACGTGTACTCTAATGTTGTATGTTTATTTTTAGTCATCTTATTTAAATTATTTATCAGTGTGTTTAAAATAGGAAAAGAAGCTTAGAATAATAATGAACAATCACAATAGTAATAAGTGTATTTCAATTTTTAAGAAACTAACAAAATGGTGTTTGAAAGAACTTACCTCAATGAAGCTACACCAATATTCCAGTTAAAAAAATGCATTTGATAGTCAGACACAGCATAGAAAAGCCACACTCATTCCACTATTATTCAAGAGTATTTGAAGTCTTAACCACAGAAAAACTGTGGTTAAGAAACTCAGAAAAAGAAAGAAATGAGGGCCAGAGCGGTAGTACAAGTGGTACTTGTAGTTACCTTGCACTTAGCTAGCCTCGGATGGACCTCAACATCTCATATGAACCACCAAGTCAGGAGTGATTTCCAAGCGTATAGTCAGGAATAAGCCTGAAATGTTACTGCGTGTGGCCCCAAAACAAACAAACAGACAGACAAAAGAAATAAATGAATTTATATCAGAAACAAAGAAATTAAACCATTATTTTCAGATGATGTGATATTGTACAAAGAAAAATTTAGAGTCCACTAAATTCTATTAGAAATAAAACATGTAGTACAGCACAGTGACTGGACAGGACATTCTTACTAAAAAGTATCCCTTACATTTTTAATTAAGAACAAAATCAAAAAGGAATAATTAACATTTTCTTATAGTTATATAGAAATAATTACCTAAGAATCTCATTGTTCTTGAAGATGTTAACAAGATTTTGAAATTAAATCACACGTGGCAAGCTCATTAGTGTACTTTTATTTCTCATTTACTCCCAATATTCCAGAGACAACAGGCTTGTTAAAAAGCCAAATATGTACTTTATTCATGACCCTGCTCTTTTTGACTGAGCGAATCTTCTTATTATTTGTTTCTTGGTCTTTTGTTGTTTTGTTGCTTTTGCTTAGTTTTATTTCTAAGAAATTGAAAAGAGTAAAGATTACATAACAAAAGCTTCCTCTGAGATACCATAATGACCTTTGCTTTATTTCTTCTATTTTTTTTTTTTTTTGAGCTAAAAGAAACCTAAATTTCACTTTTTTCTGAGTGATAACTGACTTAGAACTTCTTTGGCTTAGGTGTATAATTTTTGCTTCTCTACATTCCTGAATTTTTTGTTTCTAAACTCCCAGCCACAAAATAAACACAAACTAGTTTCTCTGGTAGGGTTCTGCATATATATTATATATTTTTTTATTTTCAATTTAGCAAAAACAGATTATATAAAATATGGATAATAGGCATGTCTACAGTCTCTAAAGGTAGCTTTTAAAAGATACCACTTGCTCAGATACAACTGTTATAATTATAGATAAATTATAAACAAATTATAATCATCATTTATTTTTTCTTAATGGCTTAATTTTAAAGCCTATTTTACTATAAAGCTTTTCATTTCATTTTTGCTGAAATTTTATCTGTAGCTTGAATTTTAATGATGTTTAAGAGATAAAGGATCTGATAAGGTCCAGTAATAACTTGAGTGATTCAGATTATAATTTAAATTCACAAGAGGCTGAAAATTAGGGACAAAGAGTTAATGGTCCCAGGTTAAGGAATAGATCAATGCATAGAACCTTGGATATCTTCTTGGGACCTACTCTCTCTGAGCAATGCCAGGAGAGATCCCTGAACACAGCCAGTTGTGGCCCACAAATAAATAAAAGTGAAAAATTGAGAGCATTTTTCTCTCAATTCACCAACTTTCTAGATCTCAATATTTTCCTGCCATTGTATTTCTTTTTTTGCCTTTCATTCTTTGCCATATGCTTTTGTAAACATCTTAATGTTCCTTCATTTCCAAACAGAAATACAAACATCTATTTCCACAAAAAAGATCTCCTCACGAAAAAATGCTGTCAGGCACATTGTCAGAAATCCTTATTACTCTGAAATTTCGATTGCGTTGTTAATTCTTCGCTGGAGGCAGCTTCCAATAGGTAGTTACGAGATTTTAGTTTGTAATGAACAACGTGTTGTCATGAGAAGTGAAAAGTCATTATGTTTTCCGCAAAAAAAAGAAGAGGCTGTGAAATGTAGAAAGACTCACTTAGCAGACTCTCAATTTCCAGCAAGCAGCATGCTTCGGGACTATAGAAAGCACTTAAAATGTACTGTGTCTTCTTGAAACATATGCGCTGCATTCAACTCCTCTCTGCTGCAAAATTGGTAGAGGCAAGACTCGTCTTCAGTCATGAGAGGGGCATAGAGTCAGCAGAAAGGACCCTTTTTTTTTAATAGCAGTGAGTGAGGGTAGTTTATCCCCCTTATTCATGCCAACACAAATTGCTTTTATACTTTTAAACATCCTATTTTTTTTTTTGTTTTGTTTTTGGGCCACACCCTCTGACGCTCAGGGGTTACTCCTGGCTATGCACTCAGAAGTTGCTCCTGGCTTCTTGGGGGACCATATGGGACGCCGGGGGATCGAACCGCGGTCTGCCCTAGGCTAGCGCAGGCAAGGCAGGCACCTTACCTCCAGCGCCACCGCCCGGCCCCATAGACATCCTATTTTTTAATGCAAAAAATCAAGATACATATTGCTTAAATGACCTAAAATCACGAAGACTATTTAAAGTAACTAAATATATATGCAAATTTATTATTTTGAGTTTGTTTATCATTTTACTTTTTTATTTTCTTTTAAATTATTTTACTTTGAATCACTGTGATTTATAGTTATTCATAGTTGGGTCTTAGACTTATAATGTTTCATAACAAATACCATCAATTATATTCTAGAATTTATGCCTTTAATTGCAAGTGCATGAAAACCTTTGACCAATTATATTATGAGGCATGATCCAACTATAAAGTTGTGAAACTTTAGATATGATACCCAAATGCCACCATGGATCAAATTGATATTTTTCTAGAAATAATGTTAGCTTATTCATCATTATATTATGTGATACTATTTATTTTTGTTTATTTATATTTTCATCATTGTATTCATAGTTTTAGAGAAAAAAACTGTTTTTATTTTAAATTTTCTAAGACATTACTATAAAATTTAATATTAAGACAGCTCACTACGTTTTATAAATGAAAGTTTTCAGGCCCTGGTCACTTCAGTAAATTATTATCCTCTTAAGTCAGTCCCACACATTTTTTACTTGTGCTTCAGAATAGATATGAAATCTTAAAATCCTCTGATGAAACCTGTATGTTGAATTTGTTTCAAGTTTGTATTTGTCTGCTTGAAGTGAAAAATTAGAAAATATACTAATTCCTTCTAACAAGTAGGCCTAAATGTTTTTTATTTGTCTGGTTTGGAAATATATTGTAGTTCTACTTCTATCATTAAGTTGTTTATGTGATATTTTGATGCATAACTTTTGCCCACAGTTGAATGATGGAGAGTACTTTGGTTATATTTCATTATTATATTGTATCTTTTATTTTGTTTATTTATTTTATTGTATCTATTATATTGTATCTGGAATTAGTAATTATATTTTTTAGTACACTGTTTAATTCCTGAATAAAATATAAATTTCTTCTGCATATTTTTAAACTATTGTGTTGCCTCACACTTTGTTTTCTTCAGGATAATTCTCATAGTCTGGTTCTAATCTAGTGTCTCTAGGTTAAGGATACCATTTTTTTTTCATGATCTCTTCTCTTGAGGATTATTTTATTTCTTCACATGTTTTCTTCATATCCCACTCTTTTCTTCTGGTAGAGAATATAAAAATGTTTTAGAAGAATATCTGGAATTTTAGAAGTTATATTTTAATTTGTTCTACCTTTAATTTCAAAATATGACTGTTTAAAATAGACTTTTTTAGTTGAAAAATATTGTTATTCTGTGTCGTGATTTTCCAGAATTACATTGAATAAATAAATGTGAGGCCGATTACATTTCTAAACTTTTATAAGTAATTTGAAGTGCATGCATGTGTGTATGTGTGTGTATAAATATGTTTGTGTGTGTACTGATGTAGCTCAGAATTTCTCTTCATACTGTAGCATGAAATAATTAACGATGGGGCTGGATGGCGATGGATGGAGGCCTTTGTGCTTAGGCCCCAGCCACGTGGCTTCATCCCCATCCAGCTGGCGGATTCCAGGCCCAGGTAGTCGGCGTAATCAAGACTCACTCACAGGCAGGCTTCAGGAAGCATTAACTTTATTCATACCCTATTCACCACATGTGTGTGGCCTATCTCATAACCTTTTAAGCACTAGTTATTCTTGGCCCTGCATCTAAACTCCTTTCAGCCATCTTCCCTTTGGGCTGTGTGCTGGTCAAAGACCAGAACACAGAAATCCAAAAGCCAGAGCGCCCAGCAGCGCAGAACGGGCAAAGAGCCAAAAGGGGGCCGAATTCCCTTGGTCCATGCCTTATCTCCCTTTTCCCAGACCCCTCCCAGGAATGGGAGGGTCTAGCAGGTAAGGTTACACCTACTATCCGGTTCCCAAGACCCCTCCCAGAAGTGGGTGGGTCTAGGGTCTTAAATAGGTACACCCACACATACTTGGTTTCTGTTTGGTTTCTGTTTTTAAATATAGAGATCTATATATATATATATATATATATATATATATATATCAGAAAGTGAAACTATGATCAATATATGTGCATAATTTTTATTTTAGTATTAAGACTTTTCAATTTTGTACATTTAAAAAATATATATATATTGTGCTGAGTCATCGGTTTTTGCCATTTTGAAAAAAATCTCATTATAGAGATACTGAGTTTAACTTCCAACTTTCCTACAATAACCCTTTGGTTTTTTTTGGGGGGTGGGTCACACCCGGCAGCGCTCAGGGGTTACTCCTGCCTTTACACTCAGAAATCACTTCTGGGAGGCCTCGGGGGACCATATGGGATGCCAGGATTTGAACCATCCTTCTGCATGCAAGACCAAAACACCATGCTCTCTCTCCGGCCCCCCTCTTGGTCTTCAAGTAGATTTTTCTATGTGTCAACATTATAACTAGGCAGCACACTTCCTCCTTAACAATTCACTTTTGTATTTTTAGATCATAGACGTCACTTAAAAGAGAAATTATTTTTTATGTACTTTAACTTCTATTCAATGTTTTCTGTGCCACACATCTGTTGCAGCTAAGACTTTTCACATCTCTGTCTGACTTTCTAATGTGTCTAGATAACCAAGTAATGTAAAGATTTGAACACATACTATGTCTGCACTGTTTCCATCTTTTCAAAGACAACCGTAAAGCCTCTTATTTTTATTTACAGAAATATGTAATTTTTTAATTTTTGTTGTTGTTGTTTTGGGCCACACCCATTAACGCTCAGGGGTTACTCCCAACTTTGCACTCAGAAATCGCTCCTGGCTTGGGGTGGGGGGACAATATGGGACCCTGGGGGATCAAACCGTGGGTCTGTCCTAGGCTAGCACTTTCAAGGCAGATGCCTTACCTCTAGCACCACTGCTCTGGCCCCTGAAATACGTTTAATTACATATATACCTATACTCTTTAAGAACTTTTATTGCAATGTCTTTAATTTATTTTATGAAGATTGACTTCTGTTTTCTAAATTGAGTATTCTCTTTCTATTTAATTTTTCTATTAAAGCACCATGAATAAGTAAGTTACTCATAGATGAGTTTCAGACATCATACTGTTCTAACACCAATCACATGAGTGTTAATTTCCTCACGAGTGTTAAGATCTCATGTGTGGTTGGTAGTATTGCCTCCCACCTACCTCTCAAACTGCCTCATTGGCAGTTGTGGTGGTTTGAAATTTTTACTCTCAGTTTTCTTGATCTGTGATTTATATAAATAGTTACATCATACCTTAGCCCAAAGATATGCCTGAGGCATCTTATTGCTGTCCCTGTAACTTCATGGCAGCCTCTTCTTTCCCCTTTTGACACACATTTCTCTCTAACCTTCTCCTTCTTGTATTCTAGGGTCTGTGGTGCTCAAGGTATCCACCTTCCTTTTAATACACAGCATTCCCTAATCCTGTTATTCTATAATGCACAGATAAGTGAGATCATTTTGCTTATATACTTTACTTAACACTGTATCCTCCAGTTCCATTCAAATTATTGTCAATTGCATGGTTTCTTCATTTCTTAAAACTATGTACTTGCAACTCATTTCTTTAACTATGTATTTCATATGTACTCATGCCATACTTTCATTATCATGCATCTGTTTGAATGCCTAAGTTAATAATATAGCTGAACTATTGAGCTACAAGTTGCAAAGTGTGTGCATGTCCTTTGAATTAATGTTTTGGGATCCTGAGAGTAGATACCCAGAAGTGAAATTTCTGGGTCTAATAGAAGGTTAAAGCTTACTTTTCTGAGAAGTCTGAAGATGATTTCCATAGGGCTGAACTGAAAATATTCCCACCAGCAGTGTATGAGAGCTGAAATTCCTCTTTCTCTTTATCAGTCAACACAGATTAATTCCATTTTCTGACTTAATGTTTCATGAGTCCAAAATAAGATTTCATATGTTTCCATTTCATCAGCAATTTAGAAATTCATGTGTTCTCTGGATTTCACCCTTTTGCTCTAAATCTTTTGATTTTATTCTGTCCTTGAGTAATGATGTATCCATCAAAAGTGTATTAATTTTTAAAAATTGTCTGAAAGCAAAGACTCAAGAGGAAAATGATGTACCACAGATAGTTCTGCTTTTGACTTTCTTAAAAGAATTTCAAATAAAGATCGATAGATATCTCCTGGATGTTGATGGTGGATCTCTTTTGTTCACAGTTTAACTGGAAAAACAAATATTTCTGGCATCATGCATGTGTTTAAAATAAATTACTTTTTAAGACTTGGAGAGGATGCTTCTAGGCCTGGAGTGCATGCCTGGCTCTATAAGATTTGACCCTTGTTGACCAAACTTCCTCTGTGCCTTAGTTGTTGGACATGAACTTTGACTACACTCAGCCCTTATTCACAGTGGTGACCTCAGATCTCTGAGTATTTCTTTGAATATATCTAATGTCGATGTGATTTTTTTATTGTTATTCAAATTGTAATCCTGAGAATCCAGTTGTAAATTTAATTCGTTTGATTGACGTATAAAAACAAAAACCTAGCAGTTTCCCTGACGGTCAAGTGACCAATCATGTGTTTTCTTTTTGGTAAAATGAAGTCTGGCCTTATTACACTTATATCTCAAAGGCTTTCATTTTAAAATAATGGTGCTAATATCTATCCCATGACATCTAACACCTAAATTCAAATGCAAAGGCAGGTGATGGATAGTAGATGCTATTCAGACAAGTAGATAGATAAATCAGAGTGAGAAAAAGAGAGAAATACAAAGGACAGAGAAAGGAGAAAAAATGATCAGGAATAAAGGTAGTTTGGGAACTATTGAGTAGTTCTATAATGAACTTGTAATTGAATGTTAGATGATTTTACTTGCTTGACTTTTCTTTTTGGAATAAATATTTTACTTTGCTGCCAATACATACCTTCTCAAGAGATAATGATTTGTAAAATTTATCCTTTTGGTTGATTCCAAAGGAGGAAATGAATAAAGGTAAATCAGGTTCTAGAGGGTTTGGGCTGGAGAGATCATGCAAAAGCTTATGAACTTGCTTTGCACATAGCTGATTCCTGTTTTGTGTGTGGCCCTGTGTATAGTTCACTGTGATCCCAAAGGATAAAGTGAGGAGAAACCCTGAGCAACATTGAGAGTGGCCCTAATGCCAACCACCAGCCCTCCCAGCAAATCTGGAAAATTGGGTCGAGATAACTCAAAAGAGTCCAGGATTCATGATTTGCTTGCAGTAGGCAAATCCAGGTTTGATCTTTGGTCTCCTATGTAGAGTCACAAGTGACCTCACAACTCTGTGGTAGGGACATTGAGCACTCTCAGGAATGGTGTAAAGCCACTAACAAACAAAATCTCAGTCACTCTTGCACAAGCACACAAGTACACAGACACATTCTAGAAGAAAGATCATTGTGCCTTTCTAGTAACCTGGAAGAAAAGCAATATACTTTGTGAAGAAGGGAAAGAACATCAGTGCCTTCAGTAAATCTGAGCTTACAAAGAGCACAAATCTTAATCAGCCCAATTGTAGACAGGAGTACTTAATAAAGATGTATTACACACTTCTCTTAAAACAATCTCTGTCATGTACTTTTGGAAAAGTTTTTGTATCTCTCGAGAATAAGTACACCTGAGTTGCAAACATCTGTTATAAAGTATGAGTCATTCTTCACTCTAACAAAATTACTTTGGCTGTTGACAAGGTCATGAATTATAAAGTGAAGATAAATAAAAAAGGTTATTCAAAAAGATTTTAATGCATCAACACATTTCCTTTAGTCTGTCTGACTAGGAGAAAGAGTCACACATTTGTCTATGATGATGCAATTTAGTTGAATTTGATTAACTTCTTCTTAGAGGGAACTGTCAGCATTTCTGCGAAACTAATTTAAAATATTCCCATTTCCTTTAATGTGCTTAATTGGGTTGGGGCTTTGGGGCATTTTTTCCCCACAACTTCTAGTATGTCATACCTAATAACCTGTCTGGTATTTAAAAAAATTTCTTGTATTATGTGATCTGTCTTTTATGCCTAAAGCAGTAGCCTAGAAGTCCTAAATATAAGTAAAACTAGCAGCTAAAATTCATACCAACATTACATGAAATTAAGTATTAATTGACTTAAGTTACTATAAAAATATTATATTCAGAGTTTCATGCATGTGGAATTGGAGAGAGAGGAGGGACAGAGGATAGAGAAAAGCTGTGAAAGAAAAAGACAAAGGGAAAGAGAAGAGATAAAGAGAAAAACAGTGTCAATTTTTTTAAGTAAAAGCTTTCTTATTGATTTATTCTTTCAGAGATATTTATGGTAGTTTCTATTATCTAGTTTTTATACATGATATGTTTGACAGGGTGTTTATTCCATTGCTTAACATTTTCTCTTCTTTTTATAGATTTATAAAGATATTATTATGCCTTATATTACAAACACAAAATGATGACAAAAAGATTTAACAGAATATTTTAATACTGAAACTTGAGATATATGCAAAAAAATCTATTTAGCTTTAAGAATTTCTGCAGTAAATACAAAAAGAAAACCCGCATTTATCCCAACAAAGTATTTCTAACAATCCATGTAACTGGAGTTATGTATTGTGCAACATAAAAATATACACAGATTTAAAAAATATAGATTTAAACTTAAAATGCTGATACAATGATTTTCAAGTTTCTGTAAAGAGATAGACAAAGATACCTACAGAATTATGGAAGGGGGTAATGTAAAAAATGGTATTGTAAAAATGGCATTAAAGTGTGTGACATAGGATCTGTCTTGAAAACATTCTGACAATACATTGATTTTGAGGTTATAGTTTCTTATAGTGCATTTCACAATATCATTAACATTTTTATTATAGCCAAGTCTATGACTTTTGGCTTTTTCTTAATTTCTACTGGTATGTACTAAGCCATTAGCTCTTTGATTCAAGCCATAAATTACTAAGTTATTTTGCTCATTGACATTGTTAATAATTCTTCTATTGAACAATTTTCTTATTTGATGACATTTTATTACAAAATTTAATTATTCTTTTATTGCTTTGAAATAAGCTTATAATGTCCTGTACATTTGCTTCATTTTATCAAGTGAAAAAAATTTCCTGCTGTCAGTTACTCAGAAGACTCAATATTGTTATATGATAAGGAACTTTAGAATGCTAGAAACAATAAGAACTTCTGGCATTTCCTACACCATTTCAAGTCTTAAAGTTTTTGAGAAATTTTATTTATTTTAAAAGGGGATTTTTTTTTTGAAGATAGTTTTTGCTAGCATATTTATTTAGAAACTCTTTTAATTTTCTTTTTTCAAGGTCATATCCAGCAATTTTCAGGGGTAATTTTTTTACTCTGAACTCAAAAAATTATCTTTGCAGTAGACTGGGGTACCTTATAGGATACTGGAGATAGAACTGAGTTCTGTCATATGCAAGACAAATCCCCTACCCACAATAGAGAATAAAAAATTTTAATTTTCAGTATCTATTTGTCCATATACTGTTTTAGAAAGAGCAAAATTTACTATTAAGGAAAACTTGTACATGAATGGACAAAAATATACATGTATTATGTGTTTCTAAAATTATAACTACAAAATTAAACTATAAGTGAGAAATAAAAATTATTGATTTTATTTTTGGGGTGCCACAGATGTCAATGTTCAGAGAATATTCCTAGATCTTTATTACTTCTAGTGGAGTCAGGGGACCATAGGAAATGCTAGGGATCAAACTCAGGACAGCTGCATGCAAAGTAAATGCCTCACCTATTGTGTCTTCCTTGCTGAGCCTCTGTCACTGAATCTCTCTCCTACGCCTCCCCTAGGTAGGCCCATAAATTCCTAACCAGGCCCCTCCCACCTATGGGAGGGTCTCCCTCTCCAGGTGAGATAGCCAGGAAGTTTGTGAGAAGGGTAACAAGAGAATAGTAGGAGAAGCAGCAAAAGGCATTAGGAGCGGGGAGTCTGGCAAAGAATCTCCAGCAATCCAGGAGGGACCATCCGGTAGGTTCCAATCCTGCAGAGGTGACAGCAGCAGACCCTCGCACTTCAACCCAGACTTTGTATAACCCTGGGCCAACTGCCCTCCAGTGGCATTTACAAGGAGCAGGCAGCTGGTAACTGACATCTTCACCTTTAAAGGAACGATACCCAATTATGGCTGACCAGGGGCCATAAGAGTCTCTGTTTCCTAATAGGTACTAAATATTTCTAAGGAAGCATCCTATGCACTTAGAATAATACAGCATCCTCTTTCAGTGCATTGCAGACAGCAGAAGTCAGCCTTCTCATGGGGGGTGGAGTGGGCAGGGAATGCCATCAAGTTTAATGAGCCTATGGATGTACAGAGGCAGAGCTATTTCCAGTGTAGAGTATCTTCAGGGGAACTCACACACCACCCTTCTCTCATTATGACAGCCTGTTTCAGTTATTATTCCTGGGGATTTGGGAGACTTTTCCAGGACTTCTTGTTAATCAATCACCCAGCATCTGCTCCCTTTTGGTGGGCTTCTGAAATCTGTGGATTATCTCACCTGATCACAGTTTAGTGAAGAATATTTTTCTCTCTTCACTCCTTGCCCTCTGCAAGCATCTGATCCCTTACAAATCTATTATTGGGGAAAATTATTAATGCCAATTTGATATTTAAAGAATAATTGCAAAGTTAATTTTTAGTTTCCATGTTACACCCAAGAGAATATTGATAGTTACTCTAGGAGCCTGAAAATGCAATTTAAGTTTAATTTTATAATGTACATGGTACTCTGCAATGAACACTGTATTTCTGTCTTTAGAAGAAAATTATCTTGTCCATAAAATATAGTAGAGCTACATAATAGGTTAATGATAAATACATCAATATAGGCAGCAGATGATTCTTGAGGCCTACTACTAGCAGAGAGCAAGATAAACTAAAGACTCTCAAGTACAGAGAGATTACTGCCCTTTCATATTTTTACATCTGCAGACACACTCATGAAAACTATTCATATAATTATGAAGGCATTAGCACTACAGAAAATATTCCTAAAGTTGGGAGAGGAATCTTTATATGCTTAAAACATAAGCATCTTAAGTCTTGTAAACCTTTGTTATCTCAATAAAAATGTGGAAATAACTAAAATAATCAAGTCTTTATTCCTCAGTTGTTTCTTGGGATCATAATAAAATATACTGGTACATTGATTTCTTGAAAAATATTAAGATAATGAAAATATTTTGCAAATATTATTGCTCTCTAAAAGCTAAAATATTTATTAAAATACATTGATGATAAATTGGCAGCCATGAAATTGCATTTCTTATGACTTTAAAGCCTCTTTCTTTATTATGATAAAAAATATTGGGGCTGGAGTGATAGCACAGCAATAGGGTATTTGCCTTGCATACAGTGGATCTAGGACAGACCTTCGTATAATTTTTCAGTGTCCCATATGGTCCTCTGAGCCAGGAGCGATTTAAGAACACATAGCCAGTAGTAACCCCTTAGCATCACAGAGTGTGATAAATATATATACTTATATATTATTATATATTATATTTTATATATTTATATAATATATATTATGCATTTATATATGTTTTCAACATCCTTACCTCAAATACTGAGAAATCAAAGTGTATCAGTAATGGACAATGGCAAGCGAGTAAACAAAGAGAAAGGCAGATAGTTAATGGGAGGATTAGTCAAGTTAATATTCTTTCAATATTAGTATGAGAATAAGCAATCTATAAGTCATCATTAGAAGCATCATTGGAAGCACCAAATCTATGCAATCAGTGGTAATTTCATGGGAAATAAATTCAAATCTCTATCTGTGTGTTAGTGCGAAAAATAAGATCAACACTTTTGATTATTGACAATCACATATTTGCTTCTTTATTTGATTCAAGTAAAATAGTGTTTATTGAATAAAATTTAGAGAAATGTGAGTGCAAGAGTATATGGCTTACTACACTTAGAGAGATAAAAAGAAATGTAAAGAATGGCTTTTGGGAGAAGGTTACAGAAAATTATTAGCTCTCCTATTCTCTGCCTGCCAAGAAGTTCATGTGAAGGTCCTACACTTTTCTCCTTTGACCTTTGAGTGTCATGTAGCTTTAGGATGCCTCTGTGATTCCTCCCTTATCTTGGTCCTGCCTCAGCTTCTCCATCTCTAAATTGTTCAGTATTTGCATATCAATGGGATGCATTCTTCAAGCCTCCAAACAAATTCAAGGTTGGGCAATTCTTTTCTTAAATTTTTATATGTTGCCCCCCAACTAGCTGCCTGAAATATTTCTCCCCTAAAAACTCTTCTCCCTTAAGTGTGTTTGTGTATAGGAGAAGACAGATATTGCTCTGTAAAATAAAATACCAAGATTTGTGAGATTACCCCAGGCACTGTATTTCTAACCCCCACGTAACCCTGACTGAAGAAGCAGAGTAGTAGTGAAGAAATAATAAACGAAGCCAGTTTGGAAAGTCAAGGAGTCAGTGGCTTTTAAAGAGTGAGTTCTTGTGGCTTCTTTCTCATGGTGTCTCTGAGTGCCCAACCAAAACTAACTTTTCTTTATTATTCCAATACCTATCCATGAGAAAGGGAAGGTCAAGAGAGAGACAAAAGTGCCTATCCAGTGGGCATTTACATATCAAAGGAAGAGGTTTAAGAAAGGAGAAAACTGGTAGAACACCTTGCTTTGGGGTTGATAGCTGGTTATCTGGGTCTCATATTACAAAATGTTTATGTTTAGAGAAGTCTATGAAAAATATTTGTAAATGTATTAGAGATGGAAAGATATGTAAAAGGGCTGATTGTTTGAGAATGATGTTTACCTTTTAAACTTTGAAGCTATTACAGCCAATTTTTACTGTACCTATGCAAAATATCAACCACTTCTATAAGTTCTCATCTGGCGTTCCCACCTCTGGTGGAGAAAAGTAGACAAAACTTTTATAATTTTTTTTCAGTTTTTTGTTTTGTTTTGTTTTAAACAGAAAGGGTGGACTTGTAAAAACTGCTCTTTTTTGTTCAAAAATAATGAGAAGGGTACATAAGTCATGTTCTATTACAAACAGAAATGTTTGTAATGGGGCATAGAACAAAACAGTAGCTACTGATATCCATACAAATAAAACACAACTTAACCAGCTATATAGTGACCAGTAAAAATATGATCAAGAGATTTACCTAGAAGAAAGTTAATTTTTTTAAGTAACCCAGGTGTAGGAGGTTCTGAAAGCAGTTTCTCCTCAATTGGCCTTCAGCTGGGCATGATTTCTCTATCTCCACCTTCTATGATGGCTGCTGGGGTCTCTTCCATAAGCTGCTACAGGTGGGGGTTGATGTCCTTGCAAAAAGCACCTCCAGTAGAAGATGGTAAACATTGGCATCTGGAATGCAGCCCAAAATCTTCATCTCTCTTCTCCTCATTGCCTAATTCCTACCTGAGAGGGCGCTGCCACTATAGGTGGTGGGGCAGCTGAGTGAGGCTGGGGATGAATTGATAGAACCTATGTTGATTGGGAATTTATCAGCTTTCACTAGCATTCTGCCAGGCTCTGTTACATTAACAATGTATGGACTCTGCTTCTTTTTTCCCAAAACATAAAACAAATTCTACTCAGTCTTCCCATCTCCAATGCTACACAGAAGCTTTCTAGGATTGTTTCTCTTAACACCTGTCCAGTGAACAAATATATCTTCATTGATGTCATTTCTGTTGATACATTTCTTATTATTATGGACATTGAACCACCACTTGACAGTGCCCAGAACATGGATTGTCAGCATTGATTTGTCCACCTGACTTTGTGCTTGGGGTATGGAGGGTATCTCTGGTTGAACCATTTTCAGACTCTATGTCTGCAGAGATGGTACTAGCTCAATATACTTGGTTAGAGATAGTGTTTACTCTGGTTTAGTGCCAGTAGTAAACGATTAATTATCAGCCTTGGAAAGGCCTTTATATTGAGAACTTGTCACCTCTGGGAAGGCACCTTCCCCTTAGTGGTATGTGTTCAAGAGAATATCTACGGATCCTGACATGTACAGTCCAGAGTGATAAATGTAGATAGATAGACCAGAGTTACATAAAATCATTCAGAACAGGGGCCATGTGCACCAATGTTCCAGTTAAAAGCATGCACATTCATTCTAGCTTGAGGATCTGTCATGGTGATTATCCACCGAAGGGTCAAGTCACTCACCATCTTTGGGGTTTTCTCGGGTCCTCCAGTCCCTATGTGATGACCAGTTGTAAAATCACCCTTCTGTGTGTATTTCTAATCCCAGTTGAATTAAGGAGGGTTGCACAAAAATTAATCTAGACCAGGCTGATGATTAAACATGTGCAGTCTGGCAATCTTCTACCTCATTTTAAGAGCTAGTTGCCTGCCAGATGAGTCGTTTTTATTGAGTACACAGAACACCTTCACCCAAGGTGGGGGAGAAAGGACAGAGTAAGTACAGAATGCTCAGGCTATCCTGAGCCAGGCACACCCAGGTGTACATGTAAGATAATCTCTATTTGGGGGTAAAACCATGTTGTAAACAAATAGAAAGATAACCAGGGATAATCTTCGTTTTGGGTGAAACAAATTATAAACAAAAAGATAGAAAAAAATCCAGGAATAATCTTTTTGGGGGTAAAATAAGGTATAACATAACATTTAGTACAGCACTCACTACTCTTTGTGGTAAGCTTAATATCACAGGCTTGTCCTTTGGCCCTCATCTCTATTGTCTCTGAAAATTATTACCATTCTCTTTTATTTTTCTTAAATTCCATAGATGAGTGAGCCTATTCTGTGTCTATCTCTCTCTGACTGATATTACTCAGCATAATAGTGGACATGTTTCAACTCTTTAAGGGTATGCAGGGATTACTCTTTTCTCTCTACTTAAGAATTTCACTAGTGCGGTTAGGGGATCATAAAGTTACCTGAAATCAAACTTGAATTAGCTACATGCAAAGCTAGATGCTAAACTTTTACTCCAGACTCTAAACAACCATTAAAAAACTAAATATATATATACATATATATACACATACATATATATGTATACATAACTCCATTAAACACTATATATATATATATACATATACATATATAACACTATATGTTGGTCCCTGGAGGAGATAAAGGAGATAAGATTTGCTTTGCCCTTGAGGGAAGGTACTTAAGTGATATGTCTTGACCTCCTGCAATTCTTAGTTTTTGCTTTTACAGAACTCTTGGGAAGAAATGTTCAAAGCAAACAGGATTATTGTTGCTTTAGTGGTGGGAATGATGTGAAAACATGGTACCTCTAATATATATCAATATATACATTCCTTTAAAATTATGTTATATCAATAAAACAACATATTAAGAAAATCAGGTGATCATTGAAGCTTTAAATGAACCTGTTTCAAATATATATATATATATATATATATGTATATATGTATGTATATATAAATGAAGAAAACATGTTCTGAACTTCAAATTTATCACTAAAACTTGGCCATTTTTTAAAAATAATTATCTTCTGTTTTCAGAGAAATTTCTTTGACTACCTTGCAAATCTGTTTCATTTTATTGAATGTGTTATTATTTTTTGTGGCTAACAAACTTATTTCTAAGAGCTCTTTGTGATTCACTGGTTGATCCTATCCCCATATTTTATGTGTATCTTTATGCGTATGCAAATTATTTTATCTTCCTTAGAATAGTAAAACATGATAATCTATGAAATTTATTCTGTGTATAACAGTTTATATTTTTCTCTATTATTTTTTCATATTCAAATTGAATAAATTTCTCAACTGCCTGCTATTTCCAAGCTATGTATGGATAGTTTAAAATTAGGGCCCGGAGAGATAGCACAGCGGCGTTTGCCTTGCAAGCAGCCGATCCAGGACCAAAGGTGGTTGGTTCGAATCCCGGTGTCCCATATGGTCCCCCGTGCCTGCCAGGAGCTATTTCTGAGCAGACAGCCAGGAGTAACCCCTGAGCACCGCTGGGTGTGACCCAAAAACAAAACAAAAAAAAAATTAAATATGCAAAGATTATTAAACTTCCTGGTTTGTGTTAGTCTAAATAAATAGCTTGTCTTTTGAAAGAGTTAATGGACAGTGGTCACTTGTTGGGAGATAACTTAAGATATTCTTTACAATTTAGGTTTCATTATATTTTTTATTAAACATGGTTCCAGACATATGTTTGAAGTCTCCATTTCTGAGAGGGGATTTTTCTCAACCAAGAAAGAGAAAGCTGTGAGTGCAGTGTCTAGATTTCCACTTAGTTTTGTTTTATTATTGCCCCATTAATGATATAGTGGAAAAACCAAATAGATGCACATCAATAATCTTAAAAATGACTGCATATTCCTTACTATTATTATAATGTATTTTATAATGGCGATCTTTTCTTTATTTTTTTTTGTCCCCCAATTCACAATACATACCCGGCAAGGGGCCTGTGTTGAGGTGTATATGGGGTGCCTTTACTGTACCTCCTCTTTCTATACAGCCAGTGTAAAGAACACAGCCTGTGGTAAGATTTGGGAGGCCTTATCTTATCTTTTATTTATTTATTTTTTTTTCTTCAGAGCAAACTAAAGTTGTTTTTTTTTTTGTTTTGTTTTTAAAGTAAGAATTCATTTAAAGGACAAAATTGATTAACATAATGAGGTAAACTAATATAACATAATATAGTGACATAACATAACATATAATATAATTGATATAATAATAATACATGTAAGTCAAAGAAAATTTCTGATTAAAAACACAATTTTTTTTTCATAATGGCTTACATATCTTTCACTGTAGTATTTTGGGTACATATTCACATTGAATCAGGGGAATACCCATCACCTAATATGTCCTCTTCTCAATCAAAAATCAAATATGCTGAAAATAGGCAGAGTCCTGTCTAGAGGCTTCCAACCTCAGTTTGAGAGAGGATGTGAAAAAAGTAATTAAAATACCACAACAATACACACACACACAAAAAAAAATATCGAATTAAATAACCGATAAGCACCACAGCAATAAGCACCACATAATAATATCGAATTAAATAACCTATAAGCACCACAGCTTTATTTTCTAATATAACAATTCTCAACCTCCATTTACTTTCAGTTTTCAGTCAACTTTTATTTAATTTATTGGTTTCAGCCTAGACTCCTTTGTTACCCATATTCTTAGGGGTCTTCTTACTCATTTTCTATCACTTTAATAGAAACTATGAAAAGAAGAAATGTAAATGTATATGATTAACTTCATGCTTTTTCTCTTTTTTATAGTTTAGCTAACAGTAATTATTATTGAAGTTTTTATATTTTTGTTAATAATAATTTCCTTATTTAAGCACCATGGTTACAAATATGTTTGTGGTTTAGTTTAAGTCATAAAAAGTATATCTCCAGTCACCAGTGCAACATTCCCACCACCAATAACCCCATATCTTTCCTCTTTCACCCCTTGCCTGTCTTCAAGACATTTTATTTCTATCACCCACTAGCATTCTCATGATAGTTGTTATAGTTATTTCTCTAACTGCACTCACCAATCTTAAGCTTCATATCATAGGCTAGTACTTTTAAAACTCTATTGTCTCTGGGTATTATTACCTAACTATCCTTTATTTTACTTAAATCCCAGAGATGAGTGAGACTATTTTATGTCTATTTCTTTCTCTCTGACTCTTTTGACTCAGCATAATAATTTTCTTGTCCATTCATGTATAGGAAAATTTCATGACTCCATTTTTCCTGACAGCTGCATAGTATTTCATTGTGTACATATACCACAGTTTCTATAGCCACTCATCTGTTGTTGGGTATCTGGTTTGTTTCCAGATTCTGGCTATTATAAATAGACCTGCAATGAACATAGCTGTGCACAGGGTATTTTTGCTTTGTGTTTTTGTTTGCCTAGGGTATATCCCTAGGTGTGATAGAGCTGGATCATATGGAAGCTCAATGTCCATTTTTTTTTTTAGGAATCTCCATATTGTTTCCTAGAAAGGCTGGACTAGAGAGCATTCCCACCAGCAGTGAATGAGAGTTCCTTTCTCTCCACATCCCTGCCAGCACTGATCTTGTTCTTCATGATGTGTGCCAGTCTCTGTACTCACACACTTTCAAAATAGGTTATATCCCATATTTTTCATACATAAGACACCTTTTACCCCAAAAAGATAAGGGAAAATGTTTGTGCATCTTATGGAGCAAATGTCTCCTGGAGCTGAAGCCTGAGTGCAGGGACTATTTTTTTTATATTAACGAAAATGTATTTAATTTTTTTCTATTTCTGATATAAAAAAAGTTAGGTAAAAGTATTTAACCAGCTGTGGATTGGTGTATTGTAAATATACTTCAGCCTCACATTTTGTTGTACCCATCCACCATTTCTTAATGTCTCTTGTTTTCCTTGTCTAAAAACTTTGTGTGTCTGATGGTCAGGTGCATCTTATAGAGTGAAAAGTATAATAACTTGGATACTCATTAATCTTTGCTTGAAAAATCTCAATTTAGTATTTTAAAATAGATAGTATAACATATAACCTACCTCATAATATACCTCAAAAGACTTTGTATAATTTTGATAATTATCTAAACACACTCATGGTATAGATGACACCGTGGACTAAGGTCACTTACTTTATGCATAACCAACATGGCTTTGATTCCCAACATTTCAGAAAGTCCCCTAAACACTGTCAGAAATGATGCCTGAGTACAGAGACTTAAGTAATTAATGTGTGTCTCCAAAGATAGCTAAAGAGGGCCCAGAAAGATAGCACAACAGTAGGGCATTTGCCTTGCAATCTGCCGACCCAGGACCAATGGTGTTTCGAATCCCGGCAACCCTTATGATCCCCGTGCCTGCCAGGAACGATTTTTGAGCACAGAGCCAGGAGTAACCCCTGAGCACTGCCTGCTGTAGCCCAAAAACCAAAAAAAAAAAAAATCCTAGAGATATTGTAGATAAATAGGTTAAAATCTGTGTTCTATGCATTGAACGTGTTTTTATGATATTATAAAGAACCTTGTTCTATTTTTATATCAGATCATGTGTTAGAAATGAAAGGCAAGTAGTGAACATACAAATGCACTATGTTTTTCTCCTTTGCTATAGCAAATTCTCTGCATTCTCAAAATTTTTCTGTCTTTTATTAGTTATGATACTATAACTCCCTGGAAAATGATTCTATGAGTAGTATGTGAGCTGTGCAACCTGTATGAAAAATCCATTTAAATTAAAAATGTAAAACTCAAACTGATGTAATGTATGTCTCTGTTTTAACTTTATAAGTTGAGAACACAGTTAAGTCACATCTTTTGTAAATACTCTGTCTTAGTTTTATGATAATAATTAGAATTTCAGTGCCTCTACAATGGGACTTAACAGATATTTCACTATGAAAAGCACAGTGACTTGGGAGTAAAGATAAGATCAAATCTCAATTTTTAATACCAAAATCCATGGCTCTCTTAAAATATAGACATTTTACTGAACAAGTTACCATAGACAGTATAGTTGGTAATATTTTTTTAGTGTGGAGTGGTAGAAATTTTTAGAAAATCACCTTCTAAATTTTAATCATTAAAATGATGTTCTATGTGTTTTGATTATAAAAGCAACTTATTTTGAATTTTTATTTAATAACAACTCTAACATGTTGTGGTTGTTTTTGTGTGGTGTTGTGTGATATAGGTTCTAAGGATGATTGTCTTTTAATTAATTACATAAATGTGCAAAATTTCTGTATACAAACCTATAAATACTATATAATATAATCTATAAAACTATAATATAATTTATAAAATCTATAATATAATTAACCATACATAATATATTGTTATATATTACTATACTATATAGAGGTGACATTGTGTGGTACACATTAGGAGAGATCTAAATTTCCCAAGTAATTGTTCACTTGCTACTTTCTTTAATTCAACTCCTTGTATATTGATCTACAAAGTTATTTTTGTTGCTTTATTGATTAACCAACAATAACCATAATTCCCAGAAAACTTCTACTTGCAGATAAAAATAAATAGCAGAAGAAAATATATTGGGATGAATCATAGAAAGCACCAGATATTAAAATCATTGCATATTCATATCTGTAGTCTTTTATGTCGACCCCTCTGTCATGGCCAGCCCCATTCTTCTCCCTTTCTACATTTTGGCTCCAAGGTCTTTATTCTGAACATGTAACTTTCCTTTTATATTTGTCTTTTTTTTCCCCTTCCATAGTTTATAACTGGCAACAAATCAATATGCTCTCCCATACACAGCTTTTTTTCTTCTCATTTATATTCTAGTGCATGTTCAGCTGCTGGGTTGCACTGAAAAAAAAAATCACTTTTGCAAGTAAACTACTCTTGTTGAACCACTAAGCGGTTTTCCTTCAGACCAGCATGTACATACTTCTTAAGATTAGCCATTTTATTATCAATTCAGTGTAAAGATAATCTTTACAATATAGGACTGGAGTGTTTATGTAAGATGGTATTTGTGTAGAACTTAATACTCAGCAAATATTAAAAATAAAGACAATGTACCATTCTTTTGATTGTTTTTAGTTTTTCTATCTAGTTATGTTCATATCATTTGGGGTTTCCTAGTTCCTTGCTGTTACTAATCTCAACACTCAATAATGGTGAGAAACAAAATAGCATCAATAAGGGGAGGTTCTTACTGGTTAGCTCAAGCATAATTTATTTCTTCTACACTCCTTGGAGGCTTTATAGATAGGCTCATTAAACAAGGTTTCTGTGGCAAAAGAAAGGGCTAACAAATGAAATCAGAATTGGTTATCAAGTCCACTTTTCTTTGAGATGCTTTCTAGAAATGAATCATATGTGATATAGGAATCTTATATTTTATACTCATTATGAAATATGCATTCATATGTGTCCTCTTCAGGCTTCTCATAGGAACTTTGAATTATGTTCTGTAAAAGCATTTTGCTATTATTTAAATGATAAGACACTATAAAACATTTAATATAGAGAGAGGTTAAAGTGGACAAAGATAAATAGATTGAATATCATCTGGATTAAAAGATTTACTTTTACTTTTGAGTGCCAACTCAAGCTACTGTGAGTAGAAAATGAGATTTCTTCATGTAGTGTCAGAACACCAGGCAGAACCCTGTATAAGCCATACAACAACATGTTCATTTTGGCACGAACACAGGCTATGTCCAATTGTTATGGATTGGATAATCAGAGAATATCATGTTCCTACTTTGGCATATGGAATGCATGGTCCTGGATGTTTACTAATGAAGTACTTATCTACATCAAATGAGCAAGTTCTCAAAGGATAAATAACAGTTTGAGGAATGGTTTTCCTCAAATGCCTCAAGGGCTGGTATGCTAATTGTATTTTGGAGCTTGCCATGGGATCCATAAATATTCTCTGTCTGCCACAAACACTTCAGTGCCTGTGGATTTACTATCTAATAGTGAAGAAACAGAGGAGTTTATATGAAGCATGGATCAGCTGCAGATGGTTCTCCTTCCTAATTGATTCATCTGTTTATGTTGTTCTTTTCGGCCACAGCATTGGTGCTCAGTGGTTATTCTGGGTTTTGTGTTCAGGATTTATCCTTTGCTGTGCTCCAGAGAGTTTCAGGGATTAAACAATGTGCAGTGTCCAAAATTAAACAAGGATAAACTCTCTGTAAATCAAGTTCCTTTACTCATATGTAATGTGACTTTTAAACCTTGCTTAAGGTGGCATTTCAAAATATAATTTAGAATATACTTCTTTCCCAAATATGTAAAAATTATCACTAAAGCTATATGTAACCATAATATTTACATTCTTATATTTTACCAAACTTTAAATAACATAAGAAGTAGCTCATAAATATTTTGGGGATATTAGCTATCTTCCTTGAGCACCATTATATATTTCTTCATAACCAAATAAGATATGACTCTAGTTTTGAACTGATTAATAAATGGCAGTAAAACAGAGTCCTCACACAATTGTATACCATGAAAAGTATATTTATATATATTATATTATATTATTGCACTGTCTTCAAACAATATCCAGTCTTTTTACAGGAGGGATTTTTGTTCTCTAACAATGGATGATAATTTAGTGTTCATGGGTATTTGGGTGCTCAAGTTTTTGAGATATTTCTGATCTTCCTTCCTTAAATTTTCATTTTTGCATTTAGTTCTGAATTTCCAGTAAGACCTATTCATTGATGAATCGCTTGAATTACAGAATTACACTTTAATTCTACTTTATGCAAAAGCAATTTAAGTTTCAGTTTCAGGTTTCAGTTTGTTTCAGCCTCAATAAACTCATAGAGATAAAATATAAGCATAAGCATGAACAGACAAGTTATTGCCATTTAGTTGCTTCAAACATTTTAAAACCTGTGCTTCATCTTTCCCTTCTACCCTAAATCAGAAGTCACTAACATGCCAAAATATTTCCTACAAAATAAAAAAGAAAAAGCAACATACAAAATAGTGTCTCAGATTATTTTTGTTTAAAAAAAATAATAAACTAGGTATTTTTCTGTTGCTACATATATTTACTTAATCTCATTTCTCAACTGCAGCAAGATGTTTTGTCACAGTTAAGCTGGTATAAGACAGAAATTGGGCATATACATTGCCACTTTAAAACATTTCTCAGGTCACATTTATTGAAAGTTTGACATAGTATCATAGTTGAAGAAAATAGGAAGTTTTACAATATTTTTTAAAAAATAGAGTAACATAATGAAGATACCCTCAAAGATTTGGAGATTTTATCTGTCATCAACTTATTGGTTAAAGATATCAAGATATCTAAAGCACTGTTAGAACTTATAAGAAAAAAAGTAAGCAACCCCATAAAAAATAGTGAGGAGCCTTAGATGAACAGAAATTTCCTCAAATAAAATATATATATGTCCAAAAGGTATATAAAAATACTCTGCCTCACTTATAATTAGTGAGATGGAAAACATGTGAATATAGGCAAATAAAAAATTGAAATAAAAAAAGTTAGTGTTATGTGGATGTAGAAAAAAAGGGACCCTAATTCAACTGTTATTGTGAATGTCTACTGGTCCAACCCTTTAGGAAAAGAATATGGCCTCTATAAAAACAAACAAACAAACTAAGATCCTATAAGTCCCAGAATTTTCACTTTTTTGCATCTACCCCAAAGGGGCCCCCCAAAATCTATTTATATGAGATTTACAGTCCTATGTTGACTTCAGCTCTATTCATAGTAACTAAAAATTGGAAGCAACACATATTTCTAAGAACAGTGGACTGGGCAAAGAAACTTTGGCATATATTTTCAAAATGGAATATCTTCAGCTATAAATAAAAAAAATTTTATGCTACACGAATGGGTTTGAAGAGTATTTTGCTAAATGAAATTGGTCAAAGAGAGAGGGACAAACACAAAATGTTCTCTATCATATTGGGGATATAAAGAGATTTAGAAGGGTTATAAAAATACCCAAGAGCACCAAAAAACAAGAATTGGCTTTCCATTGGAAGTTTATGTTAGGGAGGAATGGTAAGATTAAGATGAATGGGAACACGAGGACAATGATGGTGGAAAATGGGTAATCTTGTTAAGAGTGTGATGAGGGATTGTGTTCTGAATGAAACCCTATCCTTAACAGTATCGTAAATCACATTGCCATAATTAAAATATAACAAATTAAAAATAGTTTTAGTGGTTGATATTACTACAAATATTTGATCAATATTTGAAGAAATAAAAAAGGCATTTAAAAAGGCATTTCCTGAAAAAGGTGTTATGAATATAGGTTTGAGAGACATGGAGTTGCAAGCATTTGAATCTTGAAAAGTTTGTGGTATTTTATAAAAAATGTATGTTCTATATTTTTTCAATGAGTCTTTAAAAATTCCATCCAAGATAAACAATGTATTTGAAAATATAATTTTCAAGTCTCCTAGTAAAAAATAAAAGGTAAAAAGAAATTACAAATGAAAACATTTGACAAACCAGAAATGATCCAAGTGACTAGGTACACCTTGATATAAGCATTGCATCTGTATTTTACTGAGATAATTAATAGTAAGTATCCTGGATGGCCAATAGAGATTATCATCGTTAAGAAGTTTTTTCTTAGGCATGCAAAGCATGATGGTGATGATATATTATGAATAGGATTGTACATCAAAACAAAGTGCATAAATAATTTTATCTCCACCTAAAACTACACAGAGGGATTAAGTTTATTTTATTTTTTTACTTTAGTAATGTTGAATTATAACATTTTAAATATACATTATTTAAATATTCAAATGTATATTCTACATTAAGTTAACCACTGAAAGTTCAATTCTATCTTCTAGTCAAGAAATCGCTCTCTTGAACTTAATTTAATCACCTCTTACCACTCTATTTCCATTCAGTATTAACTAACCAGCACACCAGATAATATTCTAGCTTTTTTTTTAATTTTGTTTTGGGGCCACACCCAGTGACGCTCAGGGGTTTACTCCTGGCTATGCACTCAGAAATCGCTCCTGGCTTAGGAACCATATGGGACGCCCAGGAATCCAACCCAGCTCCTTCCTAGGTTAGCACATGCAAAGCAAATGCCCAACCACTGTGCTATTGCTCCAGCCCTTAGCTTAATTTTTTTTTTTTTTTTAGGTAATCTGCTTGTTTGATTCTCTATGTCCCACATGAGCAAAGACAAAATGGTTTGTCCATTCTCATTTGACTTGGCTCACTAGCATAATATTTCTAGGTCTGTTAAAAACAAAACACTTTGGTTTCATTAAAATAAATGAAAATATGATGAATTAGTTGAACTTAAAAAAATTAAATCTGTATTGTTAAAGAATTTTTTGACCTGAATTTATAAATGCATTGACTTGTGAAAAGTTAAACAGTGAAAAACCCAGTAGTCAATAACTTTGTAACTTTAAGCAGTAATGTGTTATTTGTGTTTGTGTATGTGTGTATAAGTGAAGATAAATACAATTTTTAATTGGATTATTTTTATTTGAATTAAGATCTTCATAGTACATTCCTTTTTTTTTCTCTTTTTGGTGAACACAATTGCTCTTCTTACAAAAGAACATTTGTGATCATAGAGTTATTGACTATATCATTAAATACTCAGAAAAGGGTGAAAAAGCATAAACCAAAAAGATTTCAACAGAATGGAAAGATGATTAGAAAGTTTTAAAAAATGCAGCAATAATATTAATTTCAATCTGTTTTCTGAGTGGGAATTGCTTATGGAACATCATCAATGTTAGTTGACGCATCTGACAAAATGTAACATCCAAAAAGTCAATTCTAATTTGTTCAGATATGCATGAGAGTGAAGACCTTAGAGATTAAAAATTGCATGCAGCTCTCTACTAGTTATTATTCTAAGAGACTTTTAAAGATTCCTTTCCCTTAATTTACTGTCCTACTGAAGCTTTTAAAGAAGCTATTCCATGGATAGGAAATAGCTTAAATGAGAAAATGTATTGCAAGATGCCCTATTCAACACTATGTAATCCACAGACAAACTTTATTTATAGAAAGTTATAGATGTGTAAAAATTATGAACTTCTCAAATTTGTATCATTAATTAAAAGAGATTTTTATTGTAAATGCTCTATTCGTTTAAAACATAATAATTTCAAAATAATTATGACATGACATAGAATCGTCAAACAAGTATTTGCCAATATGTGCCAAGATATTTAGAATAAAGTTTAGAATTTGAGAAATCTGAAAGTCATATATACTTTCTTCTTTTATAGTCTGTACTGCATCCTATCTTAAAGTTAAACATAAAAAATTTCTTTCTGTCCCAAGCAATAGTACAGCAGGTTGGGTTCCTAACTTGCACATGGTCCAGCCAGGGTCATTCCCCAACAATACAAATGGTCTTTCAGTCTGCTAAAAGTGAGTCCTGAGCACTGCCAGGTGAGGCCCCAAGATAAAATATAATAATAGCAAAACATAATTTATTTTTATTCATTAGAAGCTGGTTTATGGAGGGTAACTAGGAAAATATATTTACTCAAAGAGGTCATGCTATAAGCCAGTCTTTTCCTATTTCTTCAGCATTATAGGGCTATTTTTTGTTTTAAAAATGTGATTTACTCAATGAACCATGAAATATGATAATAAAAATAATAATAAAGTTTCTAAGATCTCAGTACAAAGAGTCTAGTCCTTATGGAGAAAATGGCAGGAAGTAGATCCTTAACATGCTTAAATTTAAATTATTTTCTCCTGTGGTCTTCAAAATTATTTGAATGAGCAAAGAGCAACATTTGTTTCTCCCATGAGAAAGTATATAATAAAAAGTGCGTTTAAAAACGCACAGTATCAGTGTTTTTCAGGATTATTATCATCAATCAAGGACTGACGCCAAACATAGAAACAGAAAAGAGCTAATAGTCAGGAGAATCATTTCTTGCCACTAAACTAAAACAACTCATTTAACTTTTGAGGTTTCATATACAAAAGGGAAGATCTATTCACCTGCCTCACTGGTTATATTAAGAATAAAACAACCTATAATAGCTTTTGAGAAAGCTCCAAGGGTTACGATAAAAGTTAAGATCTTATTGCACAATCAGAATACAATGGAATTGTCTCCAGAAACTACTTTCTAACCAAACATAATAGAAGCAGTTAATGACCAGCCCGTTAACAATAGTCAGAAGCACTCCTTTCATAGCCTGGTCACACACAGAAGTGTTACCTTGGGCACAAAGTCACTTCCTGGAGCTCAATCTAACAGTGTGGATGTGAAGATGGCTGTTTCTATGCTTTGGCCTGGCTCTTTGGTACTCAGAGTGATGGTAATCCAGAGCTACCAAGTTCATTCCTTGATCCAGTCATGATGGGCAGTAAATGGTATCAGAGCTGATGCAAGGCTTTACACATAAGAGGCATGTGCTCCACATCACAAAGAATGAGAACAAACAGTGTTGGCGGGGATGTGGAGAGAAAGGAACTCTTATCCACTGCTGGTGGGAATGCCGTCTAGTTCAACCTTTATGGAAAGCGATATGGAGATTCCTTCAAAAACTGGAAATCGAGCTCCCATATGATCCAGCTATACCACTCCTAGGAATATACCCTAGAAACACAAAAATACAGTACAAAAACCCCTTCCTTACACCTATATTCATTGCAGCACTATTTACCATAGCAAGACTCTGGAAACAACCAAGATGCCCTTCAACAGATGAATGGCTAAAGAAACTGTGGTACATATACACAATGGAATATTATGCAGCTGTCAGGAGAGATGAAGTCATGAAATTTTCCTATACATGGATGTATACGGAATCTATTATGCTGAGTGAAATAAGTCAGAGAGAGAGAGAAAAACGCAGAATGGTCTCACTCATCTATGGGTTTTAAGAGAAATGAAAGACATTCTTGCAATAATAATTTCCAGACACAAAAGTGAAAAGAGCTGGATGTTCCAGCTCACCATAGGAAGCTCACCACAAAGAGTGATGAGTTTAGTTAGAGAAATAACTACATTTTGAATTTTCCTTATAATGAGAATGTATGAGGGAAATGGAGAGCCTGTTTAGAGTACAGGCGGGGGTTGGGTGGGTAGGAGGGAGACTTGGACATTGGTGATGGGAATGTTGCACTGGTGATGGGTGGTGTTCTTTACATGACTGAAACCCAAAAACAATCATGTATGTAATCAAGGTGTTTAAATAAAAAAAATGTCAATAGAAAAAAAAAAAAAAAAGAGGCATGTGCTCAACCACTTAAGTTCTCTCTCCAGCTCCAAAAACTATGCTTTGTATGAGAGATGAAATCAAAAACAACCATGGAGGAAAGCTAGAGGTAATTAATCAGTATCTGTGTCTTTATTCCAAGTAGATGAGAATAAACAATAATAGCACTGTGTGGAGTAATTACCAAGAATATTAAAGAAGGAAGAATGGCTTGGCTCACAGCCTAACAAAAATTCACGCAAAGAATGTGAAGGAAATATTCCCTCAATGCCCATTTACAGCCATTTGACTAAAAGCAAGCATATAAGTATCTGCTTATCACGATTTGGAGGTAGGGAAAAGTCACCAAATAACCTTGATCTGATAGTAAATAAAATTTTCATTACACAGTAACTTCTTATTTAAGGATCTTTTATAGAGGAACCTTATTTTAGTCTCAAGGTATAACAAATATAAAAATAAATATAAAAATATGAAAATTATGTTTGAAAATTTTGATGAAATCATAGTCAGCTGTTTTAAATATATAAGAGATATATGAGAATCTATATATATTAGTTCTCTTATATATAGTTCTTATATATTAGTTATATATTATACCTTATATATTATATATGTCACTTTTCTTGAATGAAGTAAATGATCAATAGATTATGCAGCATATGTTATAGAGTTACTTATTAAAAGTTTTCTTTGTAACTTAATTTTATTTAAAGAAAATGCATCAGAGTTGACAGTTTACCATACTATATTTGTTTCCAGATAATTGAAAGCAAATTTAATTTAAAGAAAGAAAAAAGGAGAAGAAGGTTCTTTAAAACTAAAAAGAAAGAACGATACAAGAAAAACTACAGTTGCAAACACATTTGTGAAAATTATTGTATCTTCAATAAAGTTGTTAATGCAATGGCAGAAGGTTTAGAAAGCCCTTGTTAGGAGTCCATTCTGTTAAATTGTTGTACTCCTGAATTTTGGTTGAATGGTGTCCTTGGAGGGAATCATAGAGGTAAAATGAGGTTGGACCATCAGTAAAAATGATTTTGGGTGATGGAGCCAGCCTGGCTTCAGCAGGGTGGGGTGGTGGGCTTGGTCCACCTTCTCTTTCAAACTCTATTGTTTTCTTTGCTTCTATATCATTTATTTCCACTCTGGTTTTTTATATTTCTTTTTTTTTTTTCTGCTTGTATTTGGGTTACTTTGTGGTAGGTTTCCCAGTTATTTAAAGTGGGTCTTCAGATTGTTGAATTTATCTTTTTCTTGTTTCTTTATGTAGGCTTATATCACTATGAGTTTCCCCCTAATTATTGCTATGCCCTACAGATTTTAGTAATTTGATTTATCATTATCATTAGTTTAAAGAAATCTCTTTATTTCTTTCTTGATTTCCTTCTTTATCTACTATTGCTGAGCAGCAAGTTGTTTAGTCTCCAGGTTTTAGATTTTCTCCACATCTTCTTTTTACAATCAATCTCTCTTTTTGCATTGCGGACTGATAGAATAGGATGCTTGTTATGATTCTTATGTTTGTGAATATTTTTAAGTTAGTCTAATGTCATAAAATGTGATCTATCCTAGTGAATGTTCCATGTGTTCTTGAGAAAAATGATTATTCAAACTTTTGAGAATGAAAGGTCCTGCATAAATCTTTTAGTCCCCACTCTTCTATATTCTCTTTTAGGATTCTTACATCCTTTCTAATATTCTGCATAGTGGATCTATCCAGTGATGAGAGTGGTGTATAGAGATATTCCACTATTATCATATTTCCATCCATATGTTTCTCTATTCTTGTGAGCAAAAACCTTAGGTACTTTGATAACTCTACATTTGGTGTGTATATAATGGTCAAAGTTAGTACTTCCTGGTCTATTATTCCCCTGATCAACAAGTAGTGTCCATCTTGTCTCTAATTACATTCTTTTGGTTGAATAAAATTTGGACTGATATCAGTATGGTTGCCCCAGCTTTGTTTATTCCAGTGGCTTGTATAATTACTTTCCATCCTTTTTTACTCTGAATCAGTTTATTCTGAGATTTTAAGTGTGTTTCCTACAAGCAGCAAATGGCTGGGGTTTTTTTCTTAATCCAACCCAATACTCTGTGCCTTTTGATTGGAGAGATTCATATTTTAGGATACTATTGACAAAAACAGCTGTTTAGCCATTATATTGTTTAGGGTTGTTGCTGTTCCACTTGTGGTATTTTGGTTATATAATTGGTCTTTGAATAGTTCATTTAGAGTTGGTTTGGTTATGGTGAATGTTACAAATTCTTTTTTATTTGAGAATGTTTTTATCCCTCCCTCCCATATAAATGAGAGGTTTGCTGGGTAGTGGATTCTAGGTTTAAAATTTATTTCATTCAGTAATTCAAATATGTCACTTCACTATTTTTTGCCCATTTCATTTGGGATATCAGGCTTGATTCTTATGTTCTTTTTGTTATTACACTTAAGCTTTTTCTTCTCCTTTACTATTTTCAGGAATCCATCTCTCTCTTAATTTTTTCTATTTGGATTACTATATATCTTGGTGTTTTTCTCTTAGGATCTATATTATTTGGCACTCTTCTATCTCTTAGATTTGTACAGTAGCTTCTTCCCAGTGAGTGGGAAAGTTCTCTGTTATTATCTCTTTCATTACTTGTCTATCTCCTTTTTCTTTTTCCTCCCCTTCTGGTATTACTATAATTCAGAGATTATTTTTCTTGTTCCTGTTCATTAGTTACATTTTCTTTCATCATTTAGTCTCTCTTTTCTTTTTTGCCTTCTTTATCAATGCTGGCTTGTAAATTTGTCTTCAAGTTTGTCTTTACGTTTCTCCATTTTGTGCTTCTGCAGCCATTTAGCTTTTTTGTTTCATCAATTTCATTTGTATGGACTCTCTTATCTTCTTAAAGGGTCTTCTTTGAGTAGGTTGCATTGTTTATCTTTAAATTGCTAATGTTTCTGACTAGTGTTACCTTGGTTTCTGTTGCTAAAGCACTAGGTGTAGATTGTAGACTCTCATCTACAAAGGCTCAGTCATTTTGATGTGCTTGGAGATTTGCCTAGGTTTTCCTCCATATGGTTAGCTGCAGTTGTCCTCCATAGTTTCCCATTGTTTTTTTTTTTTTGTTGTTGTTGTTTTTTGTTTTTTTGCATTTTGTTAGTGGAATTGATGGCATTTCAGGTTCCCTGTTACTTAAAAAATTGATCTTTTGGGGCCAGAGTGGTGGCGAAGAATGGTAAGGCGCCTACCTTGCCTGCATTAGCCTAGGACAGACCGCTATTTGATTCCCTGGCTTCCCAAATGGTCCTCTAAGCCAGGCACGATTTCTGAGTGCATAGCCAGGAGTAACCCCTGAGAGTCACCGGGTGTGGCCCAAACCTCTCCCCCACCCAAAAAGAACTTGATCTTTTGAATTTATTATATGAATGGTGGGTATAAATACATTTGCCTTGTGGTTGATTTTCCTGTATAATCAAGGTGTTCTCCTACGGGGGAGTTCTTTCAAAGGTTATCTGAGTATGAATAAATAAAATATGCCAAGTAATTTCTTGGTTTCATTAACTTAGTTTTGAGGCTGTATATTGCCTAAGAGAAAGAAGTGTTAGGGCCTACTGCCTGCAACTATTAGATATAAACTGGTAACCCATCAGCACCATTTTGGGACAGTAAGGTAGATGGACGATATATGCTGATGGATGCTATGCTGAGCCTAGAGGTTGGGGGAGGTGATCAGTATGTGGCCCTAAGAGCCTGGGAGTCCTGGTTTAACTTTGGAACCAAGGGCCTTCCCTCGAATGATGCACCTGTATTGGAAGGGCAGGCAGACCATATATCCTAACCTAATGGGCGCCTGTCTGAATCTAGAGCTTGGGGAATGTAATTACTGTGTGGACCCTAAATAGAAAAAATTTTGAGCATTTATACACAGAGAAGTAACACTTTCCTAAAACAATGGTTAACTTCTTTGTTTTATGCATTAAGAAAGTAATGATTGAGGATTTTCATGATTTTTATAATATCTGTATTACATATCTGTATTAAATAAATATATCTGGACCATGATATACATAATGATGTTACTAATATTTAATAAAAATTTTTTAGATTAATTCAAGTCAGCTGTTCAGTAGTACATTTACACATGATATTAAGAAAGGTAATTTAGGGGCCGGAGCGATATCGTAGCAGTGGGGCATTTACCATGCATGTGGTTGACCCTGGACGGACCATGGTTCAATCCCTAGCATCCCATATGATCCCCCAAATCAGAAGTGATTTCTGAGTGCATAGCCAGGAATAACTAACTCCTGAGTGTTACCGGGTGTAACCCCAAAACAAAAACAAACAAACAAAGGTAATATATACCCTTTAAAGAAGACATGAAGAAAAGTACAATATGGATATACTTAATGAATATTATAAAAGAATGAGTAAAATAACATATTGTTAGTGAAATTATTATAGATATATGTTCAAAGACCTTATAAAGGAAGAAAAAAAGTCTTACATCTACCTGTAATAAGAAAAATGATAAGAGCAATTTAGATTTTGTTGTCTAAAGCCAAATTGAGATAGAAAGGCATAAAAAGAAATAAAATACACAATAAATAGCAAACAATTTAACATTATTTTTATATAGATAAACATAACATAGCTAGAATAAAAAAGTCTTTTGGTTCATAAATTGTGAATAATTAGGAGCAATATCTTTAGGTAAGAAGGCACTGTAATGGACTAATTCTGAGGAAATAGAGACAGTACAATAGGTCATTAAAATGACAATTTATGAATTCTAGAACATTAAAAATATACTGCAATGTTTTAAATGAGTTCTTATTAATAGATAGAGGTCCACATTTTATGAGAGAAATATGTTCCAGTAAGATAGACATTTTTAATAGTTTCAAATACACATTAGAAAATATGTTATGTTTTGATATATCTTGCCTACTGATGCCAAAGCACACTCATTTAAATTCTAGATTTTAAATGTCAGAATCCTTATTTAAAATATATATTCAATGAATAATATTAAAACTCTTTTCATATAAAATACATTACGGCTGAAGATCATTGACAATAACAGAATAAAGAATTTAGAAATTCTATCTCTGCATAAAAATGTTGGTGAAGAATGTTGAAATAATTTTTTAAGCTAGAAACTTGAGATTCTGAATGACTAGTCAAATATATAATCAGGAGAAAGATTAAATATAAGTAAGAATCAAGAGTTTTGTGTTACTTGGCATGATTTAATTCCATCCTTTTAAACTCAGCTCCATCATTTTTATAATATTTTAGAAAAGATGCACATATTGGTTCTGGGGTTTGAAGCATGGATCAACTATGTCAAGACATGTACTATAACACAATATTAATTATTTCTCTGAACCAAAAAGTTGAACTTTAAACTCACCGGAATATAACACAATAATATTTAGTGTACTTATTATGTATCCACTGTATCTTTACAGTGCAAAAAATCTATCTAAAGATAGAAAATTTTCTCTCTTTACTGGTAGAAAATGAACCTTAGTGCAAAATATAGCTTGACTAATATTTTCTTACTATTTTCTAGAGCAGAAAACATGAATTGTGACTGAAGAAAGAAAGGGAAAGAGTTGACATTTATCCTTCTGATTTTTCTATATAGCTTTATTATAACTTCTGAACTTAGAGAAAAATGAAAAGTACCATAGACTGAGTTGTGTAAACCTCTCCCATTTTTGGGTTAGAAATTCACCATTAAAAGTTTTAGTCAATTTAGTTTTATTTCAGATTAGACTCACTTTCCTGGCTTTTAGATGCCTACCTCACACATGTACTGAAACTTCAAGAGAATAAGAGAACAAACTTTCTATTTTCCCTTTTAAGGGAGAGTTTACTATCAGATAATTCTCGCAAAGATATATCCTCTGACTTCATTATAAAATTTGTAGAGTGCTTTTTTATTGATTTGTGGGGTGTTTTGTAAAATAGATTTGATGAATAAAATGGAGCAAAATAAAGCTAACACAAGAAATAAGGAGCGAGAAGAGAAAGAGAAATTTATGTGTACAAGAGATGAGTAGAGCTTGAAAAATAAAGAAGATTATAGAGAAAGAGGAGAGGTGAAAAGGAGAGAGAACATGGACTAGCTAGACCTAGAGTTCCTTTTAAGTTAATTTTGTTTGTACAAGCTCTTAATTTAGAAATGCAACAAGAAAAACAAATAAACAATAAATAAAATCAACTCTTATAGTTAACCAGAAAAATTAGTTTTTTGTTTTTTTTTTTTTTTTAGTTTTTTTTCAGTCCACACTCGTTGGATGCTCAGAGGTTACTCCTGGCTAAGCACTCAGAAATTGCCCCTGGCTTGGGGGGACCATATGTGGCACCGGGGGATTGAGCCGTTGTCCTTCCTTGGCTAGCGCTTGCAAGGCAGACATCTTACCTCTAGCGCCACCTCACCAGCCGCAAAAAATTAGTTTTAATTATCTGAATTTATAGTGCTTTCAAGTTGTATTTTTATTTTTTTACTTTAGAGATAATGTTTCATTTATTTTTATTTTAATATAATACATTTATTTAAGCTCCATGATTATAAACATGTTTGTAGTTGGGTTTCAATTATAAAAAGAACACCTGCCCTCACCAGTGCAACATTCCCACCACCAGTGCCCTCCATCTCCCTCCTCCACCACCCCCTCTGTATTCAAGACAGGCATTCTATTTCTATCCCTCACTACCATTGTCATGATAGTTGTTAGCATAATTATTTCTCTAAGTGAATTCACCACTCTTTGTGGTAAGCTTTATTGTGGACCAGTCTTTTCAGTCCTTATCTCTATTGTCTCTCAGTGTCACAGAGACTAACACACATCAAAAAGAACAAGAACAATTAGTGCTGGCAGGGTTGTGGGGAGAAAGAAACTCTGATTCACTGCTGGTAGTAATGCCCTGTAGTCCAGTCTTTATGGAAAACAATACAGAGATTCCTCAAAAAACTGGAAAATGAGCTCTCATATGAATGGTATATTCCCTAGGAAAACAAAAACACAATACAAAAATGCTCACTGCACGCCCATGTTCATTGTAGCTCTATTTACAGTAGCTAGAATCTGTAAACTACCCAGATGCCCAACAATAGATGAGTGGCTAAAGAAATTGTAGTACATTTACACACTGGAATACTATGCAGCTATCAGAAAAAAATGAAGTCATGAAATTTTCCTATACATGGATGGACATGGAAACTATTATGAGGAATCAAAGGAGTCAGAGGGAGAGATATAGACAAAGAAGTCTCACTCATCCGTGGGATTTGAGAAAAATAAAAGACATAATTGTAATACCCAGAGACAGTATTCAAGTTTTAAACTTGATTTTAAAAAGATCAAACAAATTTTAATATCCCCTATATTTTATGTGAACTTTGCTTTCTAATAAACAAATGTCGATGATTTTGATATTAGAACTTTTTGATATTAGAATATTATAAAAATTTGAATTAATTATTAAATTATGATAAGGGTATATAAACTCAAGATATGATAATGAAATTATAATTTAATTACTACTACCATTTTCTAGTTGATAAATCTGAAACTTGTAGAGTTTATTTAACTTTTACAGGAGACAGTTAAATGGGCAATTGGACATGTGAGTTGTTTCCAGATTTGGTAATCATAATTATCACTGCCATAAACAGTCATGCATATACTTTCTACTTGGTGATTTTACTTACTGAAAAAATTATTTTTCAGTAACAAAATAAATAAAGTTGTATTGCTAGAGTTTACTCCAGGGTAAGAGAATATCTCGTAAAATATTAATACGCTCTCTAGGTGTTAACTTCACAGGGACTAACCATAAATTTTTGTCACTCAAAATATAGGGGAAAATATTACATCACTAATCATCAAAAATACCTGGAAAGTTCTTTTTTTTTTTCTTCTTTTTGGGCCACACCCAGTATTGCTCAGGGATTACTCCTGCCTCTGTGTTCAAAAATTGCTCCTGGAAGGCTCAGGGAACCATATGGGATGTCTTGGATAGAATGTGGGTCCATCCCAGTTTGGCTATATGCAAGGTAAAAGCCCTACCATTGTGCCATCACTCCAAAACTGGGAAGTTCTATCATGAGTGGATAATCATAAAATTGGTTCAATGTCCTTATCATGTTCATTATCTTTGTAATAGCACTTAATAATATTATTTGTTACATATCTTTGAAAGCATGCAATTTGGGAACAGAAGAGCTTATTTCAAATCCAAGCTCTCACCACCTTTTAATCATGATTTCTACTAAATAAAATATTATAATACTTTTAACTATGAAATCAACTTGAATGTAAGGACTACTCTAAAAAAAAAAAAGAATCAAAAAGAAAAAACCCTATTCTAATAGTTATGATCAAGTACCATGAAAGCAAATCATAGAACAGGGGTTATAAGAGATTACATAATTCCCTCACTATTTTAATACACTACATTATCATGATTTATAGACAAGTTGTTATTTGGTTGTTTTGTTTGTTTGTTTGCAGTCTAAAATGTAGTCCTTTCTTCTATAATGTTGAAATTTATTTTTGAAATTTAAAAACTCTTTTTTAACAAGAGTGTCCATATGAAGGCAAATACCAGTGAAGACCAAATAAATCAATGTGAAAAAAAATAAAAAGAAGAGACAGCTTATTATTTTGAAATAAACTCTATTTTGGCAAGCTTTTTTTGTTCTGAGCACCAGGGAGGGACTTTTTTCATTATTGTAATTGAATATTCCTTATCAACATCCTTTTTTGGGGGGAAAATGTGGGGGAAGTTAAGACATAGACTCTACTGAGAAATACACACAGAGGAAAGTGATTCTGATAAACTGGTACTGATTCAAACTTCCAGGAAGTACTTAAGAAATATGAGACCAATGTAGTATCTACCCTGTTTGGCAGTCAGTAAAAATGGCTTGAATCCTCAGAAAATTTGTGAGGTAATAAAAATAAAGAAAACCTGCTATAAGAATGCCTAAGGTTTCTCCTTGAAATGTCGAATGGTTATTGCCTTAATTCTGGATTTTTATCACCAGTATCAGTGTAAACCAAAGACTATAGAAGTTTGCTTTTTTAGGGAAAATATCTTTCTGTAACCATGACCAGTTGCTCTATGTTAGAAATTCTTACAGACATCATTTCAGCCATATTTTACACTTTATTAGTGTCAACTGCAGTTATCCAACCAGTCCCTTTCTCTTTTGTGGTGACCGTGGAGAAGATTTTTTTCAGGGCAACTACTGTGTTTATAGTTCACCTATTAGAAGCCACACTCCTAAATTCTCAGTCCCAAATCTCTGTTCTTGAATGGAGGACCCAAAAGAAAATTACATATCAAAATGCCCAAATCTACAATAAGTGCTTCATTGATTCATGCTTAAAATTAAGGTACTTGGGGCTGGTGAGGTGGCACTGGAGGTAAGGTGTCTGCCTTGCAAGTGCGAGCCAAGGAAGGACTGCAGTTTGATCCCCAGGCGTCCCATATGGTCCCCTCAAGCCAGGGGCAATTTCTGAGTGCTTAGCCAGGAGTAAGCCCTGAGCATCAAATGGGTGTGGCCCCCCCCCAAAAAAAAACAAAAACAAAAACAAAAAATTAAGGTACTAAAAGTTCCTGCAGTACATAACAAAATTAAAGAATAAATTACTTAGTTTTTGTAAGATGAAATAAGTAGAGAAGTTTGCAGTCAGAGCATCTGAAATGGGCCCAGAAGATTTTCTGTCACTAGGCTCACCAAGATTATATGTCCCTTAAATGTAATTATATAAATTCTGAAATGGCTTCTGTGAAGTGAGATGTTAATGTTCTTTGATTCTGATCCTGTACTCATGACATAACTCTGCATTCACATTTTGTGAGATTATTGTAGAGAAGCCCCTTAAATTTCAGAGAAGAATTATTCACAGTGAGAGAAACAGATTTGCCAGTGAGAATTTTAAAAGTTACCATTTATGCCACTAATCCTGAGGAAACAAAATAACCAGAACTGAGAAATAATACCTAAGACTGATCAGTTCTTGGAAGTGTAAGCCTCAGTCCTTGGAAGTCTAAGCTTCAAATGTAAACTTCGTGGTTGTAGATAAAAAGTGACTGATGCAGCAGATATATCTGATTGTCTACAAAACAAGGTAGCAAGGTGGATGGTAGCTAGAACTTTTAATAGCTGTTTCACTAGTCATTAAGGAAAACAGGGTCATCAGGCAGTCAAGATAAAAGGAATATTCTAGAAAAGCTTATGGTTTCAAGACTACTGTCATCTTAATATCACTAGTTCTTCCTCCACTTGCTCATATGACTTCTTCCCTCTTGTTGATAGGGTGTTGAGAAGAGATAACTATACAAAAGCATATATAAATTAAAAAATTAAATATAAATTTATACATTAAAATTCAAAATTAAAAATATAAATTAAAAATCATAAAAACATAAATTAAAATTTTAACTTAATATAAAATAAATACATCACTCATGTCCCACATAAAATGAAGTTGCAGTTTGCTTCTTGGTCATTATGTATTTAAACATAAATTCCACATACTTTCATGATAAGAAGAATATAAAAATTGCATCACATAAGAATACAAAGTAAATATTAAGATTCTTTGTTTCTTGATTGTATTTAACATATATTCTTTATATGCAATCTGACATCTTTACCTATGTAAGTGATATATATGTAATATATGTATATGTACATATTTTACTTAATGCCAGAAGCAGAAATATTTTTGTACAAATCCAGATGTCTTGCCTTAATTCAGTGTTGCTTGTACTGTTCCTCAATATCTCAACTGTATGACCATGCCCTAGTTCTACTCCACACCATTTGCTCACCTCCAGTGTGTAACTCTGCTCTAGTCCCTACTCTGTTCTCTGTCCAATGTCTACTTTCTCAGTGAGAACTTTGATTCTAGGTCAACATATGTCTCCTCTTACTGGGCCTGCTGCTTTGTAAACTGTCACTGAGAGTCCATATAATTGTATTCCAGTAATTTCCTGTCCCCTTTGCTTCCCTGAATCTTGGACATGATCATGTAAATGTGGATGAGAACCTTTTTCATCCTTCCACTATCAGGGCTCAGGTAAGGGGCAAAAAAGAATTGATTTCAATTTCTACATTTCACATTGGACCAAGACAGTCATAGTGATAAGCATTAGATCCTTGGTTTCCCCATTTTTTTTTATTTTATTTTTTGTTTTTGTTTTTGGGCCACACCCGTTTGACGCTCAGGGGTTACTCCTGACTATGCGCTCAGAAATTGCTCCTGGCTTGGGGGGACCATATGGGGCGCCGTGGGATCGAACCGCGGTCAGTCCTACGCTAGCGCTTGCAAGGCAGACACCTTACCTTTAGCGCCACCTTCCCGGCCCCGGCTTCCCCATTTTTAAAACATTTAATTAAGGAAAATTCAACTGTAAGTTCTTTTTGTGCTAGGTTGAGATTACAATGTCCTCAGGTTTCTAGCCCTCTCTACAGGTTGCTATTTTCTAAAACCTGCCATTTTGTCATCCCTTGGAAAGTTAATTATGAAGGAAAAGAGCACTCCTGTCCCTTAGGCACACATATTATGAGTGTCTGTGGTGAATAGGGAGGGAATAGTGTGTAACAGTTAATATTTTTTGTTACTGCACTAGATTTAAATGTAATTGTATTTTGCAATTTTTCTTTGATATAGAGGCAGAATTTTAAATGGATTGAAACCTCGAGATGTCTTAACAATAAACTCAAGGGTAAAGCTGATTTCCATTTCCTAATTAGACAGTTGCTTTTGCTTCTCAACTTTGAATTTGGAATATATATTTTAATTCTTCATGGTGCATTTGAGAAAACTGAAAATAAGTCTTGGGATTGAAGTCAGTGTCTTTGCAGACCTCTTATTCACCTTTTGTAAAATGAGAAGTGATGAGACTTCTCAAAAATAATCTTCTGATTTAAAATAATCTCAATATACTAAAATAAATCTATTTCAAATGTCTGGAGTATTTTAAGTCAGAATTTAAAATATCACAAGAACTCCTTATCACACGGCCCCTTAATTAAGGATGAATACTGAATCTTTATTTAGAGGCAATTTTAACCTTTTCCCTTGCCCTTTTAACCTGCTTCTTCATAATAGTTACTATTCTAGATATTCTACTTGGCAACAAAACTGACAGTTTCAACTTTACAAAAACAACAACAGTAGCATCAGTGGCAGCATAAATATAATCGAGGCAAGGATTTTCTAAGTATTCAAGCGCTACATGTTAATCTACCAATCCCTATGCGTGTGGTTGTATGGTTTATCCAGCGCCATTTATTGGAAAGGCACTCCCTTATCCTTTCTAAACTTTTAATTAATTTATCATAAATGAATCATTTATTTTTGTATGTGTTTATTTCTCTTCTCTTTTTCAATCTCTACTGTTTTCTGTGCTTTCAGAGAACTGTACTCGCAGTTGCATTGTCAGCAAGGCCAAGAGAACCCGGACTACAGGACTCAAGCCGGGGAAGGGTCTGTGTTTGAGCTCCGGATCTCCTTTGTTATTGCACTTCTGGAGCTGAGACACGGCAGTTTGTCCGCTGCCAGGCACTATAAAATCAGTTCTAGCATGAAAAGGCTGGGCTGGGGTGGGTGGTAGAACAGAGGTTCTTAAACTAGTTTACATTTGCAACTCCAGGGAAATAAATAGATGTAAAATTAATACACAAATCAAACACTGACTTAGAATAAACGATAAAGAAATTTATTTTATAACAATTCCTCTTATAACAACTGGGGCCAGAGCCATAGCACTGAGGCGAAGGCTTTTTGCCTTGCACATGGCTCTCCTGAGTTCAGTCCTCGACATCCCATATGGTCCCCTGAAGTGTTCCAGGAGTGATTTCGGAATTCAGAGCCGGGACTAACCCCCAAGCATTGCTGCTTGTGGCCCCCAAACAATCAAACACAAATCAAAACAACAATAATCCCTCTTTCATGAGTTATGTAAGAAGTCGGGGTTTAGAAAGCTTTCTTGTTTGGTTCTTTCCCCTAGCTTTGTTCTAGACTAGAAGCTAGTTCTTTCAAACTGGCTTCTGATGGATAAGGGTATTGAATCTGCTTTTCTGTTCCTGCTTTCCACAGCTGTAGCCTCCAGCTTTCTTTCAATCCATTGTCTTTGTCTCCTGATCTAGGATTTAGTAATTGAATTGTCTATTCAGTGAAATACAAAAAGATTCCCTTACTTTATTTATTGCAGTCAGCATTGGTCTTTGAGTTTTAAACAGTTCCTTAGTCTTACTCAAATCCTTACACTAGAGGTCTACTTTATTTTCCTAATATCTCTTGAGACAGAAGGAAGCAACATTCTCCATTGACCTCATGGCCAAACCTTAACTGCTTGCTCCTAAATTATGTTCTCTATACCAGATTAATATATGATCAAAATTGATAGATTAGCATGTAGTTCTTCTATATTTAGATCATCCATGCAAAGATCCACTTGGTGTTTTGCTGATGCTGTTGTTGTAGAGTTGAAACTGTCCATTTTGTTGCAAAGCAGAAGAAATAACTAGAATAGTAAACTAGAAGTAAGACTTTAAAATAATCACAGCAACAAATAGAAGGTGTACCCATCTTTAACTTCAACTTCGATAAACCTAGTTTGGTCTAACAAATTGCCTTGCATCACACCATTTGCTGGCAGCAGTCACTTACTTCAGGCAGAATCATTTGTCTTTTCTACTATGGGAAGAGTACATTGTGCCGGTGTTTAATCTTGTGCAACTGCTATGGAGAAACTTCTTTGTTACTGGCATTAATTTTAATTAATTAATGTACAACACCTCCCCAGTTTATGTACTCTCCACTCCTCTCCCCTCCATCACCTTAATTCTATTATCAGTAAACACTGGGAGGCCTTTGTTTTTATTTTCCCTGTGCATCGGTTTTGCATGCCTTTATTGCACACAGTTGAACTCACCAACAATTTGTCTTCTGCTTTCTCACTTCATTTTGCCTAAATCCCTAAATAAGCTCTTTTCATTTTGTTTAGTGAATAGTAAATTTTCATCTTTATATTTTTCTTTCTTTTTTTAATACATCTTTGCGAGATGTATTTGTATATATGTATATTTGTATATACATATATATGTATATATGTATATTTGTATATATATTTGTATATATGGATATATATACATATATATATGAATATATATACATATGTATATGTATATATATATACATGAAATATATATATTGGTTTTTGGGTCACACCCAGCAATGCTCAGGAGGTACTTTTGGCTCTATGCTCCGAAATCGCTCCTGGCAGGCTCGGGGGACCATATGGGTTGCCAAGATTCGAACCACCGACCTTCTGCATGCAAGGCAAATGTTTTACCTCCATGCTATCTCTCCAGCCCCTCCACTAGGTATTTTTAAATTAATATCTTTAAACACCATATTGCAAACAAGTTTGTAGTTAGTGTCTTTTAAAAATGTATTTCACATACAGTTTTAGGAGCAACAAAGCAGAGAAGTGAAGTCAGACATGAGAAGATTTTGATTTTGGAAAGTACCTTGATTTCAACCCTACCTCCTTGAATTGAGGGAGAGAAGGTCTGAAACTTCCCTCTTGTGGCTGCCAGCTTCAATCCATCTTTCCAACCTGACTCCACATGCTTTTCTGCTCTAGTCTCAACTGCCCAACACAGAAAGGGTGGTTAATAGGAGGAGAGAAATCTAGGATGTGTGTATCTTAGACTTAAATGTTATTTAGATAAAATGCCTCTTATTTTGGCAGCAACCCACTTAGAGTACTATAAGTCCGAGTAACAGTCAAGAAGCCCAATACATTGCAGGGAGGGATGGAATTGATCTTCTGCATTACATCAAAGAACAGAAAAAAATTCTCTCCTAGGAGGAAGGCTTTTGTGGAGTTACTTTAATACCCAACTAGACTATCTACATTATTGCATCCCTGCCCATCCTCTATTCTCTAATGCATATTCTGATTCCACACTTGCCAGAAAAAGTGTCAGATATACCTTGTTTTACCCAAAACAAAGATCATCCTTGGTTTCTTTGTATTTGTTTACAACTTAGTTTCACCCAAAATAAAGATCATCTTGTATGTAAACTTGGGTGAAACAGGCTCCTGAGAGCCTGGGCTATCTGCCCTTACTTTGTCCTTATTCTTCCACCTGGGAATGGTCTCTGTACTCTATAAACTATATAACTACAGTTCTGGCAGGAAGTTGGCTCTCCATAGGAGGTAAAGGTTGCCAGACTATACATGTTTCACTCTCAGCCTGGACTGGATTATTTCGTGCAGCCACTCTGCTTTAAACTCATTCACTTGAGGTTAGAGATATGGCACATGGTGATTTTACAGGAAAGCATTGGTAGCCATGGAAACTGTCCAGAGAACTCAGGCTCTCTCAAAATCAGAAAAGTCATGTGCCCTGCTTCTGTTTTGATTTCTTTAGGCAGTTTGTAGGCTTCTTGGTGCATGTAATGTTTAGTGTTTAACTGCTCCAGATATTAGACATCATGTATGCTTGGCTACACAGCAACCTTGTCGTCTCCAAAAGGACAGAAACTTACTATTTTGTGCATGGTAAAGAGCTTTGAATAGACTCTTTTGTTCTCACAAGTCCCAAGAGCTTTGAGTAGAACTTTCTAGTCTTCTAGTCACAGGATTATGGAGGTACCCCAGGGCATCTTCAGTAGTTACTGACCCTTCTCCAATGTCTCTCACACCTTTCTCTGTAAAGGCCCAGATTCTCTGGTGCCTTCACTGCTGATATGTCATGTGGTTGATCAAATGCTGGGAGAAGGAGGAAACAGATGGTTCTTTGCTTTTCCATCATCTTGCTAGAATACTCTAGGGAATGTATTTTAGAAGACCAAAATAATGCCTTTCTTTTTATTTGGGGGGGGGGTCCACACACAGTGACGCTAGGAGTTACTCCTGGCTATGCTCTCAGAAATCGCTCCTGGCTTGGGGGACCATATCAGACACCAGGGGATCAAACCACGGTCTGTCCTAGGCCAGGGTGTGCAAACTTGCTCCACTGCTCTGACCCCTTGATGCCTTTTTTTTTTTTGAGATTCTTAGCAAGTGTGCATTAAAAAGAAATCCTGTAATTGATAAGAATGCCCAGGTACTATTTGATGTCTAAAGTCAATTGAAAACAAAACTTTAAACAAGGCTATATATATTCATTCTGTGTCTGTGTTGGGTGCTTAAATTCTAGTCTAGTTTAATGTACTCACATAAACATACTTTAAATTTTGACTGTAGGGTTCAAATTACTTCATCAAAATATATTTAATATACTTATCAATTATGATATGCCAATGCTGTTTGATGGCATTTTAAAATCAAACGTAGATGAGGCTGCCGATACAGAACAGTTAGTAGGGCATTACCCGAGTTGGATCCTTAGCATCTCCAATGGGTCCCTTAGTACATCTGTTAGTAAGCCCTGAATACAGAGCCAGGAATAACTCTGGGACATTGTCAAAACTCACAACAATAAGCAAATTATAAATAATAACTAAAATCAAATGGGGAATCTTCTATTATAATATTTATAACCTCTTGATGCAGTTTAAATGGAAATGATACAAGTTCTTAAATGAGATACCTTTTTTTGCACATACACACAGATATCTGGGTTGTTTATAAAAATATCAATGGATTTGGTAAACTGAGAGAGCAGTGATAATTTTAAAATGGCAGTGGAAAATGTGAAAATGAGAAAGTAATGCTTTCTCTTAGAAAGCTTTACATATGATGAACTCATGTTATTTTTCTAGGTGAATGTTGTTACCTGGCAATCCAGAGACTCTAATAACTAATAGAAACTAAAATAAATATTCTTTTATATTAATTAATAATTAATATTCTATCTAATAATCTAATAATTATTAATACTCCTTGAAAACATCAAATCTTCCAGATGTCTCTCCTCTGAAATATGTCTTACTTTAAAAGGCATATCTTCGTGTCTTAAAAGAAACCAAGAAAGAAAATGTTTTTTGCTGTTTGATTTATTCTTGGGAAATGTTAATAAATTTGAGTCACTTTGAAATATCTTGTTTACAAGACACTAGAGATGGGATACAGCAAATATTAAAAGCATAAAAAATGGAATTTGTAAACATATAGCAGCATTCAAGCATGCAAACAAGTAATCATACATATGCAAATGATTATAAAGTAGCAAAGCCTAAGAATGAAGATTTAGGTATATTTATATTTGTGATGGAACTTATTAAAGACATATTTTTCTGTTTGTATTTCTGTTATGACATGATTGATCATTAAATACTGTGCATTTAACATGGAACATCTGTTATAGCTTTGTGATCTACAAGTGATATTTCTAGTTACCCTTAAAATGATAGAGGAAAAGGAATAAAGATTTGTATTTATCAACAGTACAGTCACTAATATTTTTCACACTGTCATTAGAGGTTACATATAAAGTAGAGGAGTCCACTTATATTACTAATAGAGTTATATTTCTTCCTAAAATAGAATTTTCTGTAGTGTATAAGACAATAGTGTCCTTTCTGATAAAAATATAGTCTAGATATTATAAATATACACCTGCATACAAATGGCTTTTTCTGAACAGCATTTAATTTATAACCATCACCAATGAAACAGTCAAATCTAACTTATTACATTATAATTCACAAAAAAAACAATTATTGAAATAAACTTGTCATATTATTCTTGTATTGAAATACTCTAATTCTATTGTTTTCCTTATAACTTGCAATTTCTCTTAGCATCAAAATCTACTGATCCTATGCATATATAGTAGTCAATTTTAACTTATACATGGAAATAAACCAATGATTAAATATTTTAAGACAATGTCTAATTAAATCAAATAATCATGAAGAGCTAGTTAAATTTTAGAATACTTATTTCCAATGATGTTAAAATAATCAAATATTACTCTCCATTAATCATACACTCATATCCTCATTGCAAGTATGTTTACATTATTATATAAGCCAACAAAAAATTAATTTACTACATTTAAATTCCCCCAATTATTTAATGTCACCTGGCTGTCTAGAAAATAAAACGCATTTATAATTATTTCTGAAACTTTTCTTCCCAGTATTAGCTATTTATATAATGTGACATGACTCAAAAGATGATAATAAAAAGCAAACTTTTATAATAAAAAAAAAAGAAGCATAACATACTCTCTTTAAACCTGAAAAAATCCTTATGCTTAAACGTGTTTTCTCACATTTCCAGTGTTTCAACAATATTGTCTCATTACCCTTCACAACAATCCTGTGATGTAGGGTATGTAAACATTGTTATTCTCATGTTGTAAATGAGGTAACCAGAGCAATATGAATAATTCAACATTTACAACTCTTTGATTACACCTGGGGGTGAGAATGTTTTTATACTTAAAGGTTAGAGAGAAGAATCCCTTCACAAGAAAGCTAGAAATAATTGCAAGGGTTAACTTTTAAATCAAGATATATACTTCAACTAAAAATGCAAATTTGTAATCATGAGAATTGTAAAGATTTAACTCATTTCTGGGTCTGCAAGACAATATTCAAATAGCAATAATTGTGATTTTTGGTAGAAAAAATATACACAAATCAATAGATCCTCTTTTTCAAAAGAAAGTGCTTTGAATCATAGCAACTCATTATCTATTTATAATTATTTTCATACTGATGACTCAATTATTTTTAATCATTGTCATATAAGGAGCTGATTTATAGTTGATATTATGTAATATAAATGCAACATTATAATTATTAATAAATATTAAACTATAGTTTTCCCCAGTAATTGGGTATATCCCAGAAGTCTCCATGTCCACCAAAGGTCTATATTTTAAATTTTCAAAATTCAGTGCTTTTGTTTTCATGCAATCTTTATGCTCTGAAAGAAAGTCATGTGCTGCTATCAGTTTCTCATGAAGTAACAAATTATTAATGCTTTTTTTAAATTTAAACACTATAATTTACAAAGCTGTTCATCATACAGTTGTTTCAGGCAATGTTCCAATATTAATCCTACCATCAGTGCAACCTTCCCCCAACCAATATTCCTGGCTTCCCACCCTCTTCACCAAGCCTGTCTCCTTAGCACGTACAAAGAGATTTATTGCATATTATTGCTTTTCACAACCAAATAGATAATGGAATTATAAAAAATAGATCAATGAAAGATAATTTGTGATAATCATTATATATCACAATGGCGCTACTAAACTCATTGTCAGAGGATTTTCTATGCTGGTTAAGCTTTCTGTGTTACTGTCTTCACTCATTGAGCTTGTGAGTGTCTATGCAATTTTCCCACAAAGTTTGCAGTGTTCCTACTGGGCTGTCAGCACCATGAACTTTGGAGGTGTTGCTCATCTGCATATCTGGCTTCATGTTCTAGGAACTATGAAGTTTGGACGATTTAGGGCTTCTCTTCCCTCCTCATAATCACCAACTCATAATGACAAAAAATACTGACCATCCTTTGGCATAGAAATGAAAGCAGAAAAAATTTTGCCTTTATTTTTTTTTTGCTTGCACGGGATGTGAGCCAAGTTTGGGAATGACTGAAGTCATCTCCAGTGATAATGCTCCAGGAACCACCACACGTATACAATGTTGGGGGCCAGGAAGCAACATTTTCTTTTCATTTAACATTTCCTCATTTTATGTTCATTTTTATTTTGGGGTTTTTCTCAGAGACTACTACTGAATCTGCACTCAAGGAATCACTCTTGATATGTCAAAAGTCTAAATAGTATGCGAGTCATGGATCCAGGTTGGCTTATGCAAAGCACCCTACCTACTGTGCTATCTCTCTAACCATAAGATCTCTTCATTTTGTGTTTTGTTTTGTTTTGTTTTAGGGCCACAGCCAATGCAATCAGGAGTTATTCTTGGCTCTGACCTCAATTTGAAATTTGATCAAGAATGATTAATAGATGACTTTAATAAAAAGATATGCATTATAAAATATCAAAATCCTTAAGAAATAGGAAAAAATAGATCTAATGATAGCTTAATGCATAAGTAAAGAATCAATTCAGTTTCCATCTTAACTACCCTGTTTACTTAGATATATTTAATAAAACATATAATGCTGCCATTTATAAAAATAATATACTGCTATGTCATATAAAACACCATTGTTTACCATTTGCTAAAGTACTAACTACAGATAATTAAGGTAAATAAATGTTCATTTTGATTCTTAGCTTTCTATGTTGTTTCTGGGCACTGGAGGTATAATTTCTGAGTGCAGAGCCAGCAGTCACCCCTGCAAATTGCTAGATGTAGCAACAAAACAAAATGAGAAAACATTAAAAGGGAAAGAACAGAGCATGAAACACCCAAAGAGAAAGTATAAATGAATACAGCAGTGAAGAAAATCAAGGAAGTCTAAATGAGAGTATTTAATTGGACTGAAATTATATTACTTTCAGATACAAATGAAGGTTGAAAGTCAAGAATATGCTTTTGATCAAAGATTTTTTTAAACCCTTTATTTAAAGATATGGCAGTAAAATAAAATGTAAAGTCCTGTAGAGTCTTGAAGGATGAAGAGGAAGGTAGAGGCAAGCAAAGAAATGGGAACAGCATGAGTAGAAGAGTCAGAGATATTTAAGTAGAGAAACAATTAATTTGGAGTGGTGAAAAAGTAAAAGACTGATTGAAAAGATGTGTTTGTAGTCCTTTGGTAAAGAAAATTCTGAACAGCAATGTCCAGATTTAGTCTACATAGGAAAGCTATGAAAGGCTTTTAAAAGAAATAACAGGATCAAATCTGAGTCAGAATGATGGAACTAAAAGCAGTCTTGGAGAAATGAGGAGTCAAGAAAAGGATGCCAGTAAAAGCAATTCTGAAATTCCAAGTTGCATTTGACAAATACGGTGGCTTCATTTCAACAAAAAATGACCTCTTTCCTTTGGGAGAAACATAGCTTTGATATCAGAAAAGACCTTGAAATATTTCACAATATTTAACTGCAGCAGTGACTTTTTTCAGTACTTATAGGATGTCAATCCAGCTTTTCATTTGAGTTGACAGTAACAAGCAAACTCATATAAGAGTGGAAAGAATCTGAGCATTTATTTCCCACTCTTGCTTTAGAGATGCACCATTGGATTGTCTGCTCTGAGAGGTCGTTTCTTGGGAAAAATGCCTCCAACCTAACCAAATATTAAAGACACATCTTTTCTTTTTTTTTTTATAATGTCTGTGACATTCGAAGAATAGAAATATAAATGACATGGAACATAGACATATATACTAAGGAGACATTCAATTTTATCATAGGGTTTTTGTAACCTAAAATATCTGAGCTCTAGAATATTATAATAAAAAGAACAATTAAAATAGTTAATTTGTCAACTTAATAATGCCTCTTAAAATTGCAAAATTTAGCATTTTATCATTCATAAAAACAATGAAGGAACAATATAAGAATAAATCTATTTAGGGAATATATTCTAGTATATCAGTTAAAAAAGAATTTGATGAATGAAAAATTTAACCAGAGTTCTTTTCTTTATATATTTATTTAAACACCTTGATTGCATACATGATTGTGTTTGGGTTTTAGTCATGTAAAGAACATCACCCATCATCAGTGCAACATTCCCATCATCAGTGTCTCAAATCTCCCTCCTCCCCACACAACCCTCCCCTGTACTCTAGACAGGCTTTCTATAACCCTCATACATTCTTATTATTAGCATAGTTCAAAATGTAGTTATTTTTCTAACTAAACTCATCCCTGTTTGTGGTGATCTTCATGAGGTAGGCTATAACTTCCAGCCCCTCTCTCTTTTGTGTCTGGAAATTATTATTGCAAAAAAAGTCATCTTTCTAAAAAGCCATAGATGAAACCATTCTGCATTTTTTTCTCTCTCTCTCTTTGACTTATTTCACTCAGCATAATAGATTCCATGTACATCCATGTATAGGAAAATTTCATGACTGCATCTCTCCTGACAGCTGCATAATATTATATTACATTGTGTATATGTACCACAGTTTCTTTAGCCATTCGTCTGTTGAAGGGCATCTTGGTTGTTTCCAGAGTCTTGCTATGGTAAATAGTGCAGCAATGAATATAGGTGTAAGGAAGGGATTTTTGTATTGTATTTTTGTGATCCTAAGTTATAATCCTAGGAGTGGTATAGCTAGATCGTATAGGAACTCGATTTCCAGTTTTTGGAGGAATCTCCATATCGCTTTCCATAAGGGTTGAACTAGACTGCATTCCCACCAGCAGTGGATAAGAGTTCCTTTCTCTCCACATCCCCGCCAACACTGTTTGTTCTATTTTCTTTGTGATGTGTGCCAATCTCTGTGGTGTGAAGTGGTACCTCATAGTTGTTTTGATTTGCATCTCCCTGCTGATTAGTGATTAGTGATGAGGAGCATTTTTTCATGTGCCTTTTGGCCATTTGTATTTCTGTTTTATCAAAGTCTCTGTCCATTTCTTCTCCCATTTTTTGATTGAATTAGATGTTTTTTCTTGTAAAGTTCTGTCAGTGCCCTGTTTATTTTGGATATTAGCCCCTTATCTGATGGGTGAATAGTTTCTCCCACACAGTAGGTGGCTCTTATAGCCTGGGCACTATTCCTTTGAGGTGCAGAAGCTTCTCAGCTTAATATATTCCCATCTGTTAATCTCTGCTTTCACTTGCTTGGAGAGTGCAGTTTCCTCCTTGAATATGCCTGTAGTCTCAATGTCCTGGAGTGTTTTGCCTATGTGTTGTTCTATATATATTATGGTTTCAGGTCTGATATCGAGGTCTTTAATCCATTTGGATTTTACCTTTGTACATGATGTTAACTGGGGGTCTAAATTCAATTTTTTGCAAGTGGCTAGCCAGTTATGCCAACACCACTTTGATCCATTTAGGATTTCTTGCTCCTTTATCAAAAATTGGGGGATTGTATATCTGGGGAACATTCTCTGAGTATTCAAGTCTATTCCACTGATCTGAGGGCCTGTGTTATTTCAGTACCATGCTGTTTTGATAAATATTACTTTGTAAGTAAAGTTTTAAGTTGGGGGAAGTAATTCCTCCCATATTCTTTTTCCCAATGATTGCTTTAGCTATTCTAGGGTGTTTATTATTCCAAATGAATTTCAAAAGTGCCTGATCCACTTATTTGAAGAGTGTCATGTGTATCTAGAGAGATCACATTAAATATGTACAATGCTTTGGGGAGTATTGCCATTTTGATTATGTTAATCCTGCCAGTCCGTGAGCAGGGTATGTGTTTTCATTTCTGCGTGTCCTTTCTTATTTCTTAGAGAGGAGTTTTATAGTTTTCTTTGTATAGGTCCTTCACATTTTTAGTCAAGTTGATTCCAAGATATTTGAGTTTGTATAGCACAATTGTGAATGGGGTTATTTTCTTAATGTCCATTTCTTCCTTATTACTATTGGTGTATAGAAAGGCCATTGATTTTTGTGTGTTAATTTTGTAGCCTGCCTCCTTGCTATATGAGTCTATTGTTTCTAAAAGCTTTTTGGTAGAGTCTTTAGGGTTTTCTAAGTAGAGTATCATGTCATCTGCAAACAGTGAGTGTTGACTTCTTCCTTTCCTATCTGGATTTCCTTGATATCTTTTTCTTGCCTAATCGCTATAGTGAGTGCTATGTTGAATAGGAGTGGTGAGAGAGGACAGCCTTGTCTTGTGCCAGAATTTAGAGGGAAGGCTTTTAGTTTTTCTCCATTGAGGATAATATTTGCCACTGGCTTGTGGTAGATGGCCTTAACTATATTGAGAAAGGTTCCTTTCATCACCTTCTTGCTAAGAGTTTTGATCAAGAATTGGTATTGGACCTTATCAAATGCTTTCTCTAGTCATGAGAATGTTTTTAGCTACAGAAAGGAATGGGTCTTGTTAGTGATGCTCAATACTATTAACTCGATTTACTACAGTTTTTTTATTCATTCCTCTTTTGATATTCATTGAGATTAAAATATTTTGGCTATTAAAGATGATACTATTTTATAAAAAATAATGCCCTTGAAATCAGTATTTTCCTATCCCTTCTACAACATACTAGAAGTTTTAGTATTTGATCATATAGTACTTACATTTTTATATTTTATTGATGTCTTCTTTCAAATTTTTCAGTAATTGTATTAGATAATTTGCTGGTCTCTCATTGGGTACATATATGTTTAATAGTCTGATTTCTTCCTGTTGCACATATTCCTTGATTATTACATAGTGTCCATCTTTGTCCCTTACAACTTTTCTGAGTATAAAGTTGGTGTCATCAGATATTAATATGCCACCCCAGCTTTTTTTAAGGATGTTGTTTGATTGGATGATTTTTCTCCAGCCTTTGATTTTGAGTCTATCTTTGTTCTCACTATTCAGGTGTGTTTCTTGTAGGCAGCAGAAAGTTGGATTCATCTTTTTGACCCATTTGTCCACTCTTTGTCTTTTAGTTGGTGAATTTATTCCATTGACATTGAGGGAGATGATTATCATAGGATTTAATGTCATCTTTGTAGATAAGTTTGCTGTGTTTGTTGGTCTCTCTTGTCTTAAAGTAGACCTTTCAGTTTTTCCTTTAAGGCTGGTTTTCCATCTGTGAAGTTTCTGAGCTGTTGTTTATCCAGGAAGCTATGTATCCTTCCTTCAAACTGGAATGTGAGGCGGGCTGGGTGCAGTATTCTTGATGAGGCATCCATTTTATTCAGTCTTGTCACAATATCCCACCACTACATTTTTATATTTTAAAGAATATCCATGCCGTTGCCCATATAAACTACAATAATTTACCTAACAGGCAACATTAGAAAGATAATGTTCAATAATCTGAATTTCTTTTGATTTTGAAATAAAAATGTTTTTACTATTTTAATGACTGAGAAAACACTTTATGACCTATAATGAAGATGAAAAATTGTGGACACAGTGTCTAATCCAATCGTTTGCTTGTGAAAAGAGTACTTTTAGCCTAAAAAGTCTCAGATGTGTTTTCATTCTAATCCTTTTCGACTATGGCATTTTATTTCTAGGTCATTGCCCAAAGTCAGGCAAATAGCTGAGCCCAGCACAATCTCTACAAGGTGGGCATGAATTTAATTTTATAATCTCCTTTTATATATTATACAGAGAGCAAAGTTATCTTCTTAACATAGGCTCATTACTCATCATCATTGAAAATGCCCCAATTTACTATGATACATAGTGTGATAGCCAGATTTCAATACCTGCTTCCTTCTGAGTATCTTCATAAGAAATGAAATATCACATCTTCTAACTGTGTCAATCTCCCATAGAGTTCTCTGATGGCTTGTCTAGAAATATTTGGATCTCTGGAGCATTGTGGCAGATTCAGTCTCCCTCAATATTCCCTTCTCCCCATTCTCTGAACATATATATCAAGGAAAAGTAAATTTAACCACATTTGAGGTTTTATCTGCTTTTTCTATGTAAATTCTGTCCTAATATTTTCTTATCTGCTAAGTTTGTTTTAAATCTGCATAATAGATCACAGTTTGATGTATCAAACAACTTTAGGTGAAACTGTCCTAAATATTTGATCTATTAAAATTTAACTTTATTATTAGGTTTTGCATTATGTCTATTGATAGTTTCAATCAATAAGATCATAAATGATTATGAAATTGAGCCTGATTGAATTGGCTCCTTGCTATTCTTAGCTAGAAATTCTACATCTACCCCTCACAGAACCTTTTTATCTATGGCTCCAGAATTCAACTGTTTCTTCTTTAAATTTAGGAAAAAAATTAACATGACTTCACTCAAATTAAATGATTACTGTACTAGTCCACTTTTACTCTCTTACCTTGAATTTTATCTAGACTCTGTTGTTGTCAGGTTTTTCCTCATGAATGACTTGCTATAAATGTCTCACATTCATAGTTGTATTTTTTTCTAAATTTTTTTGCACCATACAGTGGCCTTTGTGTTAATTCCAGAGAGATGGATACTGTATAGTGCTCACAATTCTATTTGCCAGTGAAGAAAATCTTTTTTTTTTTTTTGTCCAAATTGACCTTGAGTTTATTTTTTATACATTTCCATTCTGTGGGTCCTGGATCTGTTCTTCCCAGTCTTGTTCTTCTCGGTTGGCTTGTGAAAGGTTGAGAAAGATCTTGTGGCAAAATGCCAGATGTAATTTGTTGTATGTTGTCAACCATAACTACCACCTGTTAATGAAGGCTTGGTCATAGGTTTGACTTTCCTTTGAAGAAAAGAAGGGATACTTTCTGCTTTCTCAATGGTAAAGGGAGAAAGGACCAGCTCACAGTATGAAATGCAGCTTATAACAAAGAGAGGTGAATTCAGTTAGAGAAAAAAACTATTTATCAAAACTAATTATCAAGACAATGGTAGAGAATGAGTGAAATAGAATGCCAATCTCAAATACAGGCAGGGAATGGGAAGGAGGGAAATAGGGGAATTGGTGGTGAGAATATTGCACTGATGAATGGGGGTGTCCTTTTTATAACTGAAACTCAACTATTAAACTTGTTTGCAATCATGATGTTTAAATAAAGTTATTAATTTAAAAAAGAAAGAAAAGAAAAAAGTAAACTTTTAATTTTTAAAAATGCTAAAGGGAAGTCAAAAGAGAAATAAAACATTTAAATGGGGTATTAATCAACTAGATAAAATTGATAAATAGATAAATATTTCAAAGAAGCAAAGCTAAATTTATTATTATTTTTACACAAAGATTTTTATGGAAATTGGACCATTCTAAGGATTATATAAAAATGACTTTATGAGAAGTACACATATTTCCATGGCCAGTAATCAAATCTAGAGAGATCTTCAAGGCTAGTTTTCAATAACAGTGATGGATCAATGTGATGGTCTAGATAAAGAGCACAAAAGTAGATGGGCAAGGTTCGCTCCCCGACATCATTGGGTGTGCCTCTATAATTATGAAAATTGCAAATTATTGGTGTAGAGTGGGCATTTGACCACTTTTGGGGTCTTTAATATTTGAGCCATTAATTTAGTGATCTTTCTTGCTGTCTAATCTGATTTAAACACAGAACAAGGAGTGGATAATAGTCAGGTAAATAAATATTTTTCAGGAAAATACATTGATTCATGTTGTAAAAAACCTAAGAAAACAGCTCAAAATTTGGCAAATCTTTTTTTTTTGGGGGGGGGGGAAATTTGTAGAGATTCACAGCATAATTAAATTAGATATCGGTGTTTAGACATTCTCCTATATTCATAAGAATTGTTTAGTTAGATTACTAATTCCTGAAAATTTTAGAAACTGTATTCCACTATGATTCTCTGATTTACCTGAAGGTGCATATCAGTATAAATGATTTTTATTCACTTATAAGGGTATTAAGCTGGAAAGTTATAAAGTTCATGAAATTTCTTCCTGTCTTGAAACTATTTAGAAAGAAATGAAAATTTGGGAGAATAATGGTTTCATAGGTAACAGAATTTTTGTTTTGAATAACACTAGCAAGGCAGAAGATTAATATCCACGAAGCTTACTGCTCCCTGATAACATTTAATGTATTTTATTTGTCAAATATGAACCCAAGTAGAATTTTTAGAATCAGAAGCCCAATATTCTAGATATACTTGTATATATTTGAGTAAATGCACTTTACATTATTTTATTTTTTTCTAAAATTTTGTTTATGTAAGCACCATGATTAAAAAATTATTTATTATTGAATTTCAGTCATACAATTTACACCACCCTTCAAACATATTTATTAATGATTTTATCATATGTAACTATAATTAGGCAGTATTTTTTATTTTAAAATAAAATTGATATATTAATATATGCCCTAACTATTTTCTTATAACCAGAATGATGTCTATATATATGGATAGCATATATACAATATGAAAAATAAGTAGTATAACACCAAAGATACATGCAAAAATAAGTAGAACAGAAAAGCATTTAAAAATCAGGGCCCGGAGAGATAGCACAGTGGTGTTTGCCTTGCAAGCAGCCAATCCAGGACCTAAGGTGGTTGGTTCAAATCCCAGTGTCCCATATGGTCCCCCGTGCCTGCCAGGAGCTATTTCTGAGCAGACAGCCAGGAGTAACCCCTGAGCACCCCCGGGTGTGGCCCAAAAACCAAAAAAAAAAATCAGTAAATAATAAGTTCAAGGATATGCCACATACTTTTGTATTTTTCTTGTCTTTCCAGTTATCCATGAGGACCTCAAGTTTCCTGGTTCAGACATTGAACTTTTTGTTTCTTCTGCTCAAATCATTTATCTCAACAAGCTTGACACAACTTTCCCCTTCTCACTTTCAGGTGTCATACTGATATTATCTCCTAAATATAATATCTACATTTCCTATCTCCTTTTATTTTCCATCACAGCATTTGTCACCATCATTTTGTTGCCAGGACAACAATTCTTGCAATTTGTTCTTATTTTCTTACATGATTTTCTTTTCAACTAACTTTCGGATTTCATTTCCAGTTGAATAATATTTCCCCAAATAGGCAACCCTCTCAGAGAAGAAGCTGGAATAATCCTAGAGGTGGAAGTAGGTTCAGCTGCTATGGGGGGGGTACACTTTATAATGTTTAAAGAAGGTAGATTTTCAGAAGAATAATGAATAACTAATTTTCCTAAATGGGGAAAATAGGCTGAAGGGGATAAAAAGAATGTGAGAACAGAAACTTTAAGAATAATATAGGGGCCGGAAAGGTGGAGCAGCAGTAGGGCATTTGCCTTGTGTGCTGCTGACAAAGAACAGACCACTGTTAGATGCTCTGGCCTCCCATATGGGTCCCCAAGCCGGGAGTGATTTCTGATTGCATAGCCAAGAGTAACCCCTGAGTATCACCAGGTGTGGCCCAAATAAACAAAACAAAACAAAAAATAATATAACTTGTGGTTTGCTGCAATCTGGATAAAATTGGGAAATGTAGTCAGAATTAAAGAGATCACTAGATGATGTTACATGTGGAACATAAAGAGACAATACAAGGGATTCAATAGCCCACAGAGCAAAAAGAGCCCTGAGTTACAGTCAGTAGAACTATGATCTCAAGATGTTACTGGAAGGGGAATAGCCTTGAAATAATGATGGTGGAGTCCTGGCAATCTGTGGGTGGTTATGGTTTAGAAACACTTAAAAGTATAAAACAATACTACTATACTATTATAAAAGAAGTAGAAATAATCTAGAGTTATCTTAAAATAACTAATAAATAGTAATTTGTATATATAAGAATGATACATTACATTATATTTATATCTTTTACATTATATTTATATATTACATTATATTTATCTTTATAATTAAATTATATAATATAAATGAATTATTTTTATTTTTACTTAGGCATTGTGATTTACAAAGTTTTTGGCAGTTGGGTTTTAGTCATAGAATTTAATCTTATTTTATTTTGAGGGTCACACTCCTCAGGCTCAGGGATTAGTTCTGACTCTGCACTCAGGAATTATTCCTGGTGATGCTTTCGAATTATAGAGGATGTTAGGATCTAACCCAGGTCATTTGCATGCAAGGTCTATGTCCTAACCACTATACTATCATTCAGTGCTTCATACAATTTTTGAAGAGCAATTTCTACACCAGTGTCAACTTTTCTCTACCAATGTTATTGTTTATCTGCTTACTCCCAACCTTTCTCCTTGACATATATATATGTTATATGTGTATATATGTATATCTGTATATATATGTACATATGTATATATATATTTATTTACGTTTTATTGTGGTAAAATGAATTACAAATCTTTTACAGTAATATTTAAGGCAATAGTGATAATGAATGAGGGTCATTTCCACCACTAGTATTGTCCTCCCTCCATCCCTGTTCCCAGCATGCATGCTCCATCTCTCTCCTTTACCCCCCCTTAATGTTAGAGAAACTGTTTCCCACTTGTACTGCTTGTTGTAGACTGGGTATCGATCCTGTTGTCATTGACTTTGAATTTGGTATTCAAGTCTGATCATTTTTTATTTCCACTAATGAACATATGATTGTCTTGTCCTGGAACCATGGTGGGGGAGGCAAACAAAAAAAGAGAAAAACTAGGAGGAGTCCATCTAGATGTTGTAAGTATCTATTTAGAAGAAGGAAGGGAAAGAAGAAGAAAAAGAAAACAAACAACTCAAAAACAAAAACAATAAGGGAGTAACAACAAAAGTACAAAAAGAATGAAAAAAAAAACAAAAATGATCAGTTATGGTAAAAATCAAAAACAAAATCAAAAAACAGCAACAACAAAAACTAAACTAAAAAAATAATGATAATAATAAAAAAAAAAACAGACCAGCAACTTCTTTAAAAAAGGTCGTGTTTCTTCCTTTTTTTTTTTTTTTTTTTTTTTTTTTTTTTGCATAGGCACGGTAAATATTGGGAAAATTAGAATGGGAATTTTCTGGGCCTAAGAGACGTAGGGTTTCTCCACCCTTGAAGCATACTGCATGGGAACACCTACAGGCTCCATACTCACTCATTTACAACACCCCAAGGTCTTTTTATCCTGCCAGGAAACTTTTCACTCAGATGTGGGTGATGGCATCTGGCCTCTCTAGCTGGAGCTCTTGTTATTTGCATAGGTCATAGGGTGAAGGCTAGGGAAGATTTTTTCTTTATGGTTCTAAGGATTCTTCTCCATCAGCATTGTTGTGATCAATCTTTTGTAATTAGTGGTCTTGGTTTTTGTCAGATTCTAGGCCGGAGCCTAGAACCATGTCTTTCAACAATGTTCCAGAATTTCCACTCGGTCGCAGTTGTCACAGTCAGATCTCTGAAATTAGGGATCTTGGGTTTTGTACAAATTATAGGCCAAAGCTTAGGCTAGGAATTTCCTCATTGGTCCATCGATAGGTTCTGTCCAGATCATGTTTGTCGAAATCAGTCTTCTGTAAATATATTTTTAAGTTTGGTTATAGTTTTTGGAATCCATACTTTCAATTTTGTAGGGTATGGCTAAAAAAAATAAGAGAGAGAGAAAGTTGGCTTAAGTATAAGTATTACTGAATAGAATATATAGGTTTATAGCAATGCACTTAATAGTGTGTGAATTTTTTGTTACATATACACATTGTATCTGAATGTTTTAGGTACTTTGTGCAATTGATATTTATGTAGAGTGTTATAGCTTTTTTGTACTAGGAAATCACAGCTATCTGGTGAATGAATATATATGCATTATAACCTAGTACTTAAGCCAACTTTCTTTATATTTTCTTATAGATGTAAATAAGCAATTGCATATGCATATACAATCACAGTGCTTTGCTAACTTTATTCAAAAACATTGATATCAATATCTTAGTTTTCTATGTCCTTTTGGGTTTGAGAGATATGCTTTTAATATTTATTTTTGAAGGGGCTAAGGCAATAGTACAGCTGATAGGTCATTTTTGTGGCACGCAGCGAACCAAAATTAAATTTCTAGCATCCCCATATGTTTTCCCCAAGTCATCCAGAGTAGGGTAGAAGACTATGTTATATTAAATATATCTTAAAATTTTAATGTGTAATATTTTTGTTAACTCTAGCAAAAAATTTATATAGAAGACCATTAGAAATCATTCCTCTTAATTAAATAAAATGTTATTTAAATTAAATAATGATCCCATTTTCCCTCCCCCAAATCCTGGGCAATGTACTTGTCAGTAAGTCTACAATTTGAAAATTTAAATATCTCATTGAAATAGTCAAATAATATTGCCTATCTTAGATAATTTATACAAATAAATTCGTACAATGGTTTTCCTTTCTTTGACACACATTTAATTTAGAATAAGTACCTTGGTTGATCCATATTTTAGAGTGGTTATAAATTTCCGTTTTTATTAATAAGATTTTTTGTATGTATATGTGCTACATTATCTTAACCTATTCATGTTTCCATGAATAGTTTAGTTCTTTCCACAGCTAAATTCATAAATATTGCTAGTAAACTTAAGAAAATATATCTTTTAGTATATATTCAGAAGTTAGACTATTGAATCATACATATGATAGTTCTATTTTTATTTTTGTGAGAATCTACTATGCTGTTTTCCACACTAACTGCACCAATTTGTTTTTTTAATAACAGTATCTAAGGGTGTCAGTTTTGTCAAATTTTACCAAAATTTGATTTTTGTTTGTATTAACATGGCCATGCTGATAGAATAAGATGATAACCTGGTGTGACTTTAATATGGATTTTTCTGATAATTAGAACCAAATAGTTTTTCATAAACTGCATAGCCATTTGTATATCTGCCTTAGCATTTACTTTCAGAGAATGATAATAATAGAGAACTGCAGAATTCTACAATTAAATTCCATTGAATCTTATTGCAACAACTAATAGACCCCAAAATTCTCAGAGCCTTATTTTTAAGAGGTATTGATTTGTGTTACATGGTTTTGTTGTTTCCTTTTTGTGACATATAATTTGACATATACATTAATATATTAAACTGTGTGTTATGCAACTTGTAATCTCTTCAACAATAAGAAAGTACTAAGAGTTCTAATCATCTATGACTTCATTTAGTCTTGAAACCATAGATTATAAATTTATTGCAAAATTATTGAAGAATGAGATAGCTATTGCAATAACTAACTGATTACTAGGTCATATTTTCTCTTCAGAAAAGTGAAAACTACAATAGCAAGCTACCTAGATTTGAATTTTAGTAGCAATACTTTTCTCTTGGGATGACTACAGTTTTCTAACATCAGATACAGGTTAGAGGTATTTAGCAGTTTTATGTTATAGTTTCAGAAATCTAATAACCAGGTACCTGTTCCTGTCTTCAAACAGTCAAAGTAATTTTTATGACCTTATATTTTGAGGAGAAAGTAAAATTTCTGGTTTTATCAGATAGCTCCATTGCAGAAGTGTTTCTTCAGTGATTATCTCAAATCAAAAGCTATCTGGGTGAATTGAACACTAATGCTCCTTATTATCCTCTTGGCAACGAGAAATCCAGAAATAAGAGTAGCAAATGCTAATTAAATCTTGTAATCTTGGGGTCAAGTTACCATGATTATGTCTAAGTATATACTGGTTCTGTTTTTCTCCACCAAAATTAGTTTTTTTTTTTTCAAGATATTTTACATCCTGGGGTTATATTTTATTTATAATTTGCTGCTTTAAAGAAATAATATGAGAGACAAAATACCTGGATATTTATTCATCACTTTTATTCATTCTCTTGGATTTCTATTAAGAAACTTGACATCTGTAACTAAAGGGGAAAAGTCTTATGTTTAGAATTTGGTCAATCTTTTTTGGGAAAACAGGCAGACCTTTATGAAGTATTGATCTGAAGTATTTTTATTATGTCTAACATTTATCATGTCTAATATGCTTCATATTTCTAAGAGTAAATTTTTATTCATGTTATTTGAAGAAAGAGGTTTTATTTTTCCTTTAGTTTCTAATTAGTATGACTTTTTTCAAATGAACAAACTTATACTACACTGGTCCTAATTGTTGTAAATATGGTCAAGAAAAACTTAAATTTAAAATCAATATATATATATATATTCCAATGACTATTAAATACCTTTCATTAATATTGACCAATTTATAATAGCACAAACTTGTTTTTCCCTTATAGGAGTAATTCTTTCTTCATTTGTTCATTGTTTGACTCCATATAATGATTCAAAAAACTGAGACATTGACACATAATTTGCATATACATAATAACCAATAAAAACACTGGGTTATTATGTCAATCAATACTACATATTTTAGCATAATGACTAGTGATTATCTTTTGATTCAAAGCATCACTCTAAATACTAGGATAAATTTTTCTAAAGCTTGAAATCACCATGCATCTTAATTAGCAATATCCAGTTCACTAATCCTAGTACTTTGTCTCTTTTGCTTGGAACAAATTAATGACTTATTTGTGATTTTTCAATGAACTATTCTATTATTTTTCACACAGAAAACTTAAAATTTGAAATGTATACTGTGTTCATGCAAAAGTAAATTTTGCATAATGGTGTCTTATTTATCTGATGAAAGTATACCCAGAATCAATAATTATTGTTATCTTGTTGCCAAATAATTTTGAGAAAAAATTTAATAGTATTTTATTTTGATAAATTATATTCACTTTTTATCTTACATACAACACAGAAAACAAAAAGAAAATTAACTATGATACAAATAAAAAGATACATATTCAACTGGATAATTTTCCTATCAATTTTCTATTAGAATATTTACTATGAGCAATATTAATGAGTCACTGAATATTTAGGGGAGCTAGCACATGAGAAAGACAATAGAAGTATACCTGGAATAACTTGAATGTATACTGTTTGAGAGTTTTATCAGGCTTATTTGTTTGATCTTTTCACACTAAAACAACTGGACCTTCAATTATAATTATTACTAATAATTTTATATATTTTCACCAGAATTGGTGAATGTAAAATCTTTGTATGTCTTTATGTTGCATAAGACCAAGGGACTCCATTTATCTTTATTTTATTAATTGCTCCTAGAGGATTTTTGTTTAGGTTTTTCCCCCTATTTTACATTTTACCTACTCTATAAGCAAAATAAGTGAAAAACAAACAAGTGTAGCATAAAAATATCAGTAAATTAAATTAATATGTACTGTCTCCTTGGTTGATAATCATAGTTCTAAATATTCTGGTAGAATGGACCCCAGAAACCTTATATTTTTTATCCTTTCTCATAATTATGTTGACTTTTGGAGGTTTCTGCTTTCTTTCTTTCTTTTTTTTTTTTTGGTTTTTGGGTCACACCCGGCAGTGCTCAGGGGTTACTCCTGGCTGTCTGCTCAGAAATAGCTCCTGGCAGCACGGGGTACCATATGGGACACGGGGATTTGAACCAACCACATTTGGTCCTGGATCGGCTGCTTGCAAGGCAAACGCCGCTGTGCTATTTCTCCGGGCCCTTCTTTCTTTCTTTTTTACAATCAAAGATTTATTTATTTTTAAAATAATACCTTAATTTAAGGAACATAATTACAAATATATTTGTAGTTGGGTTTCAGTTATTAAAAAAAGAACACTCTCTTCACCAGTGCAACATTCCCACTACGAATGCCCCTTCATCTTGCTTCTCACCCACTCCGTGCCTATATTAGAGATAGGCATTCTACTTCTCTCGCTTATTAACATTGTCATGATAGTTGTTAGTGTAGTTATTTCTCTAAATGCACTCATCACTCTTTGTGGTAAGCTTCATTTCCTGACCTGTCCTTCCAGCCCTCATAGCTATTGTCTCTGGGTACTATTAAAAATGTTTTTTTTTTTTTTTTTTTTTTGGTTTTTGGGCCACACCCTGTGACGCTCAGGGGTTACTCCTGGCTATGCGCTCAGAAGTTGCTCCTGGCTTCTTGGGGGACCATATGGGACGCCGGGGGATCGAACCGCGGTCCGTCCTAGGCTAGCGCAGGCAAGGCAGGCACCTTACCTCCAGCGCCACCGCCCGGCCCCCGTATTAAAAATGTTTTTATTTTTCTTAAAAGGGGGCCGAAGCAGTGTTGCAGTGGTAGGGTGTTTGCCTTGCATGTGACTAACCTAGGATGGACCATGGTTTAATCCCCGACATCCCATCAAGTTCCCCAAGTCAGGAGCGATTTCTGAGTGTATAGTCAGGAGTAACCCAAGAGTCACCGGGTGTGCCCCCCCAAAAAAAGAGAATATACTGTGTCTATATCTCTCCCTCTGAATTATTTCACTCAACATGTTTCCATGTCCATTCACATATAGGAAAATTACATGTCTTCGTTTTTCTGACAGCTGCATAATATTCCATTTTGTATATTTAGCACAGTTTCTTTAGCTATTCATCTGTTGAAGGGCATCTTGATTGTTTCAAGATTTGGACTATTATAAATAGCACTGCATTTGATTTAGGTGTGTAGAAGACATTTTTGTATTTAGTTTTTTTGTGTGTGTGTGTGCCTAGGGTATATCCCCAAGAGTGGTATAGCTGGATATGGGTGCTCAATTTTCAGTTTTTGAGGAATCTCCATATTTTTTCCATAAAGAATGAACTAGACAGTATTCCCATCAGCAGTGAATGAGAGTTCCTTTCTCCCCACATCCCCAACCAGCACTGATTTACTTTGAGGTGCAGAAGCTTTTCAGCTTAATATAGTGTCATTTGTATATCTCCACTTCCACTTGTTTGGACAATGATGTTTTCTCCTTGAAGATGCCTTTAGTTTCAACGTCATGGAGTGTTTTACCAATGTGTTCTTCTATATACCTTATGTTTCCGACTCTTATCAAGGTCTTTAATCCATTTGGATTTGACCTTTGTGCAGGGTGTTAGAAAAAAAAGTCTGAGTTCGATTTTTTTCTTTCTTTTTGATTGTTTGTTTGTTTGTTTTTGTGTCACACCTAGCAGCGCTCAGGGTTTACTCCTGGCTCTATGCTCAGAAACAGCTATCAGCGGGCTCGGGGAACCATATAGGATGCCGGGATTTGAACCGTCCTTCTGCATGCAAGACAAACGCCCTACCCCATGCTATCTCTCCGGTCCTTGACTTCGCTTTTTTGAATGTGACTGACCAGTTGCCCCAACACCACTTGTTGAAGAGGCTTTCCTTGTGCCACACAAACTCAAATACCTTGTCTTCAACTTAACTAAAGAGGGGAAAGATCTATACAAAGAAAACTACAAAACACTGCTTCAAGAAATAAAAGAGGACACAAAGAAATGGACACACATACTGCTTCATGGGTACAGAGAATTAACATCATTAAAATAGCAAAACTCCCCAAAGCATTTTACAGATTTAATACAATTCCTCTCAGGAGATTCATGACATTCTTCAAAAAAGTGACTCAAACACTCCTGTAATTCAATTGTAACAATAAACAACCACAAATAGCTAGAGAACCCCTTAGGAAAAAGAAGTTGGGAGGCATCACTTTCCCCAACTTTAAATTGTAATACAAAGTAATAGTCATTAAAACAGCATGGCATTGAAATAAAGACAGACCATCAAATCAATGGAATAGACTTGAGTATAAGGAGAATGTTCCCCAGACATACAATTAATTAATCTTTGATAAAGGGGCAAAAAATTAAAAATGAAGCAAAGAAAGACTATTTAAAAAGTGGTGGTGAGACAACTGCTTTCTTTGGGTTTTGGAGCCATACTGTGACTGTTCAGGCACTAACTCCTGGCTCTGCTCTCAGTTTCTTTGCAGAATCTGGGGACAAGTAATGCCAAGGATTGAATCTGATGTCTATAAACCTAAAAAGTAAATACCTTATCCATTTTGCTATCTCCCAGGCCCTGTTGACTCTCTTTTTTAAATTTATCCTTTTATTCTATGATTAGATGTAAATTAGCAAGGACAAACTAGAATTAAATCTAATTTTATGTGACTTATTGACAAATAGTATTATATTAGTTATGCAATTAATGATTGAATTGACATATGTATTGTGAAACTATCAATACTAGTTTAGTTAACATCTATCACCATACAAGGTTTGTCCTAAGATTTTTTTAATTATATTATTATGAAGGTTATCAGTGTTCTAGGGCCATATAGAAGCTAGGATGTAACTGAGAGCTCTGGGGAACATATGGAGTCCATGATTATACCCAGGGCAATACAAGATATATACTTGAATCTGAACCCTGAGACCTTCTTGAATATCAGAGTAAAAAATTAAATTGTATTTTTATTGCAATTATTAATAAAAACTGCAGTATCAGAATAAATAGAAGCACACCCATTTGACACTCAGGGGTTACTCCTGGCTATGCACTCAGAAATCGCCCCTGGCTTGGGGGGACCATATGGAATGCCGGGGGGATCGAACCGCTGTCTGTCCTATGCTAGCGCTTGCAAGGCAGACACCTTACCTCTAGCGCCACCTTCCCAGCCCCATGTACCGCCTTTTTAAAGTCACAATTTGCATCCCTTTTCAAAATTATTGGAGATTTTAAAAAATTGGACTGTAAGGCATCTTCAAGCATTTGAGTTCAGTCTATTTATTGTCTTCAAAAGTATTCTTTGAAGTTGTAGTTTGATGAGGATCTATAAATCTAAGATAAGTCCTTATAAACTAGCTTCTGTGTTAATAACACAGAATGATGAACACTGAAATTATTTAAAACTTTGCTGTAACTGGTACCTCATTTCATGTTTAAATCCAATTATCATTTTTTATAAAGTCAAAATTTTGTGACCATAACTTATAGAATATAAGTTATATATATATATTTTTTTTTTTTGGTTTTTTGGGCCACACCCGTTAGATGCTCAGGGGTTACTCCTGGCTACACGCTCAGAAATTGCCCCTGGCTTGGGGGGACCATATGGGACACCGGGGGATCGAACCGTGGTCCTTTCCTTGGCTAGCGCTTGTAAGGCAGACACCTTACCTCTAGCGCCACCTCGCCGGCCCTATAGAATATAAGTTATAAAATTTTATATGCTACATATTATGTGTATTTATACACATATACTATACATATATACATACACATATATGTATATGTGTGATACATTTTATATTTGTCATGTATAATAAATACATGTTATAATAAATCAACTTATATTTATAGTAATACATAAAATGGTTTAGAATAATTATTACTAATACATTTAACTCTATGAATTTATGATAAATGTTCTTAAGTGTTCATATAAATTCTAGATACAATAAATGAGAAGCTCATTTAATGATAATGGTAAGATCCTTAGAAGAATCCCAAAAAACAAGTAAAGCCTCTAGGATTACAATCAAGTTTGTCCTATTTTAAATCTTCTTACATTTTTATCACAGACTTTGGTCTAGAGTTTGAGATATGATTTGCGGCATTTCAGAGTCCTGTAGTGTCCCTGAGCTGGGGGTTTTGCTGAAGCTGATTCCGGTATCATGCAACAGTCCACGATTTGATGGGTTTGATGGGGGTGAGAGATGTCACAAAGCTTGAGTCAGCAGGCTTGTTGGTTGTGGTTTCTTGCCAAGACACGAGATGGGGGGATTGAGAGGGTGTCTTTCATTGAGGAGCTGGAAGTGGTCTGTCGGGGCAGGAGGTCGGTCTTGGTGCCTAACGAGTGAAGAAATGAGGTTAAAGAGTGTTAAATAAGGGGAAGATAACAAATCCGGGTTGGGATATGGGGGAGTAGAAGGGTCTCTGGGTAGGGGAGGGGCAATATATAAGAGGGGCTATATACATTGTATAGATGAATTGTTTATGGATTAGGCTTGGCAGTCAGAGAGGACCACTGTTTAGATTCTAAAGTAATGTTCACATATTCATTGAGTTCAGAGATCTATTTGAGTGCTATCCTCCACATATAGGGTATTCCATTTCTTTTCCTATAAATAGTCAAAAATTAGAATATTTGTGGACGATGTTAAAAAGGGCATTTGTCTAGTGGGCGCTTTTGAAAATAGTTATCAGTAAGAAAAGACACCCCTGCAAGGGGTCTGGTATAGATGAGGGAATTTTCCTTTGGCTAGCTGTCCTGGAATGTGGGATCTCTGACCCAGCTTGTGCATGCATAGGGAAGGAGTTTTCCTCCACCCCATCCCCCCAGGGCCCAGGTTACCAGGTCTGGCCTTGAAGGCCATTCTGGGGGGAGGGGGTCTGGTCCCAGGAACAAGTGATCAGTCCGGGTTACATTTTTAGAATAAAGGTATGCAAGTAAAATAGTGACTGTAAATAAAATATATTTAACTTATATTTAATTCTTTAAATTATTGCAATAAAACAGAAGCTTGTAAACTTTCTAAAACTCTAACTAGAATATATAGAATGTATATACATATTTATATACAAATAAGGACTTACTTAGTAAATCATATTATTTTTTCCCTTTTCCTATTGTTCTTTCCTATAACTTCCAACATTTCCAGGGAAATAAATATACAAAATAAAACAGGCTGGCTAGATAAAGCAATAGGCATATGGCCAATATTTATACGAATAACAAAATAAATGCAAACCTACCCTAAATGTGAAGAAATTAGACTGGGATTGGATTTGACTAAATTTTATTAGACTTCAAAAAATGAACATATATATGTATATATATATGTATATATATGTATATATATATAAAACTTGAGCACATTTCCAGTAAATTATATTACTTAATGGAAGAAATGATTAGACTATATGATAGATGATTAATATCAAATATGTGTAGATACCAATTTTTCCTTTATCAAAATTTATTAAGCATCTTATAACCTAAAAATATTGATGTGGAGTGAGAGGATGGGTAAAAGGAAGGGGTTATCATGTTCCAAATTTACTACTGACTCTTTTTAGGGGTAACTCTCTTGGGTTATATGTGGTTTTAGTGATCAACATTGAAGACAAGCACATTAACTTGTGCTATAACTCTGGTGCCACTTAAACAGTCCTTATAAAGTGATTTTTAGCATTGTGAAATGAAAATGGTTTGTGTATAGCTGTACTATCAGAAGTTAAACTTTTGGTGAATATCAAGCTATATTTAACGATGAAGGACAAAATAAAAATCATATTTTACTTATGTATCTTAAATACAAACTCATATAGAGTCAGGCTGTTAGTGTTGAACGAGGAAGCTGCTAACAATCTAAGGTCATATCTTTTTTCACATTCACCACTGAATTTGTTGACTCATTTGATTGTTTCCATCTTGAAATAGTTTTCTGCTCCCTAAGCTATGAGGTAGGAGCATAGAGATTTGTGACAATTTTTATTTGTCATAGAGATATCTTGCAAGCTCTCAAATCTCTTCTTCTCCACTGCCCTCCTGCTCTCCTTGCTTTCTGTTCAATTTGTTAAGAAAAATGATTCTGAATTCACTTTGAAAAAAAATTACCATTTTCATTTGTTATAAAATAAATATTACATAAATATAAAAATGACTACCAGAAACTGCCCTCAAAGCATAACTGCTTGCATAAATCCCCGATGAGTTGTAATAGTCAAAGTTTCGTTATGATTAACCTATTCTTGTAAGAGAAGGAGGTACCCATCAAAGTGTAAAACAAAAGTGATTATTATTATATCTCTATAAATTTCACCTAATATATTCTTAATTAATTGCTTGTTTAGCAGGAAAACAATGCAATGCTACTTATTTTACAAAGAAACTTTTTTTCTAGTATGTTGATCACTTAAAATAACAGACACAAGCTATAAAAGTGCATTTGTCCTTGGTCAGTAGGTGAGGTAGATGTTTTGCATATGGCTAACACAGGTTCAATCCTTAGCACCCTATAAAATCTACTGATCCTGTCAGGAGCAACCCTTTGAGCACAGAGTCAGAAGTAAGCTCTGAACACAGACAGGTGTGGTCCAAAAATTATAAACAAGAAACAATGACTATAATTCATAGATTAAAATTTAAGTTGTGATTATCTTCTATATGGTGGAATATAATTTGAATAAGTTTTATATATTTTAAATTAAAAATTTGTTGTTTTATTCTGTAATATTTTTAATTATAATTGCTGTCATCATTGACAATGTCTGAGCATTTAAAGATGTGTGAAATCTATTTATGAAAGTTTTCAGTTGATTGATGAATGGCATGAAATACCTTAGATTACTTGAATTGTGAGAAATTTTTTGGCTATAGAAAACAAATTCTGAACCATTCATTCAGATAAAATGTGTATGGGCCAGAGAGGATACAGATGGTAAGGCTCTTGCCTTGCATTCTACTCACCCGGGATTGATTCTGCAGCATCCCATATGATCCCATGAGCATTGCCAGCAATGAGTCCTGAGTTCAGAGCCTTGAATAACTCCATAGCACTTTTAAATGTAGCACTAAAACAACAAAAAAAGTGTAAATTATTTATGGAACTATTCATCTACAGCAAGTTTATATTAAATTGTTTCTATTATTAATTTCAGGAAATAAGAATATTGCACAATTAAGCTTTATATAGTATTATAATAACTAATGCAAATATAATTTATTGCATATAATTTAAGAGGTAAAATAATACTAATGTGTATAACTACAATAGTCATAGTCAGGCTAATAGACGAATACTAAAAGAAAAAAATTACAGACCCGTTTTCTTCTTTGACTTGTGAATAGCTAATGCAGATCTCTATTAACAGATGTGAAATTTGTGATGAAATTATGGATTAACTTTGAAATAGAATGATCTTTGGAGTGTTTTCTTGATTTCCATGATAACACCATGCCAGATATTAACTTAATAAAATGCACATATTCTTTATCATGTTTACACTAAAACATCTTATCTGTGTAAGACATACTCTAAGTGAAGATTAAATAACACCCTACAACATATAACACAATCATACATAAAATGATTTTATTTATCAGGATGGTATTGATAGTCATTACAGCTCTTCATAAGCCATTTACATTTTTATTTATCTTTATTTTAAATGAAAGAAGGATATTTTTCTATTTAAGGGCTCTAATGAAATTAAGAACTCTACTAGGGTCAGAGAAATAGTACAGTGGGTAAGGCACTTGACTTGAATGCAACTGAGTCACTTTGATACCTCCTTTCATATATGATCTCCTGAGAACAGATAGAAGAAAAACCAGAGCACAAAGGACAAAGCAAGCAATAAATCCTGATAATTGCCAGGTATTACTCCAGCCTCCCCTGAATTATAGCACTAATAGAAAAATAAAAATTAATATCTACCACAATTCGTATCTTTAGTCTATACAATAAACAAGGAGAGATTAACAAATTTGAAGGAAAGATTTACAACACAGAGGTTGGAGAGATAATACAGTGGATATGATGCTTATCTTGCATGTGACTGACCTGTGTTTGATCCTTAAAGTCCCTGAATACCACTAGGAATAATTCCTGAGTATCACCAGGTATGGTCCAAAAACAAAAAGCAGAAACAAACAAAATATGATTTATATTCCATAACTATGTTAATTCTAAGAAAGGTGAGGGAGTTAGTATATGAGAATTATTTAAGAATTATTGACCTAATTTATTGAAATGGTAGAGGTAAGAGTAGAGTTAAAAGCATTGAGCTTTGATATTCTGTAAATCAGAACTTAAACAACTGTATACACTGGCTTTTGCTAAAGTATCTGCTACAAATAAATTGTTATAAACTAAGAACTATTTTCCCAGAGAGTGTTAAAGATTTTAATTTCATCATTCATCAATTCTTTCAGTCGAGCCTCTGCTCAAATGTGTTTGAATAGAAAAGGTTGTCCAGAACATAGAAACAGCATACTTACTGCTAACATCTGTGACCTATCTAAAGCAAATTCTGAAACATTAAATTTTAGTGAAAAGCTAGCTATTTATTTCTCTATCTCTGTGTACATTACTTACATTGTATTGCATGTGTTAAAAAATACAATACTTTGAATTACTGGTAGAAAACTTGAGCACCATTCTAGTCAATAAAATCAAGATAATCACATATTTATCTATTTACTCATGCCAGAAACCTTGAAAAAATAAAAATACTAATATTTTTGTCCAAAAGATGATCCACTGTCTATACATTTTATTGTACATTTAAAAATATTTTTGTACAGTTAGCATTCTTATAATGTTGGAATTTCAATATTTGCATTTAAAAATAATGAAAGGGGACTATGGAGGGCAAAGTAGCCTTCATACTAATACATTTTTCTTTCCTGCTTTTAGAGCTATAATTATCCTGATTGGTGAAAAGCTTTCGTCTAAGAATCTACAGAAAGATAAGAATGAAAGGCCAACATCTGATCTATAACCTGCAACCTTACAGTATTAAAACAAAACACCAGCTGTGTTTCGCAACCCTAGAAAATAAATCTAGAAAAGCAAACATAATCCTGCAGAAGCATTGACAGCAGGTCTCTGTGTTTGTCCAAAACTTCCTGGTTATTTAATATTTTCAAAAATAAAAATACTGTAATAAAGATGTTTATATAAAGTTTATATACTATATATATTGAGATATACTGTTATGTATATTGGAAAATACAAAAAAAAAAGGAAACTTGCCAGCCAGGGAGGAAATTTTTTAAAGAGCTATATTAAGTCTGACTCACTTTTGTGTATGTTGGTCTTTGGCAACTGACAACAATGTTATAGAGAATGAAGGCATTTTATAGAGTGGTCTGCCTGGTAAAGTTCTTTTGAATGATCTATTTGAAAATTTGCCTTAGCTATTACTTGTTATTTCTTAGACTCCAGTGAATTAAGCTCTGGGGCAGAACTTAAGTCTTGGTAAATTGCTAACTTTACTTCCTCAGGAAGAGCCCAAAATTTTGCAGCAATATTTAAAGTGTGAATATTTAATGTGTGAAAAGGGAAACATGGTGAAAAGCTCACATGGTGCTCCTCAAAGCAGCTTACAAGGGAAAACTGAGGCTTCCTCTTTCTTTCTTATTTTTTTATTTAAATCTTTTTTATTTTTTTTCTTTATTTAAATATCTTGATTACAAATATGATTGTGATTAGGTTTCAGTCATGTAAAGAACACCCCTCTTGACCAGTGCAACATTCCCACCCCCAATGTCCCAAATCTCCCTCCATCCCACCCCACCCCCACCTGTACTCTAGACAGGCTTTGCAGTTCCCTCGTTCATTCACCTGATTATGGGAGTTCTCTTTGTAGTTATTTCTATAACTGCACTCACCACTCTTTGTGGTGATCTTCATGAAGTGAGCTGGAAGTTCCAGCCCTCCTCTCCTTGTCTCTGAGGATTGTTGCAAAAATGACTTTTATTTTTCTTAAAACCCATAGATGAGTGAGACTATTCTGCATCTCTCTCTCTCTCTCCCCTGACTTATTTCATTCAGCATGATAGATTCCATGTACATCCTGTATAGGAAAATTTCATGACTTCATCTCTCCTGACGGCTGCATAATATTCCATTGTGTATATGTACCACAGTTTCTTTAGCCATTCGTCTGTTGAAGGCCATCTTGGTTGTTTCCAGAGCCTGGCTATTGTGAATAGTGCTGCAATAAATATAGGTTTTAGGAAGGGGTTTTTGTATTGTATTCTTGTGTTCCTAGGGGAGGCTTCCTCTTTGGATAAGAAAGAGTCTGAGGGTTATTTTTTTTTTTCAGAAAATATAAAGCAAGAGCAAAACTGGAGAAAATTTCCAATGCAGCACAACTAAGTAAATTACTGTAAAAATAATTATAATACAGGACCTAAAACATCAATGAATGCCCTAGCAAGGAAAATCCAGGAATCACTAGCCTTTGAGATTAAGAAATCTATAGATGAACAATTCAATCAACTAAAATAACTTTTACAGAAGATGAACAAATTCATACAGTTGGAATTAGGGAAGTAAGAAACATGTTAACAAACTATAATTACACAGCTAGAAGAACGCATAAAGGAACTTGAGAAAAACTACAAAACAACAATGACAAAGAAATCAGTAAGAAAGCAAGAAACAAAATATTGGAGTAAATAGTTAAGTACCTAGTGAACAAAGATAAAAGAAATAACCTACAAATTGTAGGAATACCAAAAGGGGAGGAAAAAGGAAAAGGAGAAGAACAAGTAGTGAGGTAAATAATAGCAGAGAATTTTCCCACCTCTGAAAAGAAAAACCCATACAAATCCAGGAGACAAAAAATGTCCCCAATAAAATAGACCATAACAGACCAACACCAAGACATATGGTAATCCAACTAGCAAAAAACAAGAGAAAGTTGAATTATTTAAAGTAACAAGGGAGAGAAAAACCCTCAAATACAAAGGAAGGAACATAAGAATCAAACCAGACCTCCCATTTGAAACAATTCCAGCAAGAAGACAGTGGAGTGACATATCATATTTAAACTACTGAATGAAAGAAACTTCTAACCAAGGCTACACTACCCAGAAAAACTCTCATTCATATGGGAAGGAGAACTAAAAACATTCTTAGACAAAAAAGAACTCACACTATTTGTACTAACCAAACTATCTCTAAATAAACTTCTCAAAGATGTTCTACACAATTTAAATCCCGGATTGTAACAAAAAACACGCTACTCAATAAAATAGCACAACAACCCTCTCTGGAGGTAATCTCCTTAAATATCAACAGGTTAATTTTCTTATTAAAAGACACAGAGTAGAGGGATGGATCAGAAAACAAAAAACCCGATATCTGCTGCCTCCAAGAAACACACCACAAAGAATAGGACAGGCATAGACTTAGAATTAAAGGATGGAAATCACTTATTTAAGCCAATGGAAAACAAACAATAAAAAAAAAATCTGGCACAGCCATACTTATATCAGACCAAATTGGATTCAATCTCAAGAAAGTGCTTAGAGACCAAGAGGGTCACTACTTACTGATCAGGAGAATATTAAATCAAGAAGTACTAACCCTGATCAATATTTATGCGCCAACTGTAGAGCCAGAAAATATATAATGCTTTTCCTCACAAATATTGAGAAACATATGGAAGGAAATGTGATAGTAGTAGGAGATTTCAATACTCCACTATCACCACTAGACAGATCCACCATGCAGAAAATTAGCAAAAACATAAGAGCCCTAAATGAGAAATTAGAGGAAATGGGCCTAACGGACCTATACAGAGCTCTCCACCTGAAGAAAGTAGAATATGCATTCTCAAGTGCACATGGAACCTGCTCTAGAATAGACCATGCCTTATATAAATCTAACTTGCAGGGCCAGAGAGATAGCACAGAGGTAAGGAGTTTGCGTTTCATGCAAAAGGTCATTGGTTCGAATCCCGGCATCCCATATGGTCCCCGGAGTCTGCCAGGAGCAATTTCTGAGAATGTAGCCAGGAATAACTCCTGAGCGCTGTTGGGAGTGACCCAAAAACATAAATAAATAAATAAATAAATAAATAAATAAATAAATAAATCTAACTTGCACAAAGTTATAAACATAGGGATTATTAGAAACACCCAATCAGACCATTATGTAACAGAGATCAATATGGATTGTAAAAGGAAACTGTGGAGAAAATCCGACATCTGGAGATTAAACAACATGCTATTCAACAACAGCTGGATTAAAGAGAAATAAGGAAGAATCAAGGAAGAAATAAAAATATTTCTTGAGAAGAATGATAATGAAGAGACAAATTGTCAAAATCTGTGGGATACAGCAAAAGCAGTAATTAGGGATAAACTCATAGCAATACAGGCCTACGTCAGGAGACAGGGAAAGGACAAAATCAACAGTTTACAAGGATATCTTAAGGAGCTGTACAAACAACAACATAGAAACACAAACTCAGTCAGAAGAAAAAAAAAACCAGGGCAGAAATAAACAACATAGAAACAAAACAATATAAAAAAATCAATGAGACCAAGAGTTGGTTTTTTGAAAGAATAAACAAGACAGAAAAACCACTGGCAAGACTCACGAAAGAAAGAAGGAAAACACCCAAATAAATAGGATCACAAATGAAAGGGGAGAGATTACAACAGAACCCCAAGATATTCAAGACATCATTTGGGTGTTCTATGAGCAACTGTACTAAATGCGACTAGAGAGTCTGAAAGAAATGGACAGATACCTGGGAAAAAGTACCACCGTCTGAGACTGAGCAAGGAGGATGTAGAAAGTCAAAATAGTCCAATCACATCTGAGGAAATTGAAACAGTAATTAATAAACTCCCCAAGAACAGAAGTCCAGGTCAAGTGGTTTTACGGGTGAATTCTATCCAACATTTTGAGAATAATTACAGCCACTGATCGATCCTCAGGCTTTTTCAAAATATTGAAGATAGGAATCCTTCTTAATTTCTTCTATGAGGTGAATACCACACTCATTCCCAAAGACAGTAAAGACACTGCCAGGAAGGAAAACTACAGACCAATCTTACTAATAAGCATAGATGCAAAAATTCTCAACAAAATCTTAGCAAACCGAATCCAACAATACATTAAAAAATATACACTATGACCAAATGGGTTTTATACCAGGGATGCAAGGATGGTTCAACATACACAAATCAATCAACATCATACATCACATCAAGAAAAAAGACAAAAACACATATGATAATATCTATCGATGCAGAGAAGGTATTTGCAAAATCCAACACCCATTCATGCTAAAAACATTCAGCAAAATCAGGTTGAAGGGAACCTTTCTGAATATAGTTTCAGCTATTTATAAAAAATCCACAGCCAACATTATCCTTAATGGTGAAAAACTGAAAACATTTCCACTAAGGTCAGGGACTAGGCAGGGCTACCCACTTTCCCCATTCTTATTCAACATAGTTTTAGAAGTACTAACAATAATTATCAGACAAGAGAAGGGAATTCAAGGAATCCAGATAGGGAAAGAGAAACTCAAACTATCTCTTTTTGCAGATGATATGATGAACACATAGAAAACCCTAAGGAGTCCACAGTAAAACTCCTAGAAACAATAAACTAACACAGAAAAGTAGCTAAATACACAGTCAACACAGAAAAGACAATAGCATCTCTCTATACAAATAATGAAGTAGAGGAGAAAGACATTAAGGAGTCGATCCCATTTAAAATAGTCTCTAAAACATCAAGTACCTGGGAATCAACCTGACAAGAGAATTGAAAGACCTATACCATGAAAACTTCAAAAAGCTCCAGAAAGAAATTGAAGAGGACCTAAGGAAATGAAAGAACATCTCCTGCTCATGGGTAGGAAGAATCAACATAATCAAAATGACTATCTTACCTAAATTACTATAGAGATTCAACACAATTCTTATATAAATTCAGACATCATTTTTAAGGAACTAAAATAATCAATTATAAAGTTCATCTGGAACACAAAAAACCTAGGTTAGCCAAATCCATACTGAGAAACAAGAAACTGGGTGGCATTTCTTTGCCTAACCTGAGGATTTATTATAAAGCCATAGTCATCAAAACAACATGGTACTGGAACAAAGACAGAGTATCAGACCTATGAGTTAGAACAGAATATCCAGAGACATATCTACAAATATATGTTAAACGGATATTTGACAAAGAATCGAAGAACCTGAAATGGAACAAAGACAGTCTCTTCAACAAACGGTGTTGGAACAACTGGATAACCACCTGTAAGAAACAAAAAAAAAAATGATTCATATCTCACCCCCTACAAAAATCAACTCAAAATGAATTAAAAGACCTCAAAATCAGACCCAAAACTATAAAATTCATTGAGGGAAAAATAGGTAAACACAACAAAACTTATATCTCAAAAATGTCTTTCATGATGGAATGCCAATGGCAAGAGTAATAACATCAAATGTAAACAAATGGGACTACATGAAACTAAAGAATTTCTGTATGGTGAAAGAAACACTGGCTATAACTAAAAGACAGCTAACAGAATGGGAAAAAATTTTCACACTTGACCCATCAGATAAACAACAGATATCTAGGATATGCAAAGCACTCAGAAAGGTGAGGCCCACAAAACCCAAAAAAGCCATAGAAAAATGTGAAGAAAGGAATAGATGCTTCTCCAAGGAAGACTGACAGATGGTCAAGAAATACATGAAAACGTGTTCACCATCACTCATCATTAGAGAAATCCAAATTAAGACAACAGGGGGGTACCACCTAAAACCAGTGAGGATGGCACACATAAAAAATAATGGGTCCAATCTCTGTTGGCGAGGATGTGGAAGGAAAACAAATCTCATCCTCTGCTGGTGGAAATGCTGCCTGGTCCAACCTCTATGGAAATCAGTATGGAGGGTGCTTACTAAACTCAGAATTGAGCTTCCATATGATCCAGCAGTTGCACTCCTGGGTATATACCCCCAAGAGGCAAAAATATTCACCCAAAGTATGTTTAAACTCCACTATTCATCACAGCACTCAGCACCATAGCCAAGAACTGAAACCAAACTCTATGCCCAACAATGTATGAATGGATCATTAAGATGTGGTATTTATACACAATGAATAATACATAATAGTTAGAAATGATACAATCATAGATTTTGCTAAAGCACTCCTAGGGAATAGGAATATGAAAGTCATTACTTTCCCCAACTTTAAACAATATTACAAAGCAATAATTATCAAAACAGCATGATATTGGAATAAAGACAGACCCTCAGATCAGTGGATTAGGTTTGAGTACTCAGAGAATGTTCCCCAGACATACAATCACTTAATTTTTGACAAAGGAGCAAGAAATCCTAAGTAGAGCAGGGAAAGTCTCTTTTAACAAGTGGTGTTGGCACAACTGGTAAGCCACTTGCAAAAAAACAAACATAGACCCCCAGTTAACATCATGTATGAAGGTAAAATCCAAGTGGATTAAAGATCTTGATATTAGACCTAAAACCATAAGGTATAGAGAACAACACTTAGGTAAAACACTCCAGGACATTGAGACTAAAGGCATCTTTAAGGAGGAAACTGCACTTTCCAAACAAGTGAAGGCAAAGATAAACAGGTGGTAATACATTAAGCTGAGAAGCTTCTGCACCTCAAAGGAAATAGTGCCCAGGCTACAAGAGCTACCCACCATGTGGGAGAAACTATTCACCCAATACCCATCAGGTAAGGGGCTAATATCCAAAATATACAGGGCACTGACAGAACTTTACAAGAAAAAATCATCTAATCTCATAAAAAATGGAGAGAAGAAATTGACAGACACTTTGATTAAAAAAAATTAATACAAATGGCCAAAGGGCACATGAAAAAATGCTCCTCATCACTAATCATCAGGGAGATGCAAATCAAAACAACTATGAGATACCATCTCACACCACAGAGATTGGCATACATCACAAAGAATGAGAACAAGCAATGCTGGCAGGGATGTGGAGAGAAAAGAACTCTTATCCACTGCTGGTGAGAATGACATCTAGTCCAACCTTTATGGAAAGCAATATGGAGATTCCTCCAAAAACTGGAAATTGAGCTCCCATTCGACCCAGCTATACCACTCCTAGGGTTATACCCTAGGAATACAAGAATACAATACATAAATCCCTTCCTCACACCTATATTTATTGAAGAACTATTCACAATAGTAAGACTCTGGAAACAACCAAGATGCCCTTCAACAGATGAATGGTTAAAGAAACTGTGGTACATAGACACAATGGAATATTATGCAGCCATCAGGAGAGATGAAGTCATGAAATTTACCTATATATGATGGACATGGAATCTATCATGCTGAGTGAAATAAGTCAGGGGGAGAGAGATAGACTCAGAATAGTCACACTCATCTATGGGTTTTAAGAGAAGTGAAAGACATTTTTGTTGCAATCTTCAGAGATAAAGAGAGGAGGACATCCCACATCTCCCTCCTTTATCACTGTAATGCTATTGCAACTGTTTTCACCTTGTACAACTTGTTGTAGATTGGGTATCTATTCTGTTGTCATTGACTTTACATTTGGTAGTCAATGTCTGATCAGTTTTTATTTCCACCAAATTAAAATTCAACTGCTTGGCCTTGGTAACATCTGGGGGAAGAATTAAAAAATAAAAAAAGGGGGCCGGAAAGGCAAACAAGAAAAGAGAAAAAATTAGGAGGAGTCCATCTAGGTGTTATTAATATCCATTAGAAGAAGGAAGAAAAAAAGAAGAAAACGGTAGTAAAACAAAACTAACCAGAAACAAAAAACAATAAGGGAGTATCAACATGATTACAAAAATAATAAACACATTAAAAGTCCAAAACCAAAACCATCAGCTATGGAAAAAAAAAGAAAAAAAAAGAATAAAAGAGAGAAAACAAACAAACAAAAAACCAGACCAGCATCTTCGACCACAATGAAATAAAAAAAAATAAAATAATTAAAATGCACAGTCTAATGATGTTGATAAAATGAGAACTCTGGATGAATAAAACGAGAAAAAATGATAGAATTAAAAATCATAAAATTAAAAATCAAGTGAAAAATCTAAATGAAAAAATACCAATAGCTTAACTAAAAATATGACTTAAGAACTAAACTGAAGATGTGAGGAAGCAAAGGAAATAATATTATAATCCTTCATGAAATTGTGTAGTGGGGGCTGGAGCAGCAGTATAGTAAGTAGGATACTTGCCTTATATATGTTTAGCACAGGTTTGATCTCTGCCATCCCACAGGGTCTAGATCCATAGGACTTTTAGGAATAATTTTTGAAAGCAAACTAGGCTTTTCTTGAGCATAACTAAGTGTGGCCCCCAAACAAAACAAACAAACAAAACTTCTACAAAAGGTGACCTTTGATCCTGTTACAATCACCTCTCTTAATATCAATAGACTAAATGCATCAACTAAGAAACACAGAGTGGAAAATTGGATCAAAATTTTAAATCCAACATTTGATGCCTGCAAGGAACACATCTGAATAGTCAGGGCAAACACAGATTGAAAGTCAAAGGTTGAAGGACAATAATGCAAGTAAAAAATACCTTTAAATGGTTGGGGTGGCTGCAATAATATCATGAAATACTGACTTTAAACTTAAAAGGGTTACAATAGACAGAGATGGATATATATATCCATCCACCAAAAGCCGAATACACATTTTTTTCTCCAATACTCAGGAAATATTCTTCAAGATAGGCCTGACACTGGGCTAAAAACATACCTACATAAAATCAAAATTATTTAAATTGTATGAGCTACCTTCTCAAATCAGCAGGCACAGGAATTAGAAGTGAATTTAAACAGATACCTATAAGAAGCATTCTCACCTGGAAATTAAACAGCTCACCACTAAATAGACTGTATGTTAGAGATGAAATAAAAGGGGAAATCAAACGATTCCTAAAAGCAAATGGGAATGAATACATAAATTATCAGAATTTGTGGAACAAAGCAAAAGCATTATTAAGAGGAACATTTATAGCTTTTCAAGCATTAATCAGGAAGGAAGAGCCTAATAAATAACTTAATGGCTTAATGATTGGAAAATTATTAACAAAATGAACAAATATTGAGCAGATGGAAGAAATAAATAAGCTCAGAGCAGAAATTAATGAACTGGGAAACCAAAAAAAAATATCCAAAAAATTAATGAAAGCAAGAGTTGGTTCTCTGAAAAAAAAATAAGCAAGACTCACAGAGACAAACTTAACAACTTAAATAAAATTATAAATAAAAGGAAGAGTTTACTACAGATACATAGAAATGTAAAGGATAATCAGAAATTACTTTGAGAAATTTTATGCCACAAATGAAGAGAACCTGGAAGAAGGTCATAAATTCTTGTGCTCTTTTAACCATCCAAAGTTGAACAAAAATTATCTGGATTATCTGAACAGATGTATTGGGTAAAATTAGTGGTAATCTAAAGACTTACCCAAAATAAAAACCAAGGCCGAGTTAGATTCACTAGTGAATTCTTTCAAACCTTTAACGAAGATCTACTGCCAATCCTTTTCAGGCTCTTCCAAGAATTAGAAGAAACAGAAACACTCCTAAATATTTTCCACGAAGCTAACATCATCCAATATCTGACAGAGATGTCACAAAAAAAAGAGAACTACAGGCTAATATCCTTGTCAAACACAGATGCAAAGATTCACAAAAAAAAATTTTAGCAAATAGGATCCAACAGCTCATCATGACCAACTAGGTTTCATTCCAAAGATGCACAGATGGTTTATCAAATGCATATCACTTTACTTAATACACTATATAAACGAAAGAAAATATAAAATTCATATGATCTGGCACAAAACAAGGCTACTCCTCCCTTCTCTGCATTTTTTTTCAATATATAGTGGAAGTAAGTACCATAGGAATCAATCAAGAAAAATAAAGGGCATTGAGACAGGAAAAGAAGAATTCAAGCTCTCACTGTTTGCAGATGATATGATACTATATTTAGAAAATCCTAAATACAATACTAAAAGCTTCTCAAAGTAATAGACTTATATAGTAAAGTAGCAGGGTACAAAACCACCATGAAAAATCCATAGTTTTCCTCTACAAAAATAATGAAACAGAAGAGACATAAATAAAACAATCCTATTCATAATTGTATCAAAGAAAATCAAGTATCTTGGAGTCAACTTAATTAAGAGGATGAAAGACCTCTACGAAGAAAACTACAAAACACTAGTTCAAGAAATAAAAGAGGGAATCAGAGTGGTATCTCAGTGTTAGGGCTTTTGCTGGGCACATGGCTAACCCAGGACGGACCTGGGTTTGATTCCCAGCATCCCAAATGATCTTTCAAGCCAATAGCGAAAGAAAGAAAGAAAGAAAAGAAAGAAAGAAAGAAAGAAAGAAAGAAAGAAAGAAAGAAAGAAAGAAAGAAAGAAAGAAAGAAAGAAAGAAAGAAAGAAAGAAAGAAAGAAAGAAAGAAAGAAAGAAAGAAAGAAAGAAAGAAAGAAAGAAAGAAAGAAAGAAAGAAAGAAAGAAAGAAAGAAAGAAAGAAAGAAAGAAAGAGAAAGAAAGAAAGAAAAGAAAGAAAAGAAAGAAAGAAAGAAAGAAAAGAAAGAAAGAAAGAAAGAAAGAAAGAAAGAAAGAAAGAAGGAAAGAAGGAAGGAAGGAAGGAAGGAAAGAAGAAAGAAAGAAAGAAAGAAAGAAAGAAAGAAAGAAAGAAAGAAAGAAAGAAAGAAAGAAAGAAAGAAAGAAAGAAAGAAAGAAAGAAGGGAGGGAGGGAGGGAGGGAGGGAGGAAGGAAGGAAGGAAGGAAGGAAGGACGGAAGGAAGGAAGGAAGGAAGAAAGGAAGGAAGGAAGAAAGGAAGGAAGAAAGGAAGGAAGAAAGGAAGAAAAGTGAACACAAGGATATAAAAACATATTCCCTGCTCATGGATTGATAGAATTAACATCATAAAATGACAATACTTCCCAAAGCATTGTACAGATTTAATGTGACCGTTTTAAGAATATACAAAGAAGTGGGTAACAAATAAGTGGATCCAACATTATTGAAACTTATTTGGAAAAATAAATGCCCAAGAATAGCTAAAGCAATTTTTGGTAAAAAGAAGATGCAAGGCATCACTCTCTCCAACTTTAAATTGTACTATAAAGCAATGGTTGTTAAAACAGTATGGAATTACAACAAAGACAGACCTTCAGATTATGGAGTAGACTTGAGTTTTCTGAGACTGACCCCCATGTATACAACCAGTTAATCTTTAAAAAGGGGGCAAGAAAAACAAAGTGGCACAAGAAAAGCCTCTTTGGGGCCGGGTGGTGGCTCTAGAGGTAAGGAGCCTGCCTTGCCTGCGCTAGCCTTGGATGGACTGCAGTTAGATCCCCCGGCGTCCCATATGGTCCCCCAAGCCAGGAGCAACTTCTGAGCCCAGAGCCAGGAGTAACCCCTGAGCGTCACTGGGTGTGGCCCAAAAACCAAAAACCAAAAAAAAAAAAAATAAAAAAAAAAGCCTCTTCAAAAAATATTTTTGGGAAAATTGGTCAACTCCATGCAAAAATGTAAACGCAGATTGTTCTTTAACACCATGAAAAAGGTCACATCAAAATGAATTAAAGACCTTGATATTAGACCTGAATCCATGAAATATATAGAGAGGAAAACATAGGAAAAAAACCCCATGACATTGAAACTAAAGGCATCTTCACAGAGGTAACAACACTGTCCAAGCAAGTGGAAACAGGACAACAAATTGGACTACATCAAATTGAAGAGTTTCAAACTTCAAAGGAAATAGTAACAAGGATACAAAGGCTACCCATGGAATGGGAGAAACTATTCACTCAATACCCATCTGATAAAGGGTTATTATATAAAACTTATATATATAAAGTACTTGCAGAACTCAACAAGGCCAAACATTCTAACCCTATAAAAATGGGGAGATAAAATCAACAGATATTTCCTCTACAGATGAACAAGAGTCACATAAAAAATGCTCCACATCACTAATCATCAGGGAGATACAAATCATCTCATCGCAGCAAATGACATACATCACAAAGTACAAGAATAACCAGTACTGGGATAGATGCAAGGAGAAAGAGACTATTATTCACTCTGAGGGGAAGCCTTTTACTTAAGCCTTTATGAAAATATAGATAGTCCTCAAAAAATATCCCTGAAAATTGAGTTTCCTCATGACACAGAAATACTACTCCCAGACCATTTTTCCTAGCTTGTTTTCTCTCTCTACAATTAGAGGCCTCTGTATTGGTCCTCATATCGCCTTCTAATTAGATGCCTCTTGATTGGTTCTTTGGTTTACATATAAAATAAAGATGTTTCTCCATTGCCTCCTCATCTGAATCTTTTCCCTCCCTTGGGGAAAGGCTTTGTTTAACCCAATAAAGGCTGCTTTAGAGGCCTGGACAGTAAGTTTCCATCTTGGCTCCTTGTTCCATATAGTGGAGCAATTGGCTTGTGGGGGAACAGCTTGTGGTGTGAGTTTTTGGCCTTTTATTCCTTCCCAACCATGTGTAGATTATTTTCTGCAATTATTTATTGCTGCTAGACCTGCATCTCTTGTACTACCCAGATTGGTGTATGGGAGTCCCTCATTTTCTCTGGGGATTGTGGAACACACAACCAATGATTTCACACTACAGATAAACCCTAGGAACACAATAATGCAATACAAAAATGTTCTCTACACTCTACACTATTGGCAATAGAATCTGGAAGCAACCCAGGTGCCTGACAATATATTAGTGGTTAAAGAAACAGTGGTACATCTATACAATGGAATACAATGCAGCCATTAGGAAAATTGAAGTCAGAAGTCACGATGTGTTCATACCTAGATGGATGTTATTCTGCTCAATGAAATGAGTTTTGGGGGGGGGGATAAACATTAGAATAATCTCACTCATCCGTGGTATATAAGGAAAATAAAAACAGTGTGGGGATGATATTCAGAGACAATAGAGGTGAGGATTAGAAGGACCAGTCGATAGTAGGAAGCTTGCCACAAAGAGCAGAGAGTGCAATTTGAGTAGAGAAGGATCTACTTTGAAAGAGACATGCATGTCACCCCTTCATTAATAATAATGCAAACCACGGTATCAAAAAAGAAAAGAGAGAGATAAAAAAAGAGAGCGGGTTTGTAAGAGAGAAATTGAATTAGTGAAATAAAATACCTGCCCCATAAGGAGGCAAGATAGAATGGGTAGGAGGGAAGAACTCATCAGGGAGGAATAGAGTGCAACTGTTAATATTGATGGTAATGATATGAACACAGGTGTAGGTTGTATATTGTATGATTATGACTCAATCACAAACAAATTTATCTGTGAAAAAAATAATTGTAGTATCACTAACCTTGAAACCACAGTGTCTGAATAAAAAACTGATAGCTAATAAAATGGTAGAATAGAATAGAATAGAATAGAATAGAATAGAATAGAATAGAATAGAATAGAATAGAATAGAATAGAATAGAATAGAATAGAATAGAATAGAATAGAAGAATAGAAACAGGCTGCAAAATTATCAAGCACTCCCCCAAAAAAGCAGGTGCAAAAAGGCAGTAAATAGTTGAAGATAAGTAATAACATTAAAGAGCAATGGTTTAAATTCACCAACCAACAGAAAAATTGTGTTAGTGTTTATGGTTCCTCAAGAAAAAAAACTAATTCTTAAAATAAAAGATATAATAATCTTACAAGTTAAATAAAAAACAAACAGTTAATAAGAGACACAGATGGGTATTATATAGTGATTAGAAAACCAACATATCAAGAATACTTAATATTCACTAACTTATCTGAACCAAATGAACATGGGAAAATACAAAATAGCAATTAACTGTCCAAAATAGGCGATGACAGCCATGCCATAGTTATTAGGTAACATCAATGACCTCAGTGACAAAATGGACCGATCAACAAAATAAAATCAAAAGAAAATGATAGTTTTAAATACAAGACTAGACTAGATTGGCATAATTAAAATTCATGAGACATTTACTAACAAAAAATTATGTATACATTCTTCTCAAGTATACACAGAACTTTCTCAAGGATACATATCATGTTGGGACACAATGTGCATATCAAAAAATGTTGAATATTGAAATTTTATCAAATACCTTTTGTGATCACAGTGGTAAAAAAAGAGATGAATTACAAAGAAAAAGCAGAAAAAAATCAAATATAGAGAGACTGAACATACTACTATTGAGAAAATTAAAGGGGAAATTAAAAAAAAAACTACTAGAAGGACTGGGTGTGCAGCTCAAAGTGGCAGAGCAATTTCTCACATGTGATGCCTGAAATTCTATCCCCAAAACCACATGTCCACCCATTCCCAGTACTGCCAGGTATGACCTTGATGACACCATACACCATAGAGCTAAATACAGCCCTGTGTTGTCCTTATCAAACACCCAAGAGGAACAAAAATAAATATATATAAGACATCAGGGCCTAGAGTGTAGGTGCTTAATCATGTTAAGGTTTCTATCAATCAAAGTCTACATGAAATATTACTTTTACACTCAGACTCCTTGTTCGTAGACATCGTATCTCATATGAAAATTTTATCCAAATATTTATAAAATAAATTTTACATTAAATACCTTGAAATTGTATTATCTGTTGAGGAATCTAATCTTTTATTTTTTTTTTTTTGCCATTTCTAGTTCCTATTCTAGTTATAGATTCAGAGCTCAATGTTCTATGAGTTTTAAGAATTTTCTGGATCTTTTTCTAGTTCACAAGCATGATAATTCGGTGTTCACACTTTTGTGAGATTTTTGCCTTCCTTAAATCTTGTTATAATGTTGACACATTTTTACTGGAGTGAGAAAACCTTTTTTTCCCTGGCAACTTTCTCTGAATAACCTCAGAAATCAGGAGTTCCTGTGCCTTGTTCACATAGCACATGCTTTTTTATTTCAAAATATAGTAATAATAATGATTAATAATAATAACCAATCAAAAGAACGCACAATTTGAATTGTAGGCTGGTTCGTGAACCTGAGAGAAATAGAAGCTGTAAAGAAATTATTCCTTTTGTTCTCCAATGGCACTGCTTTTCTACATAGCTGCTAGTAAATTCAGAAGGCTAATTAGGGGCCAGTTCTGTGAGACTAAGCAATAAATTGCTAGGCAGATGACAATATTAAAATACAATTTTAAGTTTTCTTTCTCTTCTCCTGCAGTTCATCCTCTATGTCCTTCATTATTGAGCTCTAGATTATCTTCTTTTTTATTAATTTTTATTTTTAATTATGAGAACAAAGATGCAAAGAAAGAGGACAAGGTAAAGTTACAGTGGAAGGACAATCACCCATAAACAGAATTCTCAGTAGTCCCATTGCTGATATCTTAACTTTGAACTTTTGCCAAAGAACATTAAGAAAAATAAAACAGAACCCATGTACAATTACTTTGTCCCTCAAGTCCCCAGATTGTAGTACATAATATTTCTTAGCAGCACACAAAGCAATCTAAAGCCATAAAACTTATGTACCTCCTTAAACATTGAAGGCAAAGTACTTTTTAACATTTCCATGCACATGCATATTAGTTTAAGTTAACCTCAAAAGTTTAAGTGGGTTGTTTTTCTTAAGGATTAGAGTCAAAGGAGCACAGTAAAAATGGTGTGAGAGTGGCAATTATTGTTTGCATAGACCCACCAAAATATGAGGGACATGGAAAGGAAAAGCCTTGGCCTAAATACAAGGAGATCCTACCCCTGAAGTTTCCTGACATAAGACCAACTCTAGGCTCCAGGCAAACTAGTTTGTCCAATCCAGGTCATTGTCTGTAGTGAAAATACACTTTTATTTTTCACACACTCTCTGTTGTTGGTATCATGTTTCTGTATTAAATATCCTGGAATCTGCATATGCTATATTGCAGTCAGGATGGTGCAGAGCATCCTCTCGTTTCACCTCACAATTAAAGGGCAATGCAGAGAACCCTGTCCTGTAAGCAGGTCGTCAAGTCTTCTTAGTGTTAAAAGAAGTCTCTTTTGAGTAGGTCGATGTCAGAGCCATGGTAGGGTCTTTCCTGGTAGAGGATTGCTTCCAGGTGTTGTTATAAAAGACCTTGGATGTTTCATAGATAGTTTCCCTGGCTCAGTGGTGAATGAAGGATGCCCATTCTTCTGAGGCCTGTGCCAGGTCATTATATCAATGTTCAGGGTGTAAGGCCCCATTGCACTACGAAATTTGTGTGTTCGAATCTCTATTAGATAAGAACTTATTTGTATGTATAGTATTTTAATACCATTTTATACCATTTTAATGTGCCGATGTAAACAAGGAACAATGCCACGTGGCGTTATTGGTGCATATGGGGGCCATAAGAACATGGACTATCTTCTTAATGAAACAGTAACAGGTGATAGCGGCTTGATTCTCTATTTGATAGTAATACAAGGTACAAGCTGAGATTATTTAACTTCTAAGTATTTTCATAACTCTTGCATGAGACTATCAAGAATTATTAATACATGTTATGATAAAGACAGCTGGAAGAAGTAGTTCAAGCATTTTGTCATGATTGAACTGCTATCATTAAACCTTTTATTTATTTATTATAGCCCTCTCTCAAATTCCATATCTATAATTGGCTCTTAGTTTTTATTTTTATCTCCAGTTAATTATAGGTTATATTAACTTCAATACACTGCTATCAGTATTATATATGCTATTAATTTTTTCAAAAGTATCTGAGTACCGGGGCCAGAGTGGTGGCACAGAGCAGCAAGGCACTAGCCTAGGATAGACCATGGTTTGTTCCCCCGGCGTTCCATATGGTCCCCCAAGCCAGGAGAGATTTCTGAGCGCATAGCCAGGAGTAGCCCCTTAGCGTCACCGGGTGTGACCCCACCCAATAAAAGTATCTGAGTACCAATGGTATCATTTTGTTTATGCAAATAAAAAATGCTAAAAATTAAAACTCTCAAAAACACATATACTCTATTATCCATGGATTAAATAAGATTATGTAATATCACTTCATTTGATATTATTTTAAAAAATTAGAAACTTTATCTTAGAATTTTTGAAGAACAAAAAAAAGCACTATAACATTTTGATTATGACCTCAATAAGAAATTTAGAAAGTCATTTCGCCCCTGAATATGAACCATGGAGTGGGTGGCAGTACTGTTTTATGTATTCAGAGAGTTGATTAATTACTTTTAAAATCACATTGTCTATAATATTCAAAGACACTCTAATAGGAAAGTTTCAACACTTTCTATTTCAATCTTTCATTCTGTTATACTAAATATGCTTTAATCAATAAATTTAATTACATGCCTCTTAATTTTCAAAAGCCAAAAATGTCTGAATGGTGGTGAGTCAACTGAATGACTAATAATCAACATGTGAAAGACTTAAATATGGAATTATCAGGGGAGAATTGTTAGATGAAATTTTTAGGGGTCTTGTATGTAGTGCTTAGGGGAAATAGGTTCTGCATGTCCTAAGACATAAATATTGAAATGTCCTGAGACATGCATGACCTGAATGTGCCTGCTGGAGACTTTAGTGTTAGGGCATGCGGTGCTCTTGCTGATTAGGTCCAGTTTAGTAGGAGCGTAGGGCTGCATGGTACCCAGAGGATCCTATGATTCCAAGTACCAAGCTTAGGGTCTTTGCACACAGAATATACATTATAAAACTGTGAACTATGCCTCTGTTTTCCCAAAATAAATTTTCTAAAACCATTCAGGGATCACAAACATTTTAAACTTCCCCTCTCAGAAAAAAAATTATTTACTATTGTTTCTCTAGAAATTGACAGAAAAGGAAAAATTGACAGCAATCTCTACCACAAAATTAATTGAACCCAAGACTATTATTCCCCTGAAATTTAGGACCCTCTAGAAGGCAATATTGCCCACTTGGAGAACAAGTGAATTTAGAAGAATTAATAAGTGTTTCAAGTATGTGCTTAAGTAATTGGCAGCATAGTACTTATCAAAAGAATGAATTGTTCACTGATTCTTAAACTGGACAAATTATATCTGACATGTTCTTTTCTTTTTATATTAACAATTACTGTTGATTTGAAAGTTCTTCAAAAGTTCATTCAGATTACCTGAACTGACAACCTGGATGAGATAAAAAAAAATCAGAAAAATCTAGCTATGTATAAATGCATAAATGTATGTATTTATTTTTCTCTATGTATCAGACTCTTAAATTTTATGAGATTTTATTTTAGATAAACAAATTGGTAAAGCAGAGAAATAGAGTGGCTACTCTTATCATGAAGCACAGAACTAAGTAAAATGAATCTTAAACAAATAAATAGTAATTATTTAAATAGACATCAAAATGTGTATTTAGTCATAACTTTCAAAAAATTGATGTCTGAGTGTTAAGAAAGATTACTTTAAGCACTATTAAAATCATTGCTACCTGAGAAAATCCAAAAAATAAATTCTGTTATGTATAGAGAAGCTTTTGTGTTCTAAGAAACTTAAAATACTTGGAAAAGAGGAGAAAATTAGATCAAGAAACTATCAAGAAAATCTACACAGTATTCAGATTATAACAGAAGAAAAATAATACAATGTGTTGCTACATGGATAGAATATAAGGATGAAGTTAGAATGATTTCCCTCCTATGTGGGATAGAATGAAAAGCAGTTAGAAAATAAGTTGGTGCTGGAATGAATCATACTCCTTATCAGTCAAATTTTTCAGTTACCTATCACCCAAAGTATTATCATTCATGGTTCTTAAAATTTAAAAAACTTAAAATAAACATTAAAAAGCCACTTGAAATATATTTGGGAAACTGATGGTTAGGAAGGAATTTGAATAATTAGAAGTCTTAATTATACATACTATAAAATAAGACATTAAATATAAGCATTATATTAGACATGATAAAATTTATTCCAATACAAAATTTCTAAATAATTTAGAAAAACTGAGCTGCCCAATAGTTGAATTATACATGTAATATTAAAATACCAATAAGCAGGTAACATTTGACTTGGAATAGGTTAAATATTTCTAGTTGATCTTATGAAAAATGCTTCTTATATTTTTATAATGATTATTTTAGAATTCCTGTATTATGCACCCAATACTCCTGGCTCAACAGAAGCATAGTCACTAAAAAATCATTATTCTTTACAAAAAGTTAATTTATCACATTCTACATATTTGGGCCATCTTGAAGATTTTTTATTATTTTAGCAGCTATTTTAATTTTATATTTTTAAGTATAAATCTTTAAGCACCTAGATTACAAACATATTCATAGTTGGGTTTGAGGAATCAAAATATGAACATGAGAAAAGTTACTATATTATAACTAATTTTTTGAGACAGCAGTTTACAGTGATGAAAAGCTGATGAGTTTTACAACAAACCATGTTTAATTGCTACATTTTCTTAAAGATTTCACTCTACTTAAGATAGACATAGAGCGTAATCTTACATTTTAGTTGCAAGGATTACTGAAACAAAATGCTCTCCAAATTTAGTAATTGCTATTCTTTAATTGTTTTTTTTTTCTAAATATGGAATGCTTCATGAATTTGCGTGTCATCCTTGCGAAGGGGCCATGCTAATCTTCTCTGTATCATTCCAATTTTAGTATATGTGCTTTCCAAGCGAGCACTAATTGTTTTGTTTCAAAATGATAGCCAAATAATTTTTAGAATTGCACTCAGACTAATACTCTGTTATATTTTTTAGCTTCTGTCCTTTTGAAGAAGAAAGTAGAAGGTACATTTAAAGAAGCAGCAAATTCCTAAATTTAAAAATAAAGTTATAGAAAAAGAAAGCGCTTCCTGTACAAAAAAACAAGATCTCTAATGATAGAAAACTGACTCTGCAATTGAGCAGAATTTTTTCAGGGACCTTAAAGAGAGACATAGGGTCTGGACAACCAACATGCCGGGAATCAGTACATTTCATAGGTAGATACACCCTGTATCTCTTAGGCCAATCGAATTTTCTTTCTAATTGCCCCAATGTTTGATGCTCTTATTAAAAAAAAAGCCACACCTGACTCTTCGCTCTCCTGTTTTGTTCTTTTAGTTTTACTTATATTCTAGATAGGGGCTTCCACTTTTCCATAGAACCATAGAATTTGAATCACTCTGTTCTGTCTAATATTTCTTTTTATATAAACAAAAGGAGAAAAAAATGGTTGGGGCTCTGAGGACAAGTGTTCTCAGGAACAATGAGTGGGGGAAAAAAAGAGGTCATATCTAAATACTCAAGCCAAAGTCAATGGCAACTGAATTAAGAGACCAAACTATAAACAGCTAAGCGCAAAGTGGACCTGTTACACTAGCACTTCAGGGGCTAGGGGTGGAGGTTTAGGATGTATGTGGGGACTATGGTGGAGGGAAGTCAACACCGGTGATGGAACTTGCCCTAATTCACTGTCACTAATCATTTGAAATACACTGTGAAGGACTTGTAATTTACAATGAACTCAATAAAAATAATTTAAAAAAAAATAAAATAAATGCACTTTGTAACAAAATTAAAATGCAACCGAAATACAATTATTGCAGCCCACAGTATATATAAGCATTGAGCATGAATTAGAACAATAAAATAAATATGTAAGTAGAAATTGTCAAAAGTCGTGACCTAAATGGAACTAAACTTCTCTTTTGGAGATTAAAATAATTGTAGTAAATACAGAGAAACTGAGCGACAAAGGAACATGGAGAAATTATAACCTAGTGTAGTCCTGATAATGACAATGATGTGTATGAATATAAACTACTCAATGTCTTCAAAACAGAGGATAGAGAGTAGAGAGAACAAATAAGAGAGGGAAGGAGATAGAGATAGAGAATAAACTAGATGTCCAACTGGTAAATGAAAAAATACTTAGCATTGCTGATATCAGGGAAGTGCAAATTGAAACATCAGTGAGATATCACACCAGTGAGAATGGTCTAATAAAAAAAAGAAAAACAGAAACAGAAGTGCTAGTAGGAATGTAAAAATAAAGAAACTTCATTTATTGTTGGTGAAGATGTAAGTTGGTTCAGCCTCTACGAAAAACAATATGAAGATTTCTTTAAAAGTATAAAAAGGACTATGGCTGAATATTACTCAGCTCTAAGAAAGCATGAATTCTTGCATTGCGTAATAGCATGAATTGCAATGGAAAGGATCATGTTAAATTAATAATTTAACCCTAGTTTTAAATCTATAGGTCCTGAGTTATATATATGTATATGTATAAATGTAGTATTTTAATTAATATATTAGCATCATATATCATAACTATTTCTAGTTTACTGAAATAAACAAAGCTCTGATAACATCAGGCTATAGTTTAAGAGAGTTACAATGGCTGTAATGCAATATAGACTCATTAGGCTGTTGTACAACAGTCACAACCATTGAAGACAAAATTTTGAAGTCATAACTCCAAAAGGAAAATAATTTTATTTTTCGGAATGGCCTGTATCATTTATTTCTGTATCCAAATATGCTCATGATACTACTAGTGGTTGTGTATGAATATTGTGAATAGTATACAATCACTTTTACTATGCTAAGAAATAAGGGTGGTTTGTAAAGAGAAAAATATGCAGAAGAAATCTGGTTTATAAGGTTAGCCAGATAATCTTCTTTCTGGGAATAATTTTCTCCAAATTGTGCTGCTTATAGTCTCTGTACTAGTGGGTGACACATGAAGAGAATCACGTGATAAAAGTCTCAAGGAAAGGCTAAGCTTAGGCAATTTCTCAATATAGCCAAGGACATGGCGAGGAGGGTTCAGTAATGTTACTTTGCTCCCTGCATTTATTTTTTATCATAGGGTAAGTAGGTAAATAGTTTTAGCATTCTTGTTTATTTATGAATATGGTCAAAATGCAAACATAATGTTATGTATAAACCAAGTAATAGTGCATGCATGAGACTAGGTATTTCTCAACAAATAAATACATTGCCATTAAGCGTTTTAACAGTCAAAGTTGCAGTCAGGATTGGAAAGTTGTACTACAATTCAATGTACCTGCTTTCCTACAGCGAATGTGACTCTATTGTAGTAAAAATGTGACTTTTGTCCTACTGTACAATGTGATTATTGTACTACAGACCAATGTGACTCTGTTGTACTACAACCTAATCAGACGTTGTTGTTCTAAGGCTCAGTGTGTCTCTGTTGTACTACAACCCAATGTGATTTTGTTGAACTATGCCCTGATGTTTCTCTGTTGAACTGTAGCCCACTGTGACTGTTGTACAACAGCCCATTGTAACTCTCTTGAACTATAGCCTGATATATCTCTGTTGAACTATTGCCCAATTTGACTGTTGTACTATGACCCAATGTAGCTCTCCTGGTTATCAGAGCTTTGTACAACCATGTTCACATACACAACCATGCTAGCAATTGGCGGGTTTTCTTCATAGCTATTCTCTCTTTTTCAATAACTATTGACAATGTGTTCAGAAAAATGGGCTCCTAGAATTATTTTTAGAAGGTATGTGTTAGAAAAGAAAAGCCATTGGTAAGTTATTTCAGTAAAAAGTTTTCAAAAGTCAAGTATCTGGGACCAGAGAAATAGTCCAGTCTTGAAGGCACTTGCTTACATGCAGCCAAGTCTAATTTGAATCCTGGCTCTGCTTCTGGCTCCTCCAGCACTGCCAGGACACATGTAGGAGTAAGCCCTGAGCACTATGAGATGTAATCAATAAAACAAACACCCTGCTTAGAAAGAAAATATATACTATTTATTTCAAAATAACTATTAAAATAATAATAGATGATCAGTCATATTTAGAATTCCCTTTGGGGTGTAATAATACTTGTTACATTTTTTTAGTCTTTGTTTCTCTTCTCGCATTGATGAAGTTTGAGAAATTATCTACCTTGGTGCAAATATTTAGGGAATGGAATTCACTAGAACACATTGTAAAAGACACAACTTCATATACACTAAGGCATGTATTGTAGATCTGGATCTAGCTAAAGACCTAGTTGTTGGACTTAGCCATGTTCACAAAAATAAGAAATTCCTCATCTAATAGAACTTGAAATTCCTTATTCAAACAAAAGAATAAGTATAGTAATGAATTCTTGCGTTGTTTGGGTTCAAATTAGATTTTGAAGCTGCTAAAATAATATATAATGCCTGATGTTTTAGAATTGCAATGATATACTCTAAAGTCAGATTTGCTGAAACTACTTAGCCTCCCTCTTCTTTTTCAGAAAATAAATTGAACTTAGTATCCTAAACAAACCTTTTGTTCACTTAAAGAAGGTTGATAATTACCTAAGCATATATTTACCTATGGTATCTGCTATATCAATATTCTTTAAGCAAACAGGAAGTAAGTTTATTCCTTGTAATTAAGGTTACTTACAGTCCCCCTCTGTGTCATTCCTATGATCATAAATATATTTATCAAATTTTTCCTTACAAAAATTATGAAGTGAATTGTGAATACTGGTACTGTTTATAAGCAGGAAGCAGAAACAGAAAATGTAGTAATTCTTTGAGCTAAAATTCATATATTGGGAACATAGTTCCTATCATCAGTGTCCACATTTTAACTTCAATAATATACTATTTGTCATATATCTCATCAATTTCCTTATTTTTTATTTTTTTAAAATATTTTAGGAGTCTTGGGTTACTCCCTAACTCCTGGCTCTGTTCCCAGAGACCACTCCTGGTGGTGTTCAGGGGATCATAGGTGGTAGTGAGGGATTTTGTATTCAAGGCAAGATTCTAGCCTCTGTTCTATTTCTCATCCATCACATTTTAACATTCTTTGAGCTAAGCAATTTTACTGCAATTATATTTTTATCAAGCTTCTGTTTATTTCAGGGCAGCCTGCCCTGAGATTTCAGATTTAATTCTGTATTATTTCCATATTTCTAATTTAGTAACTTCTTCACATTTATCTTAATAACCTAGGGCACTCTCTACCATCAAGACTCTCTTGCTGGCATTTGCTCTATTTATAGATACTTTGCAATCTAAACCATGTTCAACTTTCTTCTGAGAATTATACTTTCCCTCCTCCTGCTTCATTCTCTCCAAATAACTTAATGTGTATGTGCATAAAACATTCCCCTATGTATAAAATGTACACCAATAAGTATAGGCTTACCCTGCATTCTTTTTATTTCAGTTGCATATATTACAGAACAGTATGTTTGTGGTACTGACTAACAGTTTCTTCACAACCACCACTATGCAAGTGCCCAACCCCTGCAAATAGCTTCTTCCTGATCCACCTCAGATCTCCTCACTTCCCCTTGGCATAAGGCACTCTACTGTCAGTCTCTCACGGTTTGTTTGCTTTAAACCCTGCTCATATTTCTTATTTGCATCTTTATATACCAAATATAAATGAGAACATCCTGGCAACTGCTCATATTCTTCTTACACCCTCTAGTTCCTCAACATTATAGCAAAATATATGTTTTAGACCATAGCTTCTTATCTACTCAAGTGTTGTTAAAAATATGACCCATTTTCATATCTTTGCTATTGAAACTATACTATAATGAACATATGTGTATATCTTTTTTAAAATGTTGTTTTGTGTGCTCCTTAGACAGTTTCATAAGAATGGAATTGCAGGGTTATATGGTATTTCCACCAAAAATTTTAGAGAAATCTCCATACTGTTTTTCATAAAGGCTAAAGATGTCAAAAGTGCCACAAACAGAGAAGCATTTTGATCACATGCTATTAGCGTTGATTGGTTCTTTATTGTCTGATAAAGATTATTATATTATAATGATGAGAAGCAATATATCATTGCTTGATTAGCATTTTATCAATATTGAATGATAGAGAACATTTTTTATATGGCCATTGACCACTTCTTTGAAGTTTTCAGCTCTTTTCCATGCTTTTTAAAATTGTTTTTGTATGTTCTGGGCCACAAATGGTGGTACTCAGTGCTTATTTCTAGTTCTTAACTCACTACTAGTAGAGTTTGGTAGATCATACCTGAGATGATCCTGGGTTACAGTGTGCAAGGCAAGCACCTTACCTGCTATATTATAGCTCTGGCCCCAGTCCATATTTTTTGGTAATGGTACTTAATTGTGTTTTATCATATTATTGTTGCAAATATTTCTTCAGTGAAGTAGGATGCCATTTTATTTTAGCCATCTTTTCTTTTGCTGTTTATACCAGCACCTAATTTATAAAAGTGTTTTCTATTGTAAAACTCTCTCACAATAAAAATGATCAAGGAAATTAAAATTGTAAAAAATGAGATCAAATTTTCACTTGTTGCATTTTATTGTGACTGCATTTAAGTTAGTTCCTAGTTTAGCATATATTTTAACATTTGTTTCATAAATACATGTTGCATTATTAAAAATAACTAATTGTGAATAAAAATTAATCTTTAGCTGATAATGAGAGTGTCATAAAATGAGTTCTATCTAATTTTATTTTGTGCAAATGAGATATAATTATTAAATGGGATTGAGAGAGAATAAAATTTTAAGCATTGGCACCTGTGAGAGAAAATAAACTACTACTGCAATTGTAATTTGGAATTGCCAATTTGGAAGGTAATTTGATAGTCAGTATTAAATTAGCAAAATGCATATTCTGTAATAAAACAAACACCATGTTAATGTTTATTGTGTCAATATTGTAAAACTAAAATATCTGGGAAAATTATTATAATTATAATGGGAAAATGGTTGTCAGAGACTTGAAATATACTAAAGAATTAAAAGAAAATCAATTATAACATCATTAAAACATTAAGTAATTGTAACAAAATAATCATTTGCAAAGATTTTGGAAAACATTGTACATCTCATTAAAATTAAAAAAGCAAAGATATTTGAGGAGATGAAGGACCAAGAGTTTCTGTCATTTAAGGAACTGATGAGGTTAGACTGTGCTCAAAATTTCACCAGGAAACATTTGGTGTCAAAGATCAAACATACACAGAAGATGTTTTCTTTTCTATTCAACGATGTCTCCAGTTTTAACTAATACTATCAATAACATATTTCCCATGAACTACTAGAATTATTTTTTGCTTATGTCTTAAAGAATATATCAATTTCTTATCACCAACTGAAAAATCAAAATTTTAATAAAATAGACATTTGATACCTATCTTTTCTCAGAATACGTGGGGTGTTGGCTAGATAAGAATGATTCTTTAAATGTAGTTTAAAAAAAAAGATTTTCAAAATCAAATCAAATGGAATACAGAACCACAATTTAATGAATATCCAACTAAGTGAAGAGAGATAATATTCTGAGAATTTAGGACAGAAACAAAAAAACCCCTATAAAGTATTAATTAAGCATATTGTATTTTTGTAATGATAAACCAAATATTTTATATTTGAAATTATTTTACTAGATTTAATTCTCTTTCTTTTCACATTTTATTAATAGTGTACGTTACAAGATAATTGTTATTTTTCTATGTAAAACAATGAGCTTCAATATATAAGCAAACTAATAGTAGTCTCTGAGTGAAGCTAACAGATGCTCTTTCATTGCTCAATCTACTGTTCAGAGAGAGAAGTTTTGGCAAATGGTACAAGAAGAAGCAATTTAGAAAAGAACCAGATATTTCTCTGAGTTGGGAGTGAATTCCCAGGATTTTGGGAGAGAATGAGACAGTATTTACAATACTGTGATTTCTTGTTCAATACTTTATGCATAGCAAGAGTCCTATTTATTAATTGCACAGAAACTAACACCTCCCGATCACTAGCTCTATGTAACTTCATTTCCCTTCATTAAACAGAAGTTTCTCTTTATTTTATTCCACTTGATTCGTACTTCAATATCAACAAGGCAACAGTGACTAGAATGTATATCAGAGAATGCTCTCTCTATATTTTTGTTTAGTTTTTTTTATTTGTTTAGTTTGGGCCACAACTGGTGGCACTCAGGGGTTACTCCTGATTTTGCACTCAGAAATGGCTCCTGGCAGGTTTGGGGACTATATGGCATGTCAGGGACAGAACCCGGGTTGTCTTTGATTATGTCTAACTTCACAAAAGTTCTTTATACATTGGATATAGCAAGCAATTATTTTTTTCTTATTTGTTCTTCCATCCCCACTGCTATGTTAGCTTTCATTTTGATGAGATGCCAAAAGAAAGTTAGGTTGTTAATCCAAGAGGAAACACAATTTCTCTCCTAATGCTGATATATGGATTACAGTTGGTCATTTTCAAAGAGAGACATTTGGAACTACTTGATGATTCTGCAGGTTAGGCTGTTGACAAATGACAGCAAAGTGAAATATGCAGAAAACAATTGTGACTTTGTACTTTGTATTTTATGATTTTGATTCACTGCTCATTCTTAACTGAATGTAACTGAATCACCAGCATTATTCTAAGCCTACTCCATATTGTTAACATATCTTTTGACTTTCATACTTTTCCAGTGCCTAAAATGACTATTATTGGCTAATAAGTGGGATAAGCTAATAATATTCATCAAAATGAATGTTAAAAACATTTTCTTTATTTGGGACCTGGAAGGTGGCCCTGGAGGTAAGGTGTCTGCCTCGCAAGCGCTAGTGTAGAACAGACTGGACCACGGTTTGATCCCCTGGCGTCCCATATGGTCCCACCAAGCCAGGAGCGATTTCTGAGCGCATAGCCAGGAGTAACCCCTGAGTGTCAAGTGGGTGTGCCCCCCCCCAAAAAAAAACCAAACCAAAACAAAACAAAACATTTCCTTTATCTTCACATTTTATACATAAAATATCCAGGAATACTGAAACTATCCCAATGTTAAAAAAAATTTTACCTTCATTTTAAAGTGTTAGTCTTAATTTTAAGTTAAATTGTTATTGTTTTGCTGTTATGATATATTTGTAGGGAAATTTAAACTGAATAATAATATTTATAAATAAAATGTATCTAATATTTAATATACAATTTGTTAACGTATTTTAAGTTACAATCATAGACTTTCTAGAAAAATGCAAATTTTGAACATATCAATGAAATCAAAGGTCACCTGATTTTTGTAAAGTATTAATTTTCATAAAGTATTGTCTTGTAGCAATCTAAGAAAAATATTGTGATGTTATGGAGTTAACACCGCTAAATAGCTCATTTGGTTAAACAAATACAGTTATTAATGTATTCATATAGAAAAAACAAGATTAAAATACATAAAATAAGAAGACAAAATGTAAAACAGATATTAGAAATAATTTTGTACAAATGTCAACACAACGCTAGTGCAAAGTTTAAACATTTTCCTTGTCTTTATCCCATGAAGAAACTTTCTTTCATAACTTATTTTCTTTCTGAAAAACAAAATATGTGTAAGATGGTCAAATAAGGTTACATCCTGTAACCTTAAAGATTCAATTTAGAAATTTGCAGGTTTTTAATTTTCTTTTTTTTTTAAAAAAAAAATAGTTGTACTATTGTGAAAAAATTAAAGAAAAGGTTTTCTTAAAGCCATGTTATTTAAACTACAAGAGAAATAAATGAAAAATAACAGGGGATAGCTAGAAAATATTTTCCTAAAAATTTTCTTGTAAGAGAAGTAATATTTTCTGACCTTTGAGTGTATACAGGATGGGATTCTTACCATTTTAACATTGAATGCTGAATAAGCTTGTTTAGCAACTTGGTCCTGGAGCTAGGTATTCTGAAGAATATTTTATGAACTCAAAATTCTTATCTCAGGGGAGCATTTACTCACTATTAAGATATTCCTACCTCAGATTTCCAAAATGTCAACAGCTTTTGATTAGCTAGGATGCTAGAAATATCAGGAGCCCCCCCAAATGGTATATACTTTAATTTTTCTTAACCAATTTCAAAAGTCAATTCCTTTCCTTTCATACTTTCTGAAAGGTTGATAAACGTAAAAGACTGTGTTTGAGGAAAATAATTACAGAATTCACTTATTTTTTTTTCAGGGAAGCCCTGAAAACTCTGAACTTATTAAATTTATTTTACTTTTATTTAATATAAAAATGTTTCTCTAACAGTCCCAGGAGAAAATGTCCAACCTAACACCAAAAAGCCACTTTTTCAGCATTTATTTCCCAAAGTTTTTTGCTCACTCCCCAGCTGTAATTTAAAACTTAAATGACATAAGTTAAATAAGATTCTCCTTACATACATTTTCTAAAGATTAGAATTTCAAGGTGTTCAAAGCCTGATTTGCTACCCTTTCTTTCTCTTCTAATTTAATCCTTTAAAAGACCTGATCATCCTCAAACTCAGAATGACAGAAAGCTAAAGCCAATAAAAATTTAGAACTACATATTAAGGGCCTTAACATTTTAAAAATTCCTTAGGAAAATACTTTGGACAATACTTTGACCAGCTTCTCATAAAAAGAAAAGCTACTGCTGCTGAATATTTAGCCTAAATTCCAAACACTAAGTGACTATTGAATAAGTTCCACTCTTGGTGTCTCCCTCTTGAAGCAATGGAGTTAAACAGTAGCTCATTTGAGTATCAGTTCCATCAAGATTTTATAGACATCTGATCTCCTATGTATGAAGTCTACAGCAATCAGTAGAATATAAAGTTTAAAAAGAAAAAGCATTTTCTCCCATTGAAATCTGCCTAGTTCATCCGGGAACACAAACAAAGCTGTTTGAAGTTTGGACAAATTCCTGAATGCAGTTCAGGCCTGTCTCTCTTTTGGATGCTATAAAAAAAATTATACCTTTTGGTAAATAGTTGAAGACTTAGGGGAAAGGGGATTGATCTCTGATTGGGTCTGGTAACAATGATACATAATTATAATCATGGTGGCAATAATAAAGACAAATCCTTATTTGCTGATAAGCTGTAAATAGGAAACAAAGGACAATAGATAAAACAACAACAACAACAAAGAGACAGTTTAGAACAGTCTGTGCACACAGCTGTTCTAAGATTAAGTCTGTTTTCTGGGCCTAAATAGGAATATCAGGTGAAAAGTGACAGATGTTGCCTCGTTTTTGCTGTTTTGGAAAAGAGACTTTTCCATCTTTTTTGAAGGAATTGACTTATTTAATCCATGGTCTAAACTGAATCTTTCTGTTCAATTTCTGCCTAAAAAAGCTAGTGAAACTGAGCATACTGTGAATCACATTACTTTTTTTTTCTATTATTCTTTACTTCAGTCCCCATCATAAAACCATTCTAACACTTTTCAGAGTCTTTGTGTCTTTGTGTCTATATGCACATGAGCATATTACTTGTCTTTGCTTATTTGCATCGATTTATTTTAACCATCAGTAAGATATAATTTTAGAACCAGAGACATATCACAATGAAGGACAATTTGTGTGTCTTGCCCCCAGCTGACTTAGATTCACTTCCTAACACCGGAAGTGGTTGTCCAACCCAGGCCAAGATTAATCTCTGAGAAGAGAACCAAGAGTAAAGTCAGGCGCTGATGTTTGTGACCAGCCTCCTGACATAAACTGAACAAAAGAAAGCAAAACAAAACATTACAAAATAAAACAACAACTAAAACATTCAAAATGTCTCATTAAAACTGGGATATAGTATAGAGGTTAAGGCATTTGTCTGGCTTGCTGCCAACTCTGGTTTTATCTGGGCTTCTGTCTGGTCTCCTGAGCACCACAAAGTGTAATCCCTAAGCATAAAGTCAAGGATAAAAATTGTACTCAACCAAGTGTGACCCAAACCAAAAAATAGAAACAAAATCGTTTTTGGAGACATAAAGACAGGTCAATGGTCTGAGCATATGTTTTGTATGCAGGAGTAATTGGTTCAATACTTATCACTAGTACAATCCTTATCCACTGAGCACTGCTGCAAATGACCCCCAAGCACAGAGTCAGGAATTAAAAATAATTAAATTAAAATTAAATTAAATTAAATTAAAAATAATAAATAAAATGCAACTTTATATCATTATATCAATAAGGTATCTTTTGTATTTGATAATACTTCAGAAAAAATTTAAAATATGATCCATTTTTCTATGAAATAGTTATCTGTACATTTGTCTATTACTAAAATCACTTGCACATAGAATAGGCACAGTTTTTCAATATGATCCTTAAGATCTCGATATCTCTGATTTGTTTCTTTCAACATTCTTTCATTTGGTAAATTTCTGAAAATTATGTAATATGGATAACCATAAGTTGAGAATCTCTAGAAAGGATGTCTACATAATAAAAATAAAACATTTCTTAGGAGAGTTACTTACACATATAGTGGTTCTCATCTGGTAGCTGATCTTTAACCTCTCCATCTTGCTGATTTGTGTTTCTGAAAAAATATCAAAGAAAGTATTTTCATTCTCTTATATACTAGGAATTCTCTTAAAATATTAGGAAAATGAGCTATCAAGCTAAAGGTATGTTAATGACTCTGCACTTAAATGTTCAATGTGCATATGATCGCATTATTATGGAAAATTGATTGTTATTTAAAGATAAATCTTGCTCCCATAACACTCTACTGCCAAACATCAACAATGGAAAAAATTCTTAGACTCCCACATGATTAAATTAATTGGAATGTATCATAGAGCCTCAAGAAAAGGCAAGTAAAAAGTCATCTTATATGCTGGAAAATATGGTAATAAATAATATAATAAAGCCCTCTTCAGGTTCAGCAACAGCAAAAATCAATAAACCTCATCAATGGGGATAATTAATGAAAGTCATTTTCCTAAAAAATAACACAAGATGGTTCATAGTCATAGGAAAAAGTGTTCTCCATTATTTGTTATCAGGGATGTGTAAACAAAATTAACAAGACCATCAACCAGCTAGAATGATCTATCTTTAGAAAAAATAGGTGTTAATAAACATGTGAAAGGGAACTCACATTCACTAGGTAAAGACTTTTGCCTGGTTGAACTTCTGGAAAAGAACTTGAAGTTATCCCACAAGCATAATATACTTCTTTTCTTATGTCCTGCAATTCTACTGATGGGTATGTAGCTACTCCAAGGACACAGAAATTGTCATCTGAAAGGACATGCATAAATATGTACTCAACACAGTATCACACTAGCCAAGATTTCGGAACAAAAAGAGCTAAGTGGTATGGACTTGGACATTGACTCTCTATAACATTAAGTCAAACACAATAATTAGTAAAAATTTAGAAAAAAATTTAGAACAAATAAAAATAAAAATTGCAGAACACAAAAGCCCATCATACATCATTGGAGAATGATGTGAATATTTCTGCTGAAATAAATAATTAATGTGTTGAAACATATTGTAAAATGTCTGTAAAACTACTGAGTAAAAGTAGGTAATAACACTAAATAAGAAAATCTCAGGTGAAATAAAATCTGTATTTAATCAAATCCAACTGTCACTGAAATAAGTGAAATACAGAATTAACTTTGTAGATAATTGAATTGAAGGTAATAAATGAAGGAGATTCAGTTGTAATGAAGAAAAGACCTATTCTATAACTGAAAAAAAATAATGGAATAGAAAAATATAACCTTTCAATAATAGTCATTTTCTAAGTAAAGTATCAAAAAAGACAAGAAATGGCAATTATAGATAGAAAAAATTAAATATAAGATACAGAGTTAAAAATTCAGCCTAGTAATTTTCTAAAATACTTAATAGAAATATAGATGCTTATGCATTGCAAATTTTTCAAGACAACCTTTTCAAGATTTCAAACAGTGTGAATGGTTTTATTCACTAATTTTGGATTAGATGTACTGATGTCAAATTAACATTTAACTATAGATTATGAGTTCGGGATCCAGGGGCAGAGTCAATTTTATAAAATATTGTAACATTTTTCTCATCTACATTTCCTATAGCATTAAAACACTTAAAATAAATTATAGAAAGTTCTAAATAATTTTATTTTAGATTTAAAATGTCATGCAAGTTATATGAATTATTAAAATAATGTATTTATAACATGGAAGAAACTACAACCATTCTTTACAATATATGAAGTCAATGAAATTAATTTTAGCTAAAATGTTGCAAGATGAAAAGTTCATGACAGATAAATACAAATTATTTTCAGATGCAGAATTTATTTTTAGTCATTAGCTAATATCAGAAAATTAGAATCACAGCTAATCAATGACTGGGCACAGGAATGTTTAAAAATGAGATTTCCAATGCCACTCTAAAAATCAGAAAATATTCTTTTTTTAAATTTTTATTGTGACCAAAGTGCATTACAAATCGTTCACTGCATCATTTATGGTACATAGTGACAATGAATGAGGGGCATTCCCAGCACCAGTGCTGTCCTCTCTTCACCCCTGTTCCCAGTATGCATCCCATATCTCCCTCTTTTAACCCCCAGAATGCTAGTGCAACTGGTTTCCACTTTACAGCTTATTGTAGATTGAGTATCTATTCCACCATCATTGGAGATAAAAAGGATAAGAAAAAAGGGAGAAAAAAATTGGTGACAACTACCAAAAAATGAAAGAAGAGAGCAAAAAAAAGAAAGAAAGAAAAAGAAAAGAAAAATGAAAGAAAAAAGAAAAAATGGACCCGGCAAATAGAAATAAAAATAAATCTCTAAATAATAACCACAAGAGTAAAAATGAAAAAGTGGAAGAAAAAAGAGAAGGAAAAGAAAGTAAAAAACTAACAAATCAAAACAAAACTAAAAAATGTATGGGTGCTGGAGTGGTATTATTCTGATGAGAGTTCTTCCATATGTTGTAGTTGATGCATGTTCTTGCACACTCTTAATTTGGTCAATAAATTTAATTTCAAAATATATCTTCAATAATGGTTGTTACCTCAAAGTTGCCCTATCTCATCTCATCACCTAATGGTATGATACAATCAGGAGACATGTCATCCTTAGCCCTATGCAAAAACCAAAACCACTATCTACAGAAGACTGATTTTGACAAACATGGACTGTACAGAACTATCGAGAGACCAATGAGGGAGCCCCTAGCATAGGCTAGGATTCATTCAAAAACTAAGATCTCTAATTCCAGAGGTCTGACTTTGACAACTGCAACTGAGCAGAACTTCTGGAACCAGGCTGAAAGACTATATCCTAGGCTCTGTCCCAGGAACTGAGCAAAAACCAAGACCACTAATTACAGAAGACTGATTACAACAACAGTAATGGAATGGAACTTCTAGAACCATAAAGAAAAACTCTTTCCTAGCCTTCATCCTATAACCTAAGCAAATAACAAGATCTCTAACAACAGAGGCAGGATGCCATCATTTACATCTGAGTAGAAAGTTTCCTGGCACCATAAAAACCTTTGGTGTGAAAATGAGCATGTATGAAGCCTGTAGTTGTTCCCATGGCAGTATGCTTCAAGGCTGGAGAAAGCCTGTATTTCTTAGACCAAGAGAATTCCCCTTTCTAGTTTCCCCAATATTTACTGTGCATATGCAAAAAAAAAAGAACCTTTTAAGTAGTTGCTGGTCTGTGTGTGTGTATGTGTGTGTGTGTGTGTGTGTGTGTGTGTGTGTGTGTGTGTGTCTGTGTGACTGTTTTTGTTTCTTATTTTGTTTTGCTTTTGTGTTTTGTTTTGTTTTTGGATTTTTTTTTATTCTTGTTTGTTTCTTTGTAGGTGATGGATTTGGTTTTTGGTTTGTTCTCTTCTTTTTTGTCTTTTTTGTCCTTTTGTTGTTACTGCCTTATTGTTTTTTGTTTTGTTTTGATTTTTCGTTCTGTTTTATTAACTTTTCTTCTTTTTTCCCTTTCTTCTTCTAAATAGATATTTTAACACCTACTTGAACTCCTCCTAGACATTTTTTGCTTGTTTTTTCTTTTCTTCTCCCATATCTTTTCTTATATCTCCAACAGAAACACATTACTAGAATCACCTTGATCCACCTTATAATTTGAGGGGGAAAATGGATGGTACCAGGACCAAATAGTCGTATAATTTAGTGGAAATAAAAAATAATCAGTCTTTAACACTAAACCCAAAGTCAACCACAACAGAATGGATACCCAGCTCCACCACAGTCGCCTTTGAGGGGTACCTAGGCTTGCCTGTCTGGAGAGTCCCCTCCGTAAGAAACCAGAAACTGATTTGTCTTGGACTCACCCAACCAGGTTGAGTGCAGGACTCCACCACCATGGCCAATGAGAGATATCTAGGTGCACCTGCTTGGAGAGTGCCCCCCTCCCAGTGGATATCTAAGAGACTAAGGTGTTTTGAACCTGCCCAACCAGGGTGGGGCAGAGGTGTACAGCAGATCCACTTCACTTTGCTGCTGTGTACTCTTTCTAACTAATGAACCTCACCATGACACATAGAAATTATGAAACTACAAGCATGACAATGGGGAAACCTCATAGTCAAGCATCATGCAGAGAATGACGATAACTCTTATGACCCAAAAAATACCAATCATGTGATTAATCTCTAAGATAAGGAGTTTAGAATAGAAATATTGAAGATCCTCACAGAAATTAAAGAAAACATTGCTCAGGCTGAACAGAACACAAAGATAGAAATCAGAAAACTCCAAACTAAAATAACAGGTCTGAAAAACATGGTAGCTAAACTGAAAACCTCAATGGAAAGCATCTCCAAAAGAGTAAGAGCAGCCGAAGACAGAATCAGTGAACTGAAAGATGAAATGCAGAACAACTTGATAGAGCAGAAGGAGATTGGAAAAGAACCTTAAGGCAAATGATCAGATAATGCAAAAGTACTCAAAAAATGTGAACAGATAAAATATAAGTCTTTGGTAAACTCAACGAAAACCACATAAAAATAACTGGAATCCCAGAGGCCCAGGAAGTTGATCCACAGGAAGAATCAACAGTCAAAGACATCATCACAGAGAAACTCCCAGAGCTAAAGACTACATACAGTCAAATCCTGCATGCTCAAAGAGTACCAGCTAAAAGAGACCGGAAGAAAAGCACCCAAGACACATCCTAGTCACAATGACAAATCCCACAGATAAAGATACAATATTGAAAGCAGCAAGATCATAAAGGAAAATTCCATTCAAAGGATCATCTTTAAGATTTACAGCAGACATGTCGCAAGAAACTCTCAAGGTCAGAAGACAGTGGTGAGATATTGTGACAAGATTGAATAAAATATATGCTTCACCTAGATTACTGCACCCAGCTGGACTCAAGTTCAGGTTGAAGGAAGGATACATAGCTTCACAAATAAGCAAAACCTCAGTAACGTTACAGATGCAAAACCAGTAGAAAATTTACTGTCTGTTGAATAGATAAATACGTGTGTATATGTCATGCTGATATATCTGAATAATATGTTATCGACATTGAAACAACACATTGTAATAAACATGACATTTGGAAAAAGGTAGAAGCTATAAATTTGTATTCTGTAGAACTACTGTCTAATGGATATTCTCTCTAATTAGATACTTACCTATTCATCGAAATGAATTCAACAAATACTGACATACAAATCTAATGAGAATAACTTTGCCATACTAACCAGAGTGCTTACACCATTGGCATTTTAATTGTGAAAACAAAATATGCAAACAATTCACAGAAAGGTTTCTTGTAGCCTAAAGGCTTTAAACAATTGATTCTAAAGATGTTTATTTTCAAAAGCTGCCTAAACTTAAGGTTTATCTTCATGTTTTTTATAAATTGTTATAAATTATTTTCAATTTCTATTAAGCAATATATGTGAAATCTATTTGGAATGTCCTGGAAGCAAGGACATTTCAAAAATCTTCTGGTAAGATCTACCACTATTCATGAATTCCTCTAGTTCCAAAATTAGTTTTCAGGGTTAAAATTTTTGTTTTATTTTAGTTTTTTGGGCCCTCACCTTCAAGGCACCAGAAGGCACCCCTGGTTGAGTCACTCCAGGTGAGACTTAGCGGGTCAAATTGTTATGCTGGTTTTGAGCCTGAGTGGGCTACCAACAAGGTCCTTCCCTGTTGTACTGTCTCTACAATCCTTTAACATAAATTATATAAATTGGAGGTAAATATATTTGTTTCATGTGTACTTAGAATTGCTTTACCTTTGGAGAGGTTGATTCTTTGACTTTATAAGATTTTCTTTAATTCTAGGAGCTGGAGCAGTGGTGCAAATGTAGGGCATCTGCCTTGCTCGCCCTAGTCTAGGAAAGACTGTGTCACTGGATGTGCACAGAGGCTCAGAGGGAGAGAGATAGACGCAGAATAGTCTCACTCATCTATGGGTTTTAAGAAAAATAACAGTCACTTTTGCAACAATTCTCAGAGATAATGAGAGGAGGGCTGGAACTTCCAGCTCACTTCAAGAAGCTCTCCACAAGGACTGGTGAGTTCAGTTTAAGAAATAACTATACAGAGAATTATCATAACAATGTGAATGAATTAGGGAAGTAGAAAGTCTGTCTCAAAGGCAGGGTGGGGAGAGAATAGGGAGGTGGGAGATTTGGGACATTGGTGGTGGGAATGTTGCACTGGTGAAGGGGGGTGTTCTTTACATGACTGAAACCTAATCACAATCATATTTGTAATCAAGATATTTAAATAAAGATATTAATAAAAATGAATAAATCAATAAATAAAAAACAAACGAAAAAACTGATTTCTTTAATTTTAATAATCTTTCTTTCTTCACCAGACTATTGTTAATTTTGATATATAAAGTTTCATATATATAATGTACAATAAGAAATTCAATACTAAAAATTTAACATTTAAAAATTTGTGTAAGTATAAACACATGTATTTACTCTTGTTGTATAGTAATAATTAAAAAAAACTTATCTACATATATTATTTCACTTTTAACAATAACCAAAATCAACTGTTTATACAATTGCATTCTTTTAAATTCAATGAGACTAGAGCTTAAATGTATGTATAGGACAGTTAATAATATAATAATACCAGTTTTTCTTTAAGCGAAAAAAAAATCAGGTGACTAAGCCTTGAAAATTACCTGTCTTATTATAAAAATAATGTTAAGTTCACTTTGAACATTTTACCTTGATTAACTATTATGTATCAAGCTAGAAATCATTCAATTTGGAAGTAAGTGTAGATTATTGCATATAAAAATTCATGTTATCTGTTTATACATGTTTACCCAATGAAAGATTATTTTATTTTGTTTTGATATTCTTAGATCCCCACACCTGGTGCTATGCTCCAAGGTTATTTCACAGTTCCTAGTGGACTTATACAGATCTGGGAATTAAACTCAGCCTCCTGCGTGTAAAACATGAGCTACCGCCCACTAAATGGGGCAAGAAAAATGAGCATTTCCTAGACAGAATTATCATTCCCAAATCATCTGAGAAAATAAATTAAAAATTAATATAGGGGTGTACGTTTTATGACTGAAACCCAACTACAAATATGTTTGTAATCATAGTGCTTAATTAAAGATATTATTAAAAAAGTGGGGCCGGGCGGTGGCGCTCGAGGTAAGGTGCCTGCCTTACCTGCGCTAGCCTAGGAGACGGACCGCGGTTCGATCCCCCGGCGTCCCACATGGTCCCCCAAGCCAGGAGCGACTTCTGAGCGCATAGCCAGGAGTAACCCCTGAGCGTCACCGGGTGTGGCCCAAAAACCAAAAAAAAAAAAAAAAAAAAAAAAGATATTATTAAAAAAGTAAAAATAAAATAAAAGAAAAAATTATTAGAGGTATTTGAAAGTCTTACAAATTACATAATTGGATGAAGACCAAAATGTTATACATATTATGGCTATATTGTTTAAACAACTGACTTTTAATCCACGTTGATGGGGCTATATCCATCAAAGCAATGGTTAGCCATACTAATCATTGCATAGCTCATTTGGTTTTAGTGTCTTATTTACTTTGTGAAGCTATTTGATTAAAAAATAATTTCTAAGCCCAAGCCTGGGTAAAAAAAATAGTGGCTATACTTCATTAAAATAGATTAAAACACAGTTAGGAAAATGTACTCACAAAATCATACTTTGCTTCTCAGACAATAAATAAGTAGTTTTACTCTAGGGCTTAAAAATAAAAATCTAAGGCTTGAGAAATATTACAAAATTCTTTTGCAAAGTTCCTATGAACAAAATTGATTCAAGCAGTCATTGCTTATATCAGTCAGATGGCCAAATTGCCAGTTCCTTATGCCATTTTTGAGCAGCAATAACACACTTATTGCTGATGGGAAAATACACTGATGGAACACTTTTGGAGACATATGGAAATTTCTTATAAAATGAAATATTATTGTACAATTATGCCTATAAACATAGGTTGTAAAACAAAACATGTGGTCCAGATATCAAACTCAAAATTTTATTACATTGATATAAAATCACTATACACAAACCTATATATGTATCTTAATAGCCATTAGACATAAGTATCCAGAACCAGAAGTGGCCATAAGATCCTCCAATAGATGAAAGATAACTCACATGCAAAATAGTATAATTTTTTTTCTTTTTAGTTTTTGGCCCATATCCAGAGATGCTCAGAGGTTATTCCTGACTCTGCACTCAGAAATTGCTCCTGGCAAGCTCAGGGGACCATATGGGATGCCGGGGATTGAACCTGAGTCTGTCCTGGGTCAGCCAAGTGGAAGACAAATGCCCTACAGCTGTGCTATGGCTCCAACCCAAAATAATATAATTATTTGTCAGTTTAGTTATCAAGCTAGTATAAATTTGAAATGCAGTTAAGTAACAAAAGTCAATCTAAAATGTTACATATTCTTAAATTTTAATAATATGACAATATTAAAAAGATAACTTATAGATGCCATAAAAACAATAATATTTTCAGAAAATAGTGCAGACTAAATAAGAAAAGCACAGGGAATTCTAGGGTATGAAACTATATTATGACATTATTATTACTACCATCCTGATAATACCTTTTCCAGAACCTACATTTTTTATCTCAAATAATTTACCTTAATTTTATATAAGCATAAAATTATTTGGTACCCATGGGACCCAGTGATTAAATGAATATTTTAATAAAGTAAAACAATTGTATTGTGTTTATAATACGATAACATCAATAAAAGGGTAGAAGTAACAAATGATAATTCCAACACCAAAAACCAATGATCCAAAATACCAAATACCTTTGTCATTGTTAAATGTTAGAGGCTGGTGGGCATGCAATAAATTTAGCGTGAACTAAGGTCATTGCATAAAATGAATCTTCTGCATTCATAGGATATTATCCTGCTATTGAATGTCTAACTAGATTGACTAAATTGCATGGGTAGCACAAAAATCACATTAGTTCACAGATCTAGTTACATATGTGTCATCAGAACAGAATAAACATTATAAAACTGTTTAACAAAAACAAGTTGGTGATTCAATAATACAATTATCAGATACAATTTACACCGTGATAGAGCAAGGCACTACAACAATTCTTTCTCACCAAACTAACTATGAGACAAAAATTCTCAAAAGAACCATTTTAGAGCTCTGGAAACCAGATTTTAAAAATGTAACAAATAGAAGTGTTTATTTTGCAAAATTAAATTTCACAGAGTAATATAGAAAGATTGTGCTTGAAATTGCTACTGGAGTCTTCTTGCTACTGGTTTTGAAAACTTTCAGATTCTATGAGCAGAGATCAGATGACAGAGATATTCCAGCATCGAAAACGTTGGAGGGTTCATGGTGACATGTCACAAAGCCTGTCAGTTGAGTCAGGATTAAGCTAGTAAATCCAGAAATGTGGATGACAAGTTTGAGAATGGTGGGAGAAAGAAAGAAAAAGGACTCTTCCAGAGGACTGAGATGGCCTCTGCTCATATCTTTATTCTAGTCCCAAGAGCTCTAGTTCAGAATTCTATACTACTCCCAATTTGTTAGCTAAATAGGTTATTTTCAACAGCAGCATCTATAGAAAATTAACATAGCATCTCCCCTTCAGCCTCCTAGGAATACTGGCTACTAGTGATTCACAAAGATGACCTCTCACTGGAAACTATTTTCAATTGGAAGGACTTAACTCTAAAATTTCTCTACAGCTAGCTACAGTATGACAAGCTAATGGTCTGAGGTGGGATGCAAAAGCCTTAATTGCAAAAAAAAAAAAAAAAAAGAAAAAGAAAAGAAAAATCAAATCATATGACCACTCTGCCAATATTACCTTCATTTATTATTATTCATTTATTATTCTCCATATCCTGAAACCATTTCTCAGTAAGTATTGACTTTAGCTATTTATCTTGGCATTGTTTCTCCATGCTTCAGTTTCATGAAATTAGACCCTGCCCCACATTCTGCCTCTACTGACAGCTACCTAAGCTCTGCATGTTTCAAAGGTGAAAACTTTCTGAAATCCTTGCTCATTAGAGTTTTTCATAATTACTATTTTCAGTTTTTTCCTCAAGTGTGCACCTTGTGATTCACACCTATAGTCAAATAAAGGTGATGCTTTTAATGCACACTGATTTTGCTAAATAAGTTTCTTTGAAACATTTGATTGATTATTCAAAACAGCAGTTTCAGAAGATGAAGTTACAATGCAAACATATGAAGGGAGAAAAATCAGCTTAAAATTCTCTAATAGTGGTCTATGGTCTTGCCACAAAACATTACAAAAATATACTTAAATTTTAAATTTATAGGTCTGGAGCGATAGTGCAGCATGTAGGGCATTTGCCTTGCATGACCCAGTTTTAATCCCCAGCATCCCATCTGGTCCCCTGAGCAGTGCCAGGAGCACAGTGTTCCCTGAGCACAGAACCAGGAGTTAAGCCCTGAGCACTGTCAGCAAAAAATTGAACTGTACAATTTAACATATAATATATAGTCATGTATAATGAAGACATCAGTGCAATTTTCGTATATAAAAACATTACTTTATATTTGAAATACAACATTAAATCTCTGTGAAAGATCCCTGCAGAAATTTATGGATCATTTTATGCACTGTGTGCTACTCCTGTTTTGAGTGATACCAGGCTGTGCATGATTCTAGATATCAGATATTTTGTTTTTCCATCAATCAATAGTTAATAAAAATCCATATGACTTGATGATATTAGGAATCTGAGAAACTAGAACATTTTTTCTTAGCATTTCCCTTTTGTGAGATATGGAAAATGTGAAGAATGCTTGCTCAATTTCATCATTTTAATTTCACTTAATGAGCCATTACTGAGCATAATAAAGAATTATTTTTATATATTTGACCAAAAAGTACATCTTTATTATGGAACTTCTTATTCAGTTCAGTCAAAATTAGAATTAAAGGAGACCATTAGAGTGATTTCTATGTGTCTGTAATATGTTAAGAGAAAAAGTAGAACTTCAGTGCCCTCATTCTATTTCTGAGGATATGTAGCCTTAAAAGCTATGTGACCCCTAAGGCTCTAGAAAAAGTGACTAAAGAAGTAAGATGATTATCTGGGTCCAATGCTATTTGCACCAAACTTACCCTTAGAAATAGGAAGAAGGAAGAAAAGATCATAGGACAACTGTAAGTTTTAGAAAAACTTTTTTTCCTTTTAAAATAATATTTTTATTTAAGCACCATGATTACAAAAATGATTGTAGTTGGTTTCTGTCATAAAAAGATCACCTTCCTTTAGTAGTGCAACATTTCCATTACCAATGCTCTACCAACTCCCTACTCCCCCCACCCCTTGCCTGTATTCAAGACAGGCATTCACTTCTCTCATTACATTGTTATGATAGTTGTTATTATAATTATTTCTCTAACTGCATTTACCACTCTGTGGTGAGCTTCATATCTTGAGCCAGTCCTTCTGGCTCTCATCTCTTTTATCTCTGGGCATTACTACATAATGTATTTTTCCTTAAAACCCATAGATGAGGGCCCGGAGAGATAGCACAGCGGCGTTTGCCTTGCAAGCAGCTGATCCAGGACCAAAGATGGTTGGTTCGAATCCCGGTGTCCCATATGGTCCCACGTGCCTGCCAGGAGCTATTTCTGAGCAGACAGCCAGGAGTAACCCCTGAGCACCACCGGCTGTGGCCCAAAAACAAAAACAAACAAACAAAAACCATAGATGAGTGAGACGATTCTGTGTCTATCTCTCTCCCTCTGACTTATTTCACTCAGCATAAGAGTTTCCATGCCCATCCAAGTATAGGAAGATTTCATGACTTCATCTCTCCTGATGGCTGCATAATACTCCATTGTGCATATATACTACAGTTTCTTTAGCCACTCATCTGTTAAAGGGCATCTGGGTTGTTTCAAGATTCTGTCTATTATAAATAGTGCTGCAATGAATATAGGTGTAAGAAAGGCATTTTTGTATTGTGTTTTTGTTCCTAGGAGAGGTATAGCTGGATCGATGGACGCTCAATTTGTTTTTAGTGGAATCTCATTGTTTACCACAAAGGCTGGACTAGATGGCATTCCCACTAGCAGTGAATGAGAATTTCTTTCTCTCCACAACAGTACTGATGATTGCTCTTGTTCTTTGAGATATATGCCAGTCTCTTTGCTATGTGTGAAGTGGTACCTCATAGTTGTTTTGATTTGCATCTTCCTGATGATTAGTGATGTGGAGCATTTTCTTTATGTGCCTCTGTATTTTTTCTTTGAGAAAATGTTTGTTCATTTCTTCTCACCATTTATTGATGGGGTTTAATTTTTTTTATTAAATTATGTCAGTACCTTGTATATCTGAGATATTAGCCCCTTATCTGATGGTTATTGGGTGAATAGTTTCTCTCATTCTGTGGGTGGCTTTTGTTTTCTAGGCACTTTTTTTGATGTGTAAAAGCTTTTCGGCTTAATATAGTCCCATATGTTTAGCTCTGCTTTTACTTGTTTGGAGAGTGCTATTTTCTCCTTTAATATATACCTTTAGTTTCAATGTCATAGAGTGTTTTACTTACGTGTTGTTATATGTACCTCATGGCTTCAGGTCATATATCAAGGTATTTTATCTATTTGTATTTGACCTTTACAAAGAAAATAATAAAACATTGCTTCAAATAATAAAAGAGGACATAAGGAATGGAGAATACAACCTGTTCATGAATTGGGAGGATTAGCATCATTAAAATGTCAATACTCCCCAAAGTATTGTACACATTTAATGCAATTCATATAAGAATACCCACAACATTCTTCAAAGGAGTGGATCAAACATTCCTGAAATTCATTTGGAACAATAAACTCACACAAATAGCTATAGCAACCCTTGGGAAAAGGAATATGGGAGGCATCACTGTCCCCAACTTTACATTGTATTACAAGGCAATATTCATTAAAGCAGTATGGTATTGAAATAAAGATAGACTCTCCGATCAGTGGAGTAGACTTGAGTATTCAGAGAATGCTCCCCAGACATACAATCAATTAATCTTTGATAAAGGGGTAAGAAATGCAAAATGGAGCAAGGAAAGCCTCTTCAACAAGTGATGTTCGGACAACTGGTTAGCCACTTGCAAAAAAAGCAAACTCAGAACTTCATCTAAGACCATACACAAAGGATAACTCCAAATTTAGAGAGACTTGATTCAGTTTTGTTTTATAGAAAATGGAGAGGATCATGTTAAAAACATGAAAATAAACTTATCTCTGCTAACAATGAGATACTTTAAAGCAGTCACCAACTCTTAGGGGGGAAAATCACAACTTTAGCTGATATCTGGATTTTATTTCTAGGTTTTGTTTTATGAAACAAACCAGGCCAGGCCAGTCTTTTGAATAATGAAAACTAAAATTCATAAGTGGATATTGTTTTAATCAGTAGGGTTTATGTTGATATGATATAGAGCATAGGAAATAATTTATTGTTACTTCCTCTACACGTGCCTTAAGAGATGTGTTTCTTTTTATTGTTGTTTTAGTATTTTCTTGTTTACAATCCTAAGCTGCAATACCTAAAAACGTTCAATGACCTTGGTATGGCATTATGCCTGAAGGTGATTAAATATGGAAGTGGAAATAAGAAAAAAGTGAAATAATTGTTTCTAGTTCTAATTTTGCCACTTACTGACATACTGACTGTCATTATTATAGGACATAAATTAAAAAAATTCTTTTTGGTTTTGTGTCACACCCGGTGATGCTCAGGGGTTACTACTGGCTATGTGCTCAGAAATCGCTCCTGGCTTGGGGCATATATGTAAAGCCAGGGGATCGAACCGCAGTCCATCCTAGGTTAGCGTGGGCAAGACTTGCCCCACCATTCCTGCCCAAATTAAATATTTTTATCTCTCTTTTTAATTTCTTTTGTGTCTGTGATCATTCCTAAGGGTTTTTGGAAAACGATGCAGTACTGAGAAATGAACCTGAAGCTATGGTATATATAAGACAGGTATCCCTGTCCACTGGATGATCTCTCCGGCACCATCTTAGGTTTATCTTTTTTTTTGTTGTTGTTTTAAGTTAAAACATCATATTTTGTGGGCATTTAAAAAAAGGCCCACAATAGTCTGGTAAATTTGCTTAAATAATTAGAAAAATAAATATAAAAGCAAAATGCTTTATATCCCAAACAAATCACTAAAATAAAAGTCAACCATCAAAAGATAATTAAAATCTTCCTTACTATGATTTTTTTTGCTTATTTACTTTAGCACACAGTGGGCTTACTCCTGGCTCTGTATACAGATAAGTGATCATGCCGTGGGGACCATATATGGTGCTCATATTTTAACTCAAATTAACAGTGTTCAAGAGAAGTATCTGGACACCTGTACTAGCATTCTGGTCTTACCTTATTATTGCCTTTTTCTAATGTAGCCTTACCTATAAAATTGTTAAATTTTATAACTGTTAAGTTGCATAAGGATTATGAGCACACACTGTAGAGAGCTATAGACACTGATTTTTTTTATTTGGGGACCACACACATCAGTGTCCAGGGAAGTCTGTTTTCCCAAGAATCACTCCTGGTGGTGCTTGAGGGACTATATGGGAAGCCTGGAACCAGCACCAGAATAGGGCAATTGCAAAGAATCATCCATGCCTAATATACTATTACTCTGGTCCCAACATATATCATTTCTTAACCTCTAAAAGTTAAAACAAACAACCAATTTAGATAAAAAAAAAAACTAGGATTAGTAAATGTTTTTCTATATCATACTCAGTTTAATTTTAAACATTCAAATGTGTGTAACTTCCATTAATTTTGCTTCAATCTTCTACTCCTTGTTTTGGAATTTATTACACTCTGTAGATTGCAACACTCCGATGATTTTCCTTGATTAAGAATACCCTAACAAGATTTCTTTTAAATGCAAGTATTGATACATGCCTCCACATTAATTTATTGATTTTTTTAATTCTAGTTTAGCAACATTTTGCCAATTTTTTAGAAGTTGTTTCATTTTTAGTAGCTTATTAGGACGAAAAATGTAGTATTTTATGACTAAGACTTTACATATTTTAATGAACAGAAGAACTTGTGCAAAAAACTGACCTTCATTTTTACGTATTTGAAGAGTCATCAGATGGCCAGGGGAATATATGTTTTTCAAAGACAGGACTCAAAAATTTAAAAAAAGGTTGAATTATTTTTTGTTTAGCTCCAGGCACTTTCTAACAATAAAATAACCTCCAGAGATATAGCTTACTCAGAGTAATGGTCAGGGATTATTGGCTAAGTATTAACTAGAGGAAACTTTTGTACTAAGTAAAAACATATCAGCATCATGCAATATGTCATAAATCACTGTACTACAAGGTCAAGAGAAATCTACATTATCTATAACTTAATGAGCTCTAATTATTATAATTAGCTATATAATATCCATCGAAGTGTGATATACATGTTATATCTCTGTATATATGTGTATATATTAGGTTGGAAAGAGCTTGCTTAACAATCCTTTACAAAAGCTATTAAGCTATGTTCAATTGGAGTTTTTGCTATTTTGAGAAAGTGGACATGTGATTCTGATAATACGCCAATTCTGTCCACAATTTATATTTCAAGAGTAACAAGATTCCAATTTCCATTCTTTCACCAAATGGTCTTGCTTAAGTCCCCTTCACTGGGTAAAATTTATGGATTTTTCCCCACCCATTAAGCCAATATATCTCTAAACAGTCAAATGTGTGACCTTAAATTGGAATAATTTATATGACCTACATATAATTTATCCAGTTTTAATTTAAGGTTTTTATGAATTATAAAAACTAACAAAAGTCAACTAATGTGGGGTTAGAAAATAATGTTAACACATTGCACTTAAAGCAAATAAGTGAGTCAATACAAAACAATTGTATCCATGAAGATTCAAACATGAATGCTATTAGCAAACATAGAGAAGGAGGTTACTAATTTATGTCTAATTTCTGCCAGCTCTTACAATTGCACTTGACATTTTCCTTAAACTTTAATAAGTAGGTACTAGTTTCTAATCTTTTTCTAATATTTTATTTTATAATTGATTATTGAGTATACTTTCTCAATCCTACACGCTGGTTTATTAATCAATGAACTCCTTAGAGAGAAATTTTACTTTATGAAAGCTCTGCTTGAGAGATCATGCTAGAAACTGGATAATACATAGCACAATTGATCTGGCTGCTGAATAGAAAAACTTCATTTCACAATATTTAAATGGCAATTCATTCTCTTCTTGCTATTTAGTTATAGCAATGAACTGAAGGGTTTTGCAAATTAAAAAATTTATAAAACTTTAGCAAAATGTTACACAGAAACTCTTTCCATGTAGTGACCAAAAATAAACCCATCTTCTCTTCTTGATAGATTCCTATTCCATATACTTATTCATTTAGATTATCTAGATTATTTTACTTAATGGCATTAATATTACAGTACATGTTAAATATATATAGTTTATGTATTATGACTCTACCCTTGAAGATTTTAACTGATTCTCAATTTTCATAATGTGTCAAGGAGAGTCATCGAAACATTTACACAGCCTGTCAGTCAGTCCTCATGAAGCTGCAAATGGTGTGAAAAGAATGTCATTGTTCACTAGGTAAGATAAAAAGGCAGCTGTCAATGTTTTTATTAGAATTATTTCAGAGTAAAAATAACCAACAGAGATAAGTGAGGAAAGCACAGAGTTTTGTATGTTTGATGTACTTTTAGCTATTTCAGTATGAGCAGCACTAATTTTTCTATTGTCAATTTACATAGATGAAACTAGCAGAAAGTTCTAGAAATACAGACAAAAGGATTTCTGCTACATTGTAAAATGTAAAATCAGGCAACAATAAATTCAAACGGACAAACACAAAGTACTTAAAGAAGAAAATAGTTCCAATGTAATTTATATCATATCATATCCTGTTGATTATATTAAGTAAGAGAAGTAAGGGATGGCAGACATGACCAGTGAATATTTATCAAATATGATAAACTAATTCAAAAAAATATTACAGTGACCACAATACTTACAGGATATAATAATTCAGCATCATCAACTGACACATTCTTCATGGAAAATAAGTTTTCCATTAAGAGAAGAATCTGTTGTCATTTTAGCAGCAAAAGTCAAGTTTCTGAGAAAAAGATGGTCTGAGACAGGCTAAATATTTCCCGAGTATATTATTTCTGAAAAATCATTGTGATTGCCTTTTCACCAAGAATAAAAATCTCAACTAAAAGCACATGATTTGTAATTTTAATTTTTACCTTTATGCATCCAGAAACAGAGAGAATGGCTTTTAAGATCATACGTACTTTGAGTCAAAAGCTAAATTAATTTAATATTATTTTTTTATTTTCTTCCTCATTTACCTAAGAGAGCAGTAGCTTTCCTGTATAACATTGGTTACTTCATTCTTAACAGTGGTGATGATCTATATATAATTATGTTTCTTTTTAAGCCATGTAAGATAGTGTTATTATTTTTATGTAGCATGTGTTTGCTTTAATTTTACTGTACCTATCTCCTTATAGATGGAACTTAAAATCATTTTCCTTACATATATTATGCTTTCTCAGAATTTATTATTTTTATTCATCAATTAATTATTATCTTTTATTAATTAATATTAATTTATTAATTATTAATGATTTGTTAATTTATTGGTTAGAGAAATGTTTGCATTTAGAGTTATTTTCCCTGTAAGAAAAATGATGGAATAAATATTTCTAGCTTTGCATTTTCTTTCTAAATCACACCTCTGAAATAAAAAATGTATGTTGCTGTCTCTAAAACTGAAAGTACTGTTTCACAGAGAAGATGATATGTTGTACATTGGCAAGTTGAAGACTAGTAGGGTTGTTACACTCAAGGCAATGTGAATGAACACTTTGGCATAATAACCCCCAAAACTTAATTTTGAGAATTGCTGGTTTCCTCTGTACTTTTTAAAATTATTCTTCAGTATCAGTGTTGCTATGAGAATTTCAAACATATTGTTTAATGCATTTTTAATATTTTCTGGTTATTTTCATAATCTTATAACTAAATTAGAGGTTCTCAAATTCAACCCCTAATAATATAATATAATATAATATAATATAATATAATATAATATAATATAATATAATATAATATAATAATATAATATAATATAATATAATAAATATAATATAATATAATATAATATAATATAATATAATATAATATAATTAATATAATTAATATAATTAATATAATATAATAATATAACATAACATAATATAATATAATATAATTAATAATATAACATAACATAACATAATATAATGTAATATATTAAAATTCAAATACAGATAAAATCATATATGCATGTCCGTTTAAAAATGATTTGCAATTGTATTAAGATAAATTGTAAAAGGATTTTTGAAGTAATTTACTAAGTCTAAAACTGTGTGTGTGTGTGTGTGTGTCTGTGTCTGTGTGTGAAAGTTGGATTAATTTAAAGATGGGGACTGACTGAAGTTTTATTCTTGTCTCTTTGACTGTATCTTGCAATCACTCTAATATGGAAAATCATCTATCTTTTCTCTAGGTATATTCTAGGATACCATTCTTTAATGACTAATATAGACCCCTCAAAAAAATCAGCAGCATCATTTTTGTGTTTTTTATGTCAATATTATAAATTTAAAAATCTCAACACTTGAACTGATGCAATAAAAGTACCATATTGCAATATATCTCAATGATCCAATATTTTACAAATAAGTATAAGAGGAAAAACAAAATAATGTGTACAGTGGAAGAATCAATTGTTTTTTCCAGCAAATATACTTCTATTCAGAGGTAAAAAGAATATACACACAAGTACATTTACATAAAGTGGATGGTTTTTGTCAACTTGGGTCCACTTCATGGAATTGCAAAATGGAGGGCAGGACCATACAATCATTCCTGAAAAGAATAGAAAATAATCATCTCAGTAATTCTGAGAAGCTACTTGGTCTCTTCCTGTTATCAATCCTTCCTAGTGAGTCTTTTCCAAACTAGTCTCTCTTCATCAGCTCTTTCGACATTTTGTTTCCTATTTCTTTAGCATCCATCTTATTTAGGATGGCTTTGTAAAAACCGAAGTTCAAACTGTGTATCATCACTCTGCTTCAATGCTTTACAAAGGCCAACTAAGTCTCTGCACTTAACATTTTCAAGGCAATGGATTTGTTCTCAATTAGGAAAACAATGCCCTAATCCCAAATTAGGTGTTATTTATGGTCCATCAATGGTGCCAAAGAATGGTGAACATTGGTAAATAATGTACAATAAAGAAAACATAATTATGGTCACTTATTAGACATTATATTGACACTTTTGATGCAGGAGATGAATTAGCAATATAGGTATATATTGGATTATTTGTTGAAATAATCATTATCTAGCTAATCTTCAGCAAGTAGGTGAGGTTCTAAGAATTGGCCTTTGGTGTAGATGTCAGAGAATGCTAATGTGTTGGGCAGCTGCCGTGTTCTCCATTGCATACCTGTATTTAGGACATGCATTTTCCAATTATTGTTCAATTATATGAATCTCACCAATAAGTTTTTCTGGTTATTGAAGTAACTCTAAGAAAAACTGAAATTTCAACTTTAAGGTAGTAATTTTTTACTTGAGGAAGATGAAAGAAGAAGAGGATCCTAAAGAGTGCTCAACAATGTTGGAGTCCCTAACCAGATGATTCTTGGCCAACCATGCAAAGGGCTGAATGCAAGGTTTCAACAATATTGTGCTTCATCAGTATTGCAGATTCCCCTGGATATCCTGAGGTGTTTTAATATTCAAGAAGTTCCAGTGTTGCACCCATAAATACTCTGAGGAAAAATGGTGTTGGGAATTTGAATTAGAGTCAACCATATGCAAGGTGAAACTCCAAGGTGAGAATTTAAGTAAATGCCTTTAAAATACATTAATTTACCAAAATATTTTGTTTAAAGCTCTTCAAATACTTTTCCAGTTGAGAAATTCTTTACTAGACATAAATGATCTTGTATTTTAACACCCAACAAGCAATGAATCTTATAATGGAAATTTTAATAATCTATCTCATATTATAGTCACAATATATGTAGATATTTTCTGCTAAATGCATTTGGTGATTAAGAATATCATTTCTAGACTTAAACACAAATTCTCCTGTTCATCATCCTGGTTTCATTGAAAAGATATTTAAAATGCATTAGCCTGCCTTTCAACTGCTGTTAAATACATTGATAATCTATAATAATAGGTTGAATGTCAAGATCAATTGATGAGAATATTTAAAATTGCTTACACATAATATTTATTTAGCACCCCTTGGATTTTTCTCAATGATTTCCAAACATGCAGATCTAATTTTTTCTTATTTCTTTTATTAATATTTTTATTTTTAATTATGAGAACAAAGATGCAAAGAAAGAGGACAAGGTAAAGTTACAGTGGAAGGACAATCACCCACAAACAGAATTCTCAGTAGACCCATTGCAGATATCTTAACTTTGAACTTTCAGTCAAAACATTAAGAAAAATAAAAACAGAACCCATATATGATTACTTTGTCCCTCAAGTCCCCAGATTATAGTACATAATATTTCTTAGCAGCACACAAAGCAATCTAAAGCCATAAAACTTATGTAACTCCTTAAACATTGAAGGCAAAGTACTTTTTTTAATATAATTTTTATTTTGATCATAGTGGCTTACATATTGTTGACAATAATATTTTAGGTAAATATTTACATAAAATCAGGGGGGATTCCCATCAACAAATTGTTCTCCCTACACCTCCATTTTTGTCCTACTTCCTATATCCTCTTACCTCACCCCCAGGGCTGCTAGAATATGTGGTCCCCTATGTACCTATCCTACTACATAGTAGTCTTGCGTCTGTTTGGTCTTGGTGCCTCCATTATTTCCCCCTCTAATTGGGAGGCAGGTCTAGTACTTTTTTACATTTCCATGCACATGCATATTAGTTTAAATTAACCTCAAAAGTTTAAGTGGGTTGTTTTTCTTAAAAATTAGAGTCAAAGGAGCACAGCAAAAACGGTGTATCTTACTCCAATTATTTGAAAGGCACTAAGTACTTTCCATAAACTAATTTTTATAGTTCTTTCATATGAAATAATGGAGAAAAATAGTTTATTTTGTGTACCATGTATTCCTAGCCCAGAATCTAGTTATTGACATTGCAGATAAATTTGTGCTGATTGGTTACTAAGCCTGACAAAACCTTATGAATTATCTAAATTTATTCTTTTGTTATTGAACTCTAGTCTTAGTTTTACTGGAATGAAATGTATAATTTCAGTCAATTATTTTTACTCTTTTTGTATTCCTTCACTAAAAATGGCTAATTCTTACAGCTTCAGTATTTAAAACTACTGGTACTTTTTATGTCTTTCCTTCTTTCAGTTTTTAGGCATACCATCCACTTCTTTTTTCAGAATTACTGATTTCTGAGTTTTCATGGTTAACTATAAAAGTATCTTTTACTGGGGCCAGAGTGATGGCACGAGCCTTAAGGTGTCTGACTTGTGCATGCTAGCCTAGGACGGACTGCGGTTCGATCTCGCGGCATCCTATATGGTCCCCCAAAACCCAGGAGCAATTTCTGAGGGCATAGCCAGAAGTAAACCTGAGCATCACGATGTATGCTGAAAAACTTTTAAAAAAAAGTATTTTTATTTAATTTACAGCCTCTAAGGAAATAAAAGCTAGGAAATAAAAATTAGTTAAATTGTGTAAAACTATAAATAAAAGTTTTGATAATACTTTATGATTTACTAGTTGATTTACACCTTTATAATCTGGAAATGACAATTAAATCATGGCTTGGAAGGATAGTACCTTTGCAGGGAAGGAATCAGATCTATGGTACCCACCATGGAAAAAATATAGACTTTGCACTTAATTTTATTAGTGTTTCTTATAGTAGATAATATGGTATTTGAGTAGGGTATTATGTAATTATTTGCTGATATGTTAGGCTGTAATATAGAATTGCATCATAGAATATGTTCAGTTATTTTCAAAAGCTGTGTGAGCACTGGTAAAAGTTTCTATTTACATAAACAACTTGAAGTTCTCAATACTTGGATATGTTATTTTTTAATTATAAATGCCATGTTGAATACATGATTTTCATCATTAGTAAATAAGCGATTACCTTGCATTTGTTTGTCTTTTGATGTAATACCTTTATGATACTATGATAGAATATGATTATAGTCATCTGAGATTACTTCATAGACCTATGCACTATTCCATTTTAAAGGAACTGCCTTAAATTTGTAATTCTGTAGGATTTGTGATCCTAAGGTGGTTTTAGCTTTTAAGTCCAGACTCTAGATCCAGTATATAACTTATGTGTTTAATTAAAAGTTTTATTTGTCCTGTTCATTTTACTGTATTTGATGCTATGCAGATAAACACAGAAAGTATTAAGAAGCCCATTTATTCAAATTGAAGCATAAATGCATGGCAGGGAGATTTGGAGGGTAGCTAAAGACATTATTTTGGTTATAAATAAAATTTAATAAGCTATATTCACTGAATATCATTACAAATAATGCAAAAATATCATTTATAACAACTGAATAATCAGAATTTGAGGTATTTTTCAAACTGTTAAACCTATAAAATATTTTAGTTTTATTAGTCATGGCTTTAACATAGCCAATGGTATGAGGCACACTTTACAGTAACAAAAACTCTTTAAAGAGTTAGAATAATAGTACAGCCTGTAAGTAGCTTGACTGCCTTGCACATAACTGACTGGATTTGATCCCTGGCACCAAATATAATTTCTTGAGCTATGAAGAAATGATGCCTCCTTGTAGAATCAGGAGTAAGTCCTGAACACAGCTGAGTGTAGCCCCAAGCCAAAAATCAAACAAACCAAAAAACACATTAAATCTCATCTTTTTATGTAATGACTGTATCCCTAGAATCTCTATCCTACACTAGTTCACAATTTTTTCACAATCATGTAATAATTGTTAATTAGCATTCTATACAAATCAACTATTTCTTTCAAAATTTAATGGGCTAAATTTTGAATGCATTGAAGGTTAATGTTGGCAGCTCAATATTCTATTTTTGTGCATTGTTATTTGAAAACAGTCAGAAGATGACCTTTGGAGAATGTATAAGATGATGATTAATATTGTATAAATAACTGGAGGTATTCAGAGTCAGCACTGGATAAAAACAGTTAGCTTCATATATTATACAGAATTGTCCATGCAATCATTCTGAAGAAAATAGAACTAAAAGTTATTTTATTTTATTTTATTTTATTTTATTTTGGTTTTTGGGCCACACCTGATAACGCTCAGGGGTTACTCCTGGCTATGCGCTCAGAAGTCGCTCCTTGCTTGGGGGACCAATGGGACGCCGGGGGATCGAACCACGGTCTGTCCTAGGCTAGCACTGGCAAGACAGACACCTTACCTCTAGCGCCACCGTGCCGGCCCCATAAAAGTTATTTATCAATTAATTAACTCATTCAGTATAAATGCTTTTATATCATATATGCTTCTAGTACAGTGAAATACAGCCATAAATATAATGAATTACTTAGTTTTCATTAATGAACTTAAATCCTAATGAAAATATAGACAACAAATAAATAATTCTGTACTATTTCCAAAAAAATGTAGGCTAACTAGGGAAAAGCATAATGAGAATATAAGGAATTGTGATAGAGAAGGTATTACTTTAAATATCTATAAATACATATATAAAGTTGTTAATAAGAGAAGTAGAAATCCTTATTCTACTTGGGAGGGGAAATCAAGTGGAAAACTCAGAATATTAATCGTTTGACATGTTTAAAAATTGGAACCAGGATAGCATTACCTTACTTGCCCATGGGCCGTTTGCAGCCCCCCGTACAACGTTTTGTGGCCCATGACCAGTCTTCAAATATCACAGTATTCGCGATTATTTGCTTACTGAATAATCACAATAAAAGTCACACTATTAAGAAAAAATTGCATTAAACATTCACATACCCCCAAGTAGTTCCATTTGGGGTATGCAAATATTTAATGCGATTTTTTTGCGATTTTTTTCTCACTAATGCGATTTTTTATTGTGAATATTCAGTAAACGAAATCCCTTAAGCTTAAGCGGCCCTGCCTCGCCCCGACTGTACCTTCTGCAGCCCCCAGGTAAATTGAGTTTGAGACCCCTGATCTAAAAGAATAGGAAGATACTAAGGAAGACTTCACGTGTAAGTTTCATAAAATAAATATAAGTCTTGGCTATAATTTGGAGTAAACTGCTTATTAATGAAACACTTTTGAAAAAAAACTGCCCCAACATTACTTAGGCTACTGAATAATCAGCTGTGTATAAATAATTGTTGTGTAAAGGAAGATACCCAAGACTAGAAATAAAGTACTTATGTGCTTTAAGGTTCTTAAGGTAGATGTGTATCAGCATTAGAATACAAGCCTTGTATGTTTGGGGACCTGGATTCAATTCTGACACCAGGGACATTCCAACACTACAAAGACTCCTGGATGTGGCTGGGTAGTTCCTCAGCACAACCAGAAACTGTCCTAGACCACTTGAGGTAATCTCTAGAACAATATTTTTAAGATTATTAATTATTATATTAATTTAGAAAGGAGATTATGTTGACAATGTAGATAAAAAGTAAAATTCATATATATTGAAAATTCAGTAAATATACATAAAGGGGAAAGAGGTGGGTGATAAATTTTATTTAATATAAGTATAGGGTTTTCATTTTTAGAGATGATAAATAGAAATAGACTCAAAGGAAAACAACCCATTTTTTTCGGTCGGTTGATTATGTTGTGTTTTTATATACTTACACATTTACCTACAGCTTAGTGAAGATATTGAGTAAGCAACTGAAGTACAGCAGTATGATATGAAAGACAGTATTAAGTGTATGTCCATATGATTTTATTCATTAAAAGCATACCAGACTGTTTTATGCTTAAGCATAGATTGTATTAATAATTATATAGTATATAATTATATATAATAACATTGTTATATAATACATAATGCTATATACTTTAAGATAACATTATATAACGTTTAATAATTAATATGGAAAAATATTATGGGACTGAATTTTCCAAGCAGCTAAATGTAATACCAGTTGGGGAATTTAAACATTTAGAAAGAAAAATATGCAAGACAATTTTTTTTCTGGTTGGTGGATTGAAACAGTAGTTTGAAGAGTGTGCCAGTGATTAATAATGCCAAATTCAGTTTATGCATTAAAGAAATATCAAGTATTTATTCCTAAAATTAGTCATTCAAAAATCATCAGAGACTGTAAGACAGGGGTCTCAAACCTGTGGCCTGATGGCCATTTGTGGCCCTCCATACAACATTTTGTGGCCCACGGCTGGCCTTCAAATAATGCAGTATTTGCGATTATTTGCTTACAGAATAATCGCAATAAAAATCTCATTAGTAAGAAAAAAATCACATTAAACATTCGCATACCCCCAACAGTTCCGTTCAGGGTATGCGAATGTTTAATGCGATTTTTTTGAGATTTTTTTTTCTTACTAATATGATTTTTTATTGCGAATATTCAATGGTAAGCGAACAATCTCGAGTACTTTGCACCTAGCGCAGACATTATTTCCCGCTACTCCTGCCTTCTGTTCCTTGCATTATCAGAGGCCTAAGGGAGAGAAGGGAGAGAAGTTTATTACAGAATTAGATTTTGTCATACCTTCATCATGACTTCATCAAAGCCTGCCATGAAGAGAAAAATTGATGATGAGCACAGACAATTTCAGGAAAAGTGGGAGATGCAGTATTTCTTTGTTGAGCACAGAGGCAACCCCACATGTCTTACTTGCTCAGAGAAAGTTGCAGTGCACAAAGAACACAACTTGAAATGCCATTATTCAACTAAACTAACTGAGGAATGTGCAAAATATCAAGGAAATGAGAGAGCCAAGCAGGTTACCAGTCTTAAAGCATGTCTAATGAGGAAACAAGATTTCTTCAAGAAAGCAATCAAAGGATGTGAGGGCGATCTGGCTGCGACATCTGTCACCCCATTGTTTGCCAGGGTTGATTCAGCTGATCAGGCTGGCTAGGCGGGTGTCCCCTTCCTCCCTCACCACTCCATGTGCGTCCCTCCCGAAGCTGGTGGCCTTCCCTGAATAGAAACAGATCGTTCTTCTGTCGAGGGTATAAGAGTAGCTGCGCTCCCCTGCTAGAACCTCCAAACAAGCTCTCAAGAAAGCAACCAAAGAGAATGTTGCATGAATGTTGCATCAGTTGAAGCTAGTTACATGGTTAGTGAGATGATTGCTAAGGCAGGGAAACCATTCACAGAAGGAGAGTTTGTTAAAAAATGCATGTTACAGGCTGCAAGTATTATCTGTCTGGAAAAGAAAGGTCAGTTTAGCAAAATCAGCCTTTCTGTCAACACTGTGGCAGAGCACATTTCTGACATGTCAAGTGACATTTATCATCAACTGTGTGAGAAAGCCAAATGTTTTGATGCATACTCAGTTGCTCTTGACGAGGGCACAGGTATAATAGACACTGCGCAGCTCACAATTTATGTCTGTGGTGTTGATTGCGATTTTGAATTGACAGAGGAGCTGCTAACAATAATTCCAATGCATGGCCAACCACTGCTAATGAGGTATTTCGGCATCTGTGTGATGCCATTGAGAATGCAGGTTTGCCATGGAAGAGGTTTGTTGAAATAATAACTGATGGAGTACCATCGATGACAGGGAAGAAAAAATGGACTGGTGGCACTTGTTCAAAAAAGACTTGAAGAGGAGGGAGTAGAGAAGGCCATTGCTCTTCACTGCATTATCCATCAGCAGGCCCTTTGCAGTAAATGCCTGCTGTGTGACAATGTGATGTCTGTTGTGAAATGCATCAACCAAATCAGATCCAGGATCTTAAAGCACAGGAAGTTCTGTGCTTTTTTTTTTTAGAGGAAATGGAGTCAGAATATGGAGATGAGCCCTATTTCACCGAGGTATGTTGGCTCAGTAGGGGAAATATCCTGAAAAGATTTTTTGAGTTGAGAGAAGAAGTGAAAGCCTTCATGGAGAAGGATGGGAATGCTGTTTCTGAGTTGAGTGATCACAAATGGCTCATGGACTTAGCTTTTCTTTTTGACATCACACATAAGCTGAATGTACTAAATAAGATGTTACAAGGCCCGGGGAAGCTTATCAGTGCTGCCTATGACAAAGTGAGAATATTCTCCACAAAATTTGTGTTATGGAAATCCCAGCTCTCTCAGACAAACCTTTGCCATTTCCCAGCATGCAAGGAACTTGTGGATGCAGGCATACCATTCCGTGGTGAGAAATATGTTGATGCTATTTTTAAGCTAGAGAAGGAATTTGATCACAGATTTTCAGACCTCAAAAAGCACAGAGACACTTTCCAAATATTTGTGGACCCCTTTTCCTTTGATGTGCAAGATGCCCCCCTTGTGCTTCAAATGGAGCTAGCTCATTGACCTGCAATGCAACTCTGATCTCAAAGCCAAGTTCAGGAAGATTAGTGGAAAAGCAGAAATGCATGGGCAATTTTTGAGAGAATTGCCCCCAGCTTCCCTGAGCTTTCCCAAATGTTCAAGCGCAGCATGTGTCTTTTTGGGAGCACATATTTGTGTGAAAAGTTATTCTGCACATTGAACTTCAATAAGTCAAAGTACAGGTCTAGTCTTAATGATGATGATCTTCGAGCCTTACTGAGGGTCTCAACTGCTTCCTCTCTATAGCAAAGGTGGTTCAAATTTATGAGAAGAAGCACTGTCAAGTCTCTGGCAGCAAGGAATAGAGAAAAGATGCCATGTTCAGAAGAACTGTTCATGATCTTCACTCAATGTTCTATTAATGTTCAGAAGAAATAATTAAAACTGTTAATAATGACATTTGAGGACGTTTTTTGGTGAAATCCCCTATGTGGTCCTACCTCACCCGGACTTTGCCTCCTGCGGCCCCAGGTAAATTGAATTTGAGACCCCTGCTATAAGATATTGAAGGGGAATAGTAGTAAATGCCAGAATCCTTCATTATATTTGCTAGCAAGATTGGTGTATAAATTTGTTACTATATTATTATATATTCATACACACAATACAAGACTAGTAAATAGTAATAGTACATCCAGTTTGTGACAAAATTAATTGATATATTGTATCTTTCAAAAACATTAATTTCACCAACGTAAGTTTCAACACTTATATAAAATATATCTCCTATACCACTTATTTTCTAATTACAGTGTTACCATTCCTAATATATTTTATTGTGAAATTTTAAATATATTAATATGTCCTAATACCCAGCTTTATAGTTCTTTTTGTTAGCATTACAATAACCCCACTTTTTTATTTTCTTTACTGTAGCAGCACCTGCTTCATAAAAAACTACAATCTAATCCTCACCTTAAATTCCAGTCATTATTAAAGGTACTTGAATCCTGTAGTGCACAATAAGGGTAACCATAGCAACAATCAATTTTGTAACCAAACTCTTGATTATCACAACACAGCCTCTCACATTAGATGCAGAAATACAAAGGTGTACATACAAATACAAAGTTGTACAGATATATCTGTATGTATGTTTGTATGTATGTATGTCATCTTATTCCATACACACAATTGTACATAGATTGTACAAAATTACAAAGATGGACATATCTCTAAACCCACATATACTTTGTCTTCATAGCTGTGGCTAGACACAGCATTCTAATAATTCATATATAATTATAAAGCACAATTGTAAAGGAAAAAGAAAAGAAAATTTGAAGTTAAATCACAACTTTTAATTACCATAATTATTAAATAGGGAATTAAAGATATCCTGTAAACCCCAGGAAATAATTTAGTTGATGAAAATTGCCTCCTGAAATAGATATGACTGGGGCCAACCTCCCAATGCAGGTGTTCCTAATGGCCCAACGTAATCCTTGTGGTTCAAGCACCAGTATATGCATAGAGAGCTGGAGAAGAACCAAGCACTGGCTGCATGGTCATAGGGGTCAAGACATAGAGAAAGATAATTTCCAACCCCATCCTTGGAGAGAAGCAGATAACAGCTTCCCTTCTACAGCCACAGAGCACCAAGCATAGAATTAATTGGTTTGGTTGGTTTGTTTATAGAAAACGTGTTGGAATGTGTCTTGTCTTGTCTATCCTCTATTGATCATATACTCAACTGAATACAGTCATGACTTTATATGGACTTTAGGGGAGGAGGTACAAATAATTTATTGATTGCACCCAAGACATAGCTTCACCAAATTCCAATCTTTAGTAACCTAATTCCCTTGGTTACTAAAACTGTCATTTTTCAATTCATTATTTGAAATGGCTTTAATCATTCCCTTTTCATTTGAATGTTTGTATTCATTGTGTTGGGGTCTGGATGGTGGAGAAAGTTGGAAAGGCATTGTCCTAATTATTTTGGTAAGCTCCTCATATTTTGATCCAGTTTAATAATTTTGGCTATAATTCATTTATAAGATTATTAGATGTTGGGGCCGGTGAGGTGGCACTAGAGGTAAGGTGTCTGCCTTGCAAGTGCTAGCCAAGGAACGGACCATGATTCGATCCCCCGGCATTCTATATGTTCCCCCCAAGCCAGGGGAGATTTCTGAGTGCATTGCCAGGAGTAACCCATGAGCATCAAATGGTTATGGCCCAAAAACAACAAAAAAAGATTATTAGATGTTAATCTATATTATTAAAATATCAATATATTAGCATATACATCCACACATACATAAAAATCTAAGTAAATAAATGTGTAGTTAACCTATTGCTCCCCCGCTGAAAGTCTAAGTTGAAATGATTCATTAGGATATTCTAATTAAGTTAGACTATCAATTCAGCAAAATGCTTCCCAAAAAATAGTAAAAAGGACAAATTTAAAACTCTTTGTAAGAAGCCAAGATTACTTGTTAAAGGATAAATCATGCAGCCATATTGGAAATAAGTGTGGTTGCAGTTAAAATTTTCATAAAATACGACCCAGGTATTCTATTTTTAGGAATTATCAAAAATATAAATATATATATACACAAAGGCATTTGAATGAATATCCTTAGGATTCAGTATTCTTTCTGGGGGGGTGTTAAGTTCTGTTCATACCTTGTATATCTTAGACATTAACCCCTTATTTGATGAATATTGGGTTATTAGTTATTAGATTACAAATAGTCACTATATCCTTTGAGATGTGGAAGTTTCTCAGCTAATATAGTCTAATTTGCCTATCTCTGCGTCCCTTGTTTGGAGAGTGATGTTTCCTCCTTGAAGATGCTTTAGTCTCAATACTATGGAGTGTTTTACCTATGTGTTCTTCTATATATCTATGGTTTTAGGTCTGATATCAAGGTCTTTAATTCATTTGGATTTGACCTTTGTGCATGGTGTAAGATGGAGTACTGAGTTCTTTGTTTTGCATGTGGCGATCTGTTGCCCCAACAGCACTTGTTGAAGAAGTTTTCCTTGCTCCATTTTGCATTTCTTGCCTCTTTATCAAAGATTAATTGATTGTATGTCTGGGGAACATTCTCTGAATACTCAAGTCTATTCCTCTGATCTGAGGGTCTATCATTAGTCCCAAACTATGCTGTTTTAATGACTATTGCTTTGTAGTACGATTTAAAATTGGGGAAAAGTGATTCCTCCCATATTATTTTTCCTAAGAGTTGTTTTAGCTCTTTATGGGTGTTTATTGTCTGAAATAAATTTCAGAGTATTTGATCAACTTCTTTGAAGAATGTCATAGATATCCTTAGAGGAATTGCATTTAATCTGTACAACACTTTCAGGAGTATTGCCATTTTAATGATGTTAATCCTCCCAATTCATGAACAGGTTATGTGTCTCCATATCCTTGTGTCCTCTTTTATTACTTGAAGTAGTGTTTTGTAGTTTTCTTTGTATAGGTCCTTCACCTCTTTAGTTGACTTCAAGGTGTTTGATTTTCTGTAACACTAATGTGAACAGGACTGCTTTTTCTAATGTTTCTTCCCTATTATTATTTGCATACAAGAAGGTCATTGATATTTGAGTGTAAATTTTGAGCCTGCCACTTTGTTATATGAATCTAAGTTTCTAGAAACTTTTTGTAAAGTCTTTAGGGTTTTCTAACTATAGTAGCATGTTGAGAGTTGACTTTTCCTTTCTATCTGGATATACTTAGGTATCTTTTTCTTGCCTAATTGCTATGGCAAATACTTCCAGTACTATGCTAAATAGGAATAATGTGAGGTGAAGTTTTTTCTTGTACCAGATTTTAGAGGAAAGGCTTTTAGTTTATCTCTACTGAAAATAATATCTGCCATTGGCTAGTGGTAAATGGCCTTGACTATATTAAGAAAAGTCCCTTCCATTTCCATCTTGTTGAGTGTTTTTACCATTAATGTGTTTTGAACCTTATCAAATGCTTTCTCTGAAATATGATCATATGGTGTTTATGTTGATTGATTTATGTATGCTTAACTAGCCTTACATTCCTGGAATGAAACCAACTTGGTTATGGTGTATGATTTTCTTTATGAGTGTTGAATACTGTTTGCTAGGATTTTGTTAAGGATATTTGCATATGTATTAGTCAGAGATACAGTTATTTTTTTTGCAGCATCTCTGTCTGTTTTGACATCAGGGTATTGTTATTTTCATAAAAACTATTTGGGAGTGTTTCTGCTTCTTCAATTTCCTGAAAGAATATGAAAATGATTTGTAGTAGTTCCTGTTGAAAGCTTTGAAAGAATTCATTAATGAATCCATCTGGACCTGTTATTTTTGTTTTGTTTTGTTTTGTTTTTGGTGGGGGGGGAGACTTTTGATTAGCATCTTAATTTTCTCAATATTAATGGGTCTGTTTAGATATTCTAGATCATTCTGATTTAAATATGGAAGATTAAAAGAGTCTAAGAATTTATCCATTTCTTCCAGCTTCTCTTGTTTTGTATCATAGAGTTTTTCAAAGTTACCTCTGATTACCCTTTGAATCTCTATATTGTCTGTAGTAAACTCCCTTTTTTATTTCTCATCTGGTTTATTAAGTTTCTCTTTCTCCCTTTCTTTGTGAGTTTTAATAGTGGTTTATCAATCTTGTTTATTTTTTTCAAAGAACCAACTTTTGCTATTATTAATCTTTAGAATTATTTTTTGGATTTTCACTTTATTGATTTCTGCTCTAAGTTTTGTTATTTGTTTCTGCCTACCTATTTTTTTCCTTTTGTTGATCATGTTATAATTGTATAAGATGTACCATTAATTTATTTATATGTAATAGCCTTATTTCTTCTTGGTGTGTGTTTACAAAGCTATAAATTTTCTTTTTAGTACAGCTTTTGCTGTGTCCCACAAATTTTGATAAATTTTTAGGAATATTTTGATTTCCTCTTTATTATTATCATTATTATTTATGTTTCTAATTATGGTGCTTAAATAAACTATGTTTGAATGTTTTATGAGTATTTTCCTTAATTTAAAATTTATATTTACCTTTATTAGAACATACTTGTAAATTTAGGGCGGGCACACCCAGTGACACTCAGGGATTACTACTGGCTATGTGTTCAGAAATAGCCTCTGGTTTTGTGGGACCTTATGAGATGCCAAGGATCAAACTGAGGTCCGATCTAGGTCAGCCATTTACAAGGAAAACACTCTACCACTATGCTACCACTCCAGCCTCATACTTATTGCAACTTTTATAGGTATCAGGAAAAGAAATGTTATTAGTACTAACAATTTAAAATAGTAATATAGACTCAAACATAATTCCCAAAAGAAAACATTTATTCTATTAGAAATAGAAGAGTCTTACAAATAGCACAAAACAATCAATATGAAATATTCTAGCACCTCAAATACATAACAAGGGTATAATTTATAAGTTTGGAAAAAGAACAAAATACCAGGCTACAGTATTTCAATTAACATCAATGATTATATAATATATAGTATATATTATATATATTAGTGTATATATATATTAGTATAAGCTAAGAGAGAATGTGGACATAGTGAATTTGAATTTGAATGTGCTCATGTGTCTGTGGTCTTAATTGAAGACCAATGTGTCTTAACTGAAACACAATGGTAAAATAAAACCTTTTGGGGGCCAGAGAGACAGTACAATGAGGAAGGCACTTGATTGCATCTACTCTCAGTCAGAACCTAATTATACTATATGGTTCTCTAAGCACAGAATCAGAAGTAAGCCTTGAGCACCATTGCCTGTGACTCAACCCTTCCCCTCACAATTAGTCTTTAATGGTACGTGAAAATCTTCCTATTCCAAACTCAATGCATAATGTAAAATACCGGGCCTGAGACTAAGTACACAGTGGATAAGGCATGTGTTTTTTGAATGCAGCTAACTTGAATTCAATACTCAGCACCACATATGATCACCAGGATTCACCATTAGTGACCTCTGAACCAGGAGTAAAGCCTGAGCACTGCCAGGTGCTAAACCTATCCCTAATTCTGATACCCAGATCAAAATAACAACAATATCAATCATTCAGAATGTCATAAAAATTCTATTTCCTTTATATATTTGTCTCTGTTTTGTCCCTGTCTGATCATCAATTTCAACTTCTAAAAGTGAAATAACTTTCCCTATTTTTCCTATGAAGCTAAGTCACCAAAATCCTCCAAATCTATAATTTTATTTTTATCCTTATTATTAATTGTTATTCTATTCTGTCTCTCTCCTTTTTTCCCACCCACACAGATTCCTTATATTCCTTTCCACAAGCCTCTTTCAATATGATTCAATTTATTTTCCTAAAGACTTGCTCTAAGACCATATCATTTTAAGATAAAATCCAGTTGGGACTAAAAAAGCCAGAGCAATTCTAGGTTAGCACTTGAATAGGAATCCTATAGTGATAATTGAAGTGCTGTAAGAAATAGTGCTAGAGTTTCAATAGATCTTGTAAAACCCTTTAAATAAATGTCTGATTACTCAGAGGAGTAACAGAATGAGAGAGTAGTATACTCCACTTTGTCTTTAAGTCACACAGGTAGAATAATGGGAAGCCTTGTCAATTTCTTAATAGTAAAATAACACAATCCAGGAAAGAAAAAGTATAAAATAATTCAATTTGTAGTGTAGATAATAATACTTTTATAAAATCTCCAACCACTCAACCATTTCTTTTGGCCTATGTATAACAAAACTCTTCTATAATTTGTTTCTCTGCTGACCCAAAAGTCTTATTTTCAACCTCACTTTTCAGCAACTATAATTTCTTCCTGTACCCTTTCTTTTTTTTCTTTTCAATGTAAAGACACTACGTTTTTCTCAATGGTGGCGAATTTACTCCATTTTTACTGCTACTTTCCTTGACCACAGTCCCATACCTAAAATAATGTAATTCCATTTGAGCTGTTCTTTGAACATTCACTTTTTTCACCTGCTCACGTCTTACTCTTACTATTTCCCAAACTGCAGTCAGAGTAAGTCTTATAAATATAGATTGATTTCTTCAATTCCTTGTTTATGACTTTTACTTTGAAAAGTGGTAGAATTTCAAATCTTGCCACCTCATCTCAAGCTATTCTCCCTCTCACTATTTCCATTATGCTCACACTGGCTCTTTTCAGTTCCTTTAATGAGCTCTTCTTCCTGATTTATTTTTCAAATGAGTTTCTTCTTATACCTCAAAGCTCAGTTTAATTGTCACCCATCTGAAGAAATCTTAGATAGCTCTCCATTATTTCATAGTCTATTGCAACTTTTCCTAACAACCTCAATTTTTGCATTCTATCATGTGTTGCTATTATGGTTAGATTATAAATTATGAAAATAAATGTACAATGCAGACTACCTAAGCAAAAGTAAAAGAGAAGGCTGTTAAAAACTAGATCCTGATATTTTACAATTCCTCACACACAATAAGACTGTAAGAAGTCTGTTGATTAAAATGTAAATGAATTATTTTATTTTGATTTTGAATTTTTTTACAATATCCTCTTTAAAACATGCTTTTTGTTTCATTGATCTGAGGTTATACCTGGCTATGGTCAGGGTATACTAATGGCCCTGTACCATTAAGGATCACTCTTGGGTGGGGACCAAGGGATCATATAAAGTTTGGATTCATTTCTCAGGGCTGCTGCTTGCAAGGCAAGCATATTTTTCACAGCGCTATTGCTCCAGCCCATGAGAAATACTTTTCTGAAACCTGGACAATAATATGGCAAAGGGTACTTGCTTTGTAGGTGGCCAACCTAGATTTTTTTTTGGGGGGGACCATATGGGATGCTGGGATTCGAACCAATGACCTTCTGCATGAAAGGCAAACACCTTACCTCCATGCTATCTCTCCAGCCCCGCCAACCTAGATTTGATCTGCGCAGCACCTCTGGCCATCTGAGTTATCCCTGAGCACCAATTTATATACACCCCCCCAAAAAATTGTGCTTTGACAATAATAATAATAATAATATAACAAAATAAGTATTTTTATATTTTTTTCAATTTATCTATATATTCTTTTGTATTCTTTAGCCTACTTATGCTATTAAGGAAGTATATTTTGCCTTTTCTGTCTGTTACTCTTAAAATTAGGCTTTTGTGACATCTTCCTCTTTGTCACATTCAATTTATCTCACTATTGTAGAACGTTATATCCAATGAATGTCTCTACCAGTAAGGACTTTCTTAGAAAATAAAATATATTGACAGTGCAATTAAGTCCCTTACATAGTTCTTGATGTACTCATAGCCAAACAAATATTCATAGAATTAAGTATTTTTATGATGGGACTGGAAAGATAGCATGGAGGCAGGGTATTTGCCTTGCATGCAGAAGGAGGGTGGTTCGAATCCCGACATCCCATTTGGTCCCCCTTGCCTGCCAGGAGTGATTTCTGAGCATAGAGCCAGGAGTAATTCCTGAGTGCCACCAGGTGTGACCAAAACAAAAAAAACAAAAAATATATTTTTATCATAAGGAGAATATGTTGTTAAAGGGTATTCATGACAAAATTCAACTATATAAAATTTCTAATGTTTAACTTATGTGCCCAAAATCCTGCGTAGAATTAATCACTTTATTTTTACTTAAAACATTTTTTAAACTGTATTCAAAGAGTTAATTAATCTCAATATGCTTTTAATATAATCAGGTTATCCCACAGTTACTTTTGAAAATGATACTTTTATCTACCTGCTTTCTAAATCAAACTTCAACTTTCTTTTACATTATTAATGCTAAAATTATACTCTAGGGAAATGAATGAAGATGTTACAGTAGAAGTAGAGATTGTTTAGTCAGCTGTTTATAAGCACATCTGGTACAAAGTCTAAATAAATCTTAAGCCCTAAAGCAGCAGTACAAAATTAATATTCTAGACAAAGGAGTGTTCACTTTTTTTAAAAAAATATTCATCTAATGTAGCTTTTGAAAAACAAGATATCTTATTGGCTTTTTCCCAAAATATGCTATAGATTTTCCATATGAGGAATTAAAATAGTCTTTAGTTTCTTCTAAATTGGGCAGAATTGTGAGGTAAATTAATTTGGAATGACCAAAATAATTCAGAAGACTCTGTAGCCCTATTAACAATTCTTGACTTTTAAACATTCTGAAAGAATAGACAATAAAATAGTCAAGCTATGACAGAGACTTTATTTAAATGAACTGAACACCATTAATAAGTGTACTGTAGATATATATATAAACTTGTTCAATTTCAGGTCAAATGATATAAGTATTCAATAAATTAATATGTCTCCAAATGGGTCCATATTAGGTTATTACAAAACAGATTAAATGACTTCATTTATAATTAAGAAAATCTCAGAGACATATGAGACATTTTAAAACATCTTAGCTAATTCTCCATTAGGAATTTTGAATTTACTTCATAACATTTTCTGAACTCTAAATATGTGTGGCTCCAGTGAAAAGAAGTTCAGTAACTTTTCATACAGTACACTTACAACACATGATATTCCATTACAACGGGATCATTTACAAATGCTACTTCTGGTATCCTTTAATCTCACAATGACTTGTTTCCTTCAAATACTTCTGGTTTGACTTTCATATAGTTCTAATAAAAGCAGATAAATTATCTTTTAGATAACAACTATTTAAATGATTGAAGATACCAAGTATGACTATTGAGTCTTTCTTTTTCCTGGAAAACAATTCTCAGGTGCCACTTTTCATCAAATCTTTGGCCTGAACTCTCTTCTACATGTTTGCTTCAACTTGTCACTATTGTTTCAATGTTTAAATAATTTATATTAAACTATTGTTTGCACAAATTGCTCTGATAATATTACCCACTTTGCGGTTAAAAATACAGTGTTATTTTTAATCCCTGATGGTCACAACACATAGGAAACACAATGTTCAATGAGGAAGGAGAAAAATTAACTGGGAAAAATAAGGAAGAATTACAACTTCTTTAATTTCATATATGTTGTACTTCAAGAATATGAGTCATATATGTGTTGATATCCCTGTGTTTCTCATTGATATTACTATGTACCATTTTATTTTTATCGTTTTTATTTCAGAATATTTGCAGGAATATTCTGCTTTTTCACAATTTAACAATGGATTGTATGATTAAAATATGTTGCATGGGGCCGGGCGGTGGTGCTCGAGGTAAGGTGCCTGCCTTGCCTGCCTTGCCTGCGCTAGCCTAGGATGGACCGCGGTTCGATCCCCCGGCGTCCCATATGGTCCCCCAAGCCAGGAGCGACTTCTGAGCGCATAGCCAGGAGTAGCCCCTGAGCGTCACCGGGTGTGGCCAAAAAACCAAAAAAAAAATATGTTGCATGTAACCATACAAATAGAGTAACCTATCCAAAATAAAACCACCTTAATCTTGGCAAGTTCTAAAATATATTACCTTAGTAATACACATCATGGGAAAGGAAATTAATCACCTTGAAAGTTGGCTGTTTAACTTAAAAATGAATAACATTTTGTTTACAGTTGTTATAAAAGAATATTTAAATTATATATTTACCTTATGGAGGACTACAATAAAACACACAAAAGAGTTTTGTTATTTTACTTTCTAATTATATCTTAATTATTCAAGCAACTAGAATTGGAGTAGAAACACTCACAGGACAGATATTGCTGAGGATGTTGTGTAGAAAATTTTCTGTAGATTAGAGACTGAGTCTAGATGTACAAGCAATGCTCTAGCAGCAGAGGCATCCATGAACACATATGGCTGATCAGCTTCAAAAGAATCAAACCCTAAGTCTTGTACACATAAATTAATAATGTCTGTAATTCTAATAAAAGTAAGGTAGAAAAATTTTAGCGGCTAAAAAATACAAGAGTACATTGATACATCATGCTTTCTTCTGGACAGGACAACTAAAGGTAAAACATTAATTTAGAAACTTTCAATACTATTTACATCGTAAGTGAGTATTGTTGAAAGAAATGAATCATTTACATGATACAGTCATGTAAAGCAATTAATACTGGTTAAAAAAGCCCTAGGGAACATCTGTTAGATTGTGTTTGATATTCTTATTCTTCAACTTTGGGGACAGATCACTGAGCTATACAAAATATATTTTGCATAAATGGAAATACAGACATACTTATATGGAATGAAGATTTGTTCCAGGACTTGTCAGAATACCCAAATAAAATTTCTATGAAGTTATAAAAGATAAATTTTTGTAAAGACTTGATATGTGGTGTCGGAATTAGAAGGGTCAAAATCAGAGAGGATTAAGGCCAATTGTAAGACAAAAGAGTCAATAAGTGTATTACAGCCTAAGAAGAATTCCACAAGACTTCAGACCAAACTTGCCTAAAAATAGAAGTTTTTGACTTTCTTGTTAATGGAACAAAGCAGCCTCAGGTAAAATACAAGAGCTTAATTGTTAGGAGTTAAGTCACTTTCTAATCTTCCTTAAATGAAGAAGAGTACTTCTGACAATGTTATAAATCCCAAAACAGTTTAAATTACTAGATGGTTTTACACCAATTCTATTCTAATACATGCCCAGGATTGCTTTATTATGAACTCTGTCCTGTGATCTTTCTCATTTAATGAGTATTTTCTATTTTATTATCTTATATCTCATGGAATCAATATCTTGTTCAAGAAAAACCTGTAAATAAAATATTGTCTTGCTCGATTAAAATGTGAGGCTTCTGAAAGTAGAATTGGGTCTCTAAAGCTTCAAAACTATATAGTATACTATTATAAATGGTAGCAACTTCCTCAAACTATGTGAGCTTTGTCAAATAAATGAAGCAACTTTCTGAAATTTACAGAACTAATATTAGGCCTGAAATATGAAGAGAAATTAACTAATTAAGAAGATGGGCTGTTTGATTACATGGTCCCTTATTAAAAGCAATATATTTATCAATATAATCAACTGTTTTGTGTTATTTCTAAAAAACTGAATTTTATATTTTAAATACTTATTTAATCAGGAATTGTAAATGTTTAATTAAGCATTGTTCATTCTAAAACAACAACAAATGAATAAATAAGCAAACTAAAATTTCTCTCCATTTCTTACTCATTTAGGTGAGCAAACTTTCCATCATTTGATTTTTTACATATCGTATTTTCCAGTGTATAAGACGACCAGGCGTATAAGATGATCCCCTAATTTTAGACTTCCTCTCTGGCTCTGGCCAATCTGAGCAGGCTTTTTACAGTGTAGATTCAAGTACAGAACATTGTCTAATTTGCATGCATCAAAAGTGTGCTTGGATTGGCTGAATTATAGAGGCGGTCCAAGCAGCCTTGCAGTGATTGGTGTAGAATCGAGTTGGAAAATTTGTTTCGTGGCAATATCCAGACTATTTTCATTTAGCGGCATATCTAAACGGTTTTTGGGATATACTCAGCGTATAAGACGACCCCTGATTTTCAGTTGACTATTTTTTTTCATTTCAAAGTCATCTTATACGCTGGACAATATGGTACTTTTGGACTAAACACATTGTTTTCTTTATCCAGAATCTTGAAAACCTCTTCCAAAGTGGTTTTCTGAAGTGGCTCTCGGCAGGCCTTCAAATATGCGATTTTTATTTGGTAAGCGAATAATCACGAATACTGTGATATTTTAAGGCCAGAGGTGGGCCCCAACAGTTCGCGGGCTGCGAGTTTGAGACCCCTTTAGAGAGATGAAAATGGCTTATAAATTCTACAATTTTTTTATATTTAAAGTTCTAATCTAGTGAGTAAAATTTTGTAGTAATTAGGGCTAAAGCGATAGCGCAGTGGGTAGGGTGTTTGCGTTGCATGAGGCTGAACCAGATCGAACCTCGGTTAGATCCCTGGCGTCCCATATAGTCCCCTAAGCCAGGAGTGATTTCTGAGCGCATAGCCAGAAGTAACTCCTGAGCGTCAATGGGTGTGACCCAAAAACCAAAAAATAAAAAGAAATTGTAGTGATTTTACTTATAAAACTTCATTTTTTCATGAAAAACTAATTAATTTTAACTTAATTTTTTACTTAATTTTAGATAGGAAAAGAGTGTTAAGCCTTCCTTCCACCAACTTGAAACCATCACTACCGTATATAGACTAATTTTGTGAGAGAGGAGCTTAGAAGTCTTCACGTAAATAAATTTTTATAAAAATCAAAGTTGGCACCTGCTAAGAGCCCCCTCATGGCCAGGAGAATCATCATGCACTCTTAGTAAGATCATCTTAATCATTTGGAATGAATGTTTTTATGTCCTGGGCATAGATACCAAAAGTGAAGTTGCAGGGCTATATGGCAGCTCAATACTAATTTACTGAGCACCCTCATACTGTTTTCAACATAGTAGACAACATTCTCCAGAAAAGTGGATGAGAGTTCCTTCTTCACCACATCCCAACCAATGCAGACTGTTCCATATGTTTTTGGTATGTAGCATCCTTCCTGGTGCACGATAGTAGCACATTGTCACCTTGATTTGGATTTTCCTAATAATATGTGATAAAGAACATCGTTAGCATGCATCTAATGGTCTTCCCTGGGTTTTCCTAAGATTAGTGTCTGTTCATTTCTTCTTCTCATTTTAAATTGACATATACAGAGGATATTTTCTTACTGAACAGTCCTATTACTCATGAATCTTACGTAAAAAAAATTGCCTTTAAGTAATCTAAAATAATCTGCCAATGTCACATTATTGTTCCCATATCCTGTTTTATTTTCTCACTGCCTGCTAATTTATATAATGCAGAAAGTATAAAACAACATTTTGTACACAAAAAAGCACCTGTATTAATATTTTGTGAAGCTATAAATAAACTTGTTCTATTATATAGCATTTAACACCATGTGACAATTTTTATAGGTAAGCAAAGAAGTGAAATGGAGTAATAAATCAACTATATTATTTATATAAATATTACTTTAGCATATTTATGTATATGTATATATACATATATGTACATATATATGTAGCAGTTATTTATAAATTAGTGGTTTAGAGAATGAGATGAGAGAAAAGATCATGGCTTTGAATCTCTTCTCTTACAATGATTTTTTCCTGTTTCACATCACAGAATTTACCAGGCCATTCTTTATTTTCTCTGGTTCACAGTTAGTTGGAACAATACTAATCTGTTTTCAGTAATAGAAAACTAGTCCCAATTGACAGGTCAGTAATATCATCATCATATCATTTCTGCAAAAGAGCAGCTTTAAGGGGACTAAGAGGAATTATGAGATCTCACTTCATCATTGACTTAGTCAATTGCGATGTCTCCTTTCAAAATTCCCTGTCACAAGGGTAAAGTGCTCCCCTTGAAGATAATATAAAAGCCAGATTGATTTTGTATCTATTCACTATAATCACAGTTTTATTTCTCTTACTGAATCTTGGCATATCGGTTTTTTATTGATGAAGTCAGGGTTGATGAAATAATGTGGGGAAAAGATAAAGAAAAAAATCCCATTGTGTTCAAAGCTATTGAGGTCTTCTGTTTGTCTTTAAAACTCAGGTGAAATTCTAGTGGACTCTCTTTTGTTCTATTTACCGCCGTGTTTAAAATTGAACCTGGCAGTTAGAAGCCCTTTTGCCTTTGAACAAGGGTGGCTTGAATTCATTCTTGGCACAGAATATACTTAGACAATATCTTTGATGCACATAATTCAAGTCTGAAAACTGTTTCGATGCTAAACAATTGTTTTTTTTGAAAAGACCCTGTGTTCCAAATAACAGCAATTTAACTGCGAATTCAGGGCTCAGCAATGGCAAAGAAATTGTAGATCTTTCTGTTTTACTTTAAATATCATTGTTCAGCCCAATTTTATTCACATTTACCACAGATATATTACTCTACAGGATTCCTGTTTATATGGACTAATGAGAACTTATTCTTTTTCCCAAAAGAATGCTAGATTGGCTCTCCAAAGTTTTTATTAATAAAATAGAAATGATAAAATCATTTAAATGATAATATCGTTCAATGCATAGATGGATCAATCACTCATAATTGTAGTTTCAAAACTGAATTTCAGCCAAGTATTTTTATTATCAATTATGCATAATGCTTATACCTGTGGAAAATCAGTTTGCCCTTTGAAGGTAATAAGAATGTGAAATGTTAAATTCAGACCACGTTAAAGGACTTTTCAGTTATGCCTTCCATCTTTTGCCTGAGCGATCCATATTCAGACCTGCTTATTTTCATGTTGATTATCATGCATTTTTATAAGTCAGATTTAAAAATGAAGGCTTTTTTCTAAGCCCTTTAGCTGCCGGTCTATGTTCCATAGTCAAGAGAAAGGAAGAAGAAACCTTTACATTATTAACTATGAAAAAAAAAAGACTTAAAACCCATTGTAAACTATTTACAAGCAGGATAATATTGCACAAAGTTCTTCCTTGGAGGAAGGACAGATTGTTATTGCTTTACTCACTGTTTCATAATGACTTTTACTTTTCTTTGTTGGCATTAAGTTTGTAAAGAATAAACATTTTTATAAGCATAAGAAGTGTGTAAAAATTTGCCATTTCTGAATGTGGATATTGTTACTGAACATTATTTTCCAGCTGTGGAATCTTGGGATATTAAACTCAGCTTCTTTGGGTTTAAGTTGCTTCACCTATAAAATTAAGTTGGTTTATAATATAAAGTTAATAAGTACTAGAAAGCAATAAATAATACATCTTTGCTGAGTGGTTGATTTCACTGAATATAATTTTTACTAAAGTCAGTCACAATTTATGTTTTTGTGCTCCTATAATATGTATCTTGATCTCCCATGATTTATCTAGTACTTCTATAGCAAAAATGTAAACTCTGAAACATCGTTCCTTCTATAGGGAAACTACAGTTAGTATAGATGTATAAATAGTATTCTCACTGAACTTCGCTGGATCTCAGATGCCAGCACCCTTCTGCCTCTCTACTCTGCTGTCCTGCATTTCCGGCCTGATTTCACCCTTGGTGCGGCTCATCAGCCAGCCTGCCTTCCTGTGAACTTTCCGGGGAGTCTGCCTTCCCGTGAGCCTTCCATGGAGGTGAGTCGACACGCCCAGAAAGGGAGGAGCCACTGAACTTCGCTGGATCTCAGATGCCAGCACCCTTCTGCCTCTCTACTCTGCTGTCCTGCATTTTCGGCCTGATTTCACCCTTGGTGCGGCTTATCAGCCAGCCTGCCTTCCTGTGACACGCCCAGAAAGGGAGGAGCCACTGAACTTCACTGGATCTCAGAAGCCAGCACACTTCTGCCTCTCTACTCTGCTGTCCTGCATTTTTGGCCTGATTTCATCCTGGGTGCGGCCCATCTGCCAGCCTGCCTTCCTGTGAGCCTTCCGTGGAGGTGAGTCGACACGCCCAGAAAGGGAGAAGCCAGAGGAGCACGGTTGCTCCGCTCCCCTTCGCGACGGTGCACAGCATTTAGCCGATGAATACAATCACAACACGTAGAAAAACACGCAATACTAGTGTGACAATGGGGAAACAACACGGGCCAGTGCCAGACATAGAGAATGAAGATGGCAACTCTGATGACTTGAACATGACCAACCACCTAGTCAGTCTCTCAGATAAGGAGTTTAGAGTTGCAATATGGAACATGTTCAAAGAACTCAAACAAAGTATAGAAGAGAAAACTAAAAAAAGAATCAGGAGAATATGAAGATAGAAATGAGAAAACTCCAAACAGAAATTTCAGATCAAATAACAGGTCTGAGAAACTCAGTAGATGAATTGAAGAAAAACATGTTTGAGATTTCCCACAGGTTAAGAGCAGCTGAGGATAGAATCAGTACACTGGAAGATGAGATACATAACAATTACATACAGCAGAAGAAATTGGAAAAAAGCCTCAAAGCAAATGATCAAACAATGGAAAAATTACTCAAAGAATGGGAACAGATGAAAATAGAAGTCTATGATAAGCTCAACAGAAACAACTTAAGAATCATTGGAGTCCCAGAGACTCAGGAAGAAATTCTCCAGGAAGAATCAACAGTCAAGAACATCATTAAAGAGAAACTACCAGAGATAATGAATACATGTGATCAAATCCTGCATGCCCGAAGAGTGCCAACTAAAAGAGACCCCAGAAAAAACACCCCAAGACACATCCTAGTCACAATGACGAATCCCATAGATAGAGACAGAATTCTGAAAGCAGCAAGATCGAAAAGAGAAATTACATTCAAGGGAACATCCTTGAGATTTACTGCAGACCTGTCACCAGAAACACTCAAGGCCAGAAGGCAGCGGTGGGACATAGTGACAAAACTCAATGAAATAAATGCTTTGCCTAGAATACTGCACCCAGCAAAACTCACTTTCAGGTTTGAAGGAACAATACATAGTTTCACAGACAAACAACAGCTCAAAAACTTCACAGACTCAAAACCATTCTTAAAAGAAAAACTGAACGGCATAGTTTAAGACAAGGCTTACCAACAGACACACCAAACTTTAATATAAAGATGGCACTAACTCCCAGGACAATTCTTTCTCTCAATGTCAATGGACTAAATGCACCAGTTAAGAGACACAGAGTGGCTAAATGGATCAAAAAACTCAATCCAACCTTCTGCTGCCTACAAGAAACGCACCTGAATAGTCAGAACAAACATAGACTCAAAATAAAAGGCTGGAGGAAAATCATCCAAGCAAACAACACCCAAAAAAAAGCAGGAGTGGCCATATTAATATCAGATGATGCAAACTTTATACTTAGGAAAGTTGTAAGGGACAAAGATGGACATTTTGTATTAATCAAGGGATATGTACAGCAGGAAGAAATCACCCTCCTAAACATATATGCACCGAATGAGGGGCCAGCAAAATATTTAATACAACTGTTGACAAATCTGAAAAATAATATCAATAACAACACAATAATTGTGGGAGACCTCAACACGGCTTTGTCAACACTGGATAGGTCAACCAGACTGAAACCCAACAAGAATATACTAGACCTGAGGAGAGAAATGGAAGAAAGAGGCCTAGTAGATATATACAGGACACTCCACCCCCAGAAGCCTGGATACACATTTTTCTCTAATGTACATGGGACATTCTCTAGGATAGACTACATGTTAGCACACAAAACATACCTCCATAATATCAAGAGGATAGAAATTTTGCAGGCTGCCTTTGCTGACCACAAAGCCCTGAAATTATATATAAACTACAAAGGGACACAGAAGAAAAATTTTAACACCTGGAAGTTAAATAGCCTCATACTGAATAATCAGTGGGTCCGAGATGAAATCAAAGAGGAAATCAAAACCTTCCTGAAAACAAATGACAATGGAGACACAAATTATCAGAACCTATGGGACACAGCAAAAGCAGTACTGAGAGGAAAATTTATAGTTTGCAAGCACACTTCAGGAAAGAAGGGGCATACCTGAATAGCTTAATGACGCAGCTCATAGAATTAGAAAGTGCTCAACAAAAGGATCCAAAAATAGGGAGGCAGAAGGAAATAACAAAGCTGAGAGCAGAAATCAATGAAGTGGTAACCAGAAAAACCATCCAAAAGATCAACGAAAGCAGAAGTTGGTTCTTTGAAAAAATAAACAAGATTGATAGACCACTGGCAAAACTAACAAAGAAAGAAAGAGAGAGAAACTTGATAACTCGTATTAGGAATGAAAAAGGAGAGATCACTACTGATATGGTAGAGATTCAAAGGGTAATCAGAAACTACTTTGAGAAACTCTATGCCACTAAAAATGAAAACCTGGAAGAAATGGATAAATTTTTGGAATCTTATAATCTTCCACGATTGAATGAAGAGGATGTAGCATATCTAAACACACCCATTACTATTGAGGAAATTAAGAAAGTAATCAAATGTCTGCCCAAAAACAAAAGCCCAGGCCCAGATAGATTTTCTAATGAATTCTTTCAAACCTTTCAAGAGGAACTACTACCAATCCTGGCAAGACTCTTTCATGAAATTGAAAAAACAGAAAAACTTCCAAATAGCTTTTATGAAGCCAACATCACCTTGATACCTAAACCAGACAGAGATGCTACGAAAAAAGAAAATTACAGACCAATATCGCTGATGAATGCAGATGCAAAGATCTTCAACAAAATTCTGGCAAATAGGATTCAATGCCTCATTAAGAAGATCATCCACTATGATCAAGTAGGTTTCATTCCAGGAATGCAAGGCTGGTTTAACATCCGTAAATCTATCAACATAATACACAACATCAACAGCAAGAAAAATAAAAATCACATGATCATATCAATCGACGCAGAGAAAGCATTTGACAAGGTCCAACACCCATTCTTGATCAAAACTCTCAGCAAGATGGGAATGGAAGGAACCTTTCTCAATATAGTTAAGGCCATCTACCACAAGCCAGAGGCAAATATTGTCCTCAATGGAGAAAAACTGAAAGCCTTTCCTCTAAATTCTGGCACAAGACAAGGCTGTCCTCTCTCACCACTCCTATTCAACATAGCACTGGAAGTACTCGCTATAGCGATTAGGCAAGAAAAGGATATCAAGGGAATCCAGATAGGAAAGGAAGAAGTCAAGCTCTCGCTGTTTGCAGATGACATGATACTCTACTTAGAAAACCCCAAAGACTCTACCAAAAAGCTTCTAGAAACAATAGACTCATATAGCAAGGTGGCAGGCTACAAAATTAACACACAAAAATCAATGGCCTTTCTATACACCAATACTAATAAGGAAGAAATGGACATTAAGAAAACAACTCCATTCACTATAGTGTCACACAAACTCAAATATCTTGGAATCAACTTGACTAAAAATGTGAAGGACCTATACAAGGAAAACTATAAAACTCTGCTCCAAGAAATAAGAGAGGACACGCGGAAATGGAAGCACATACCCTGCTCATGGATTGGCAGGATTAACATCATTAAAATGGCAATACTCCCCAAAGCACTGTACAGATTTAATGCGATCCCCCTAAAGATACCCATGACATTCTTCAAAGAAGTGGACCAGGCACTTTTGAAATTTATTTGGAACAATAAACACCCTCGAATAGCTAAAGCAATCATTGGGAAAAAGAATATGGGAGGAATTACTTTCCCCAATTTTAAACTTTACTACAAAGCAATAGTTATCAAAACAGCATGGTATTAGAATAAGGACAGGCCCTCAGATCAGTGGAATAAGCTTGAATACTCAGAGAATGTTCCCCAGACATACAATCACCTAATTTTTGATAAAGGAGCAAAAAATCCTAAATGGAACAAAGAAAGCCTCTTCTACAAGTGGTGTTGGCACAACTGGGTAGCCACTTGCAAAAAATTGAACTTAGACCCCCAGCTAACATCATGTACGAAGGTAAAATCCAAATGGATTAAAGACCTCGATATCAGCCCCAAAACCATAAGATATATAGAACAATACGTATGTAAAACACTCCAGGACATTGAGGTTAAAGGCATCTTCAAGGAAGAAACTGCACTCTCCAAGCAAGTGAAAGCAGAAATTAACAGATGGGAATATATTAAGCTGAGAAGCTTCTGCACCTCAAAGGAAATAGTGCCCAAGATACAAGAGCCACCCACTGAGTGGGAGAAACTATTCACCCAATACCCATCAGATAAGGGACTAATCTCCAAAATATACAAGGCACTGACAGAACTTTACAAGAAAAAAACATCTAATCCCATCAAAAAATGGGGAGAAGAAATGAACAGACACTTTGACAAAGAAGAAATACAGATGGCCAAAAGACACATGAAAAAGTGCTCCACATCACTAATCATCAGGGAGATGCAAATCAAAACAACGATGAGATACCACCTCACACCACAGAGAATGGCACACATCACAAAGAATGAGAATAAACAGTGTTGGCGGGGATGTGGGGAGAAAGGAACTCTTATCCACTGCTGGTGGGAATGACGTCTAGTTCAACCTTTATGGAAAGCGATATGGAGATTCCTCCAAAAACTGGAAATCGAGCTCCCATACGATCCAGCTATACCACTCCTAGGAATATACCCTAGGAACACAAAAATACAATACAAAAACCCCTTCCTTACACCTATATTCATTGCAGCTCTATTTACCATAGCAAGACTCTGGAAACAACCAAGATGCCCTTCAACAGACGAATGGCTAAAGAAACAGTGGTACATATACACAATGGAATATTATGCAGCTGTCAGGAGAGATGAAGTCATGAAATTTTCCTATACATGGATGTACACGGAATCTATTATGCTGAGTGAAATAAGTCAGAGAGAGAGAGAAAAACACAGAATTGTCTCACTCATCTATGGGTTTTAAGAAAAATGAAAGACATTCTTGCAATAATAACTTTCAGACACAAAAGAGAAAAGAGCTGGAAGTTCCAGCTCACCTCAGGAAGCTCATCACAAAGAGTGATGAGTTTAGTTGGATAAATAACTACATTTTGAACTGTCCTAATAATTAGAATGTATGAGGGAAATTGAGAACCTGTTTAGAGTACAGGCGGGGGTCGGGTGGGGAGGAGGGAGACTTGGGACATTGGTGATGGGAATGTTGCACTGGTGATGGGTGGTGTTAAGAAAAAAAATATTGTTATTCAATAATGGAATACAATGTATATACAATATATTATTATATACAATACATTGCATTATAAAAAAATAAATAAATAGTATTCTGTATGCAGAGATGCATTTCTATAGCAGTCGTGTTCAATTGTATTTTATAATTAGACTTTTCCAATAAAGTTTACTAAATAAAATAAACCTAGATATACTTGAATCATAATTCTCAGTTAATAGTGTTTATAACCAATTAATAATGAAACAAAAACTAAATTTCAAAGCAATCACACTTTCCTAAGGGGAAAATAGTCATATCAATCAAGAGATCTCATTGTCAGAAGACAGGACTAAGATGGCTATTAGCATAAGTTCTGCCTTGGGGTTATGAGTATGTGACCTGAAACATGAGGCCCTTTGAAGGTCCTAGGCTTGAGAAAGGACCATAATAGTGTTTTAAGTTAAGAGTCCAGGAAGTTAAAACAAAACAGCTTTTAAATTGTACCAGGAAATGTTTTGACATATTGTTTTTAAGTAAAGCCTTGTAGAATTGTAGCTCTTACACAAATATGTACCAGCAGAAACTTGTTTGCATCCTGCTCCTCCCACAACCCCCACCTTGCTGCAACTGCTTAAAAACCCTCGCTGAAAAAAAAGTTCGAGACTTTGATCAGAAATCCTTGACTTAGTCTCCTCTTTTTCCTCACCCGTTCTTTTTCAGGCAGAATCCACGCTTCACCCACGAATTACATATCCCGCAGGCCGGGATACCTCATCAGTATATGTGTAAAGATATGGGATGTTTATACACCAAGCTAATACTGGTGACTATCTCTAAAAAAGATTTGAATATTTGAGTTGATAGTAAAAAAAGATAGTTACAAAAAACCTTAATTCTTATCTGTAGTTACTATTTTAGCATTCATTTGCTGTGTAATTAAAATATATAAAGAGAAGCTTCAGCCATCATGGGGAGAGGCACAGTTCCATGCCAAACAAAGGCCTTTTGGCCAAACGTAGGGGAAATGTGGATTCCGTCTGCCCCAACAGCCTTCTCTCTCCTTCCTCCCTGACTCTAGCTATCCCTGGGCACCTGCGAGGTGGGTGCCGGGGAGTAGTTTAAAGGGGACCCCAGGCCTTCCCCAACTACCCTCCCTCCAAAGAGAGGTGGACTTGAGGAAGTTGCTGGCAACTTTCCCTCCCACTAGCCCCCCCCCCCATTATCTAACCGTGTGGGGGCAATAGGAAATCATAGAGTTTAATCCACGTTTGCATTATATTGAATATAACAGACTGTCCTTCCCCCTTTGGCTCACCACCTTACGGCTCATTTCTAATCCTTTATCTGCTCATCCCACTGCCTATTATCCCACATTTAACCCTTTTTTACCTTCAGTTCTTGGCTTCTCACAAGCAGACCACAATCCCCACTCAAGCCAGCTGCCAACCAGCTCCCAAAGTAAAAAAAATAGACTCTCAGACTGAGAAGAAACCAATACTCTTTTGCTATTGATCTACTTTCAGTGGCCTCCTTTCCTCCACTTCCCTTGATTGCGTACATGTGCTTGCTACCTTGTTTTCTGAGAAATTCCCACTCAAATACATTTTCTCATATGGGATTTCTGGGAGCAATTTGAAGACTCCAGAAGGCCAAATCACAGACCAAAGTGGTGTCCTGGACTTAACACTCCCCTGACTATTTCTAAAGACATAAAAGGGACATGTATATCTCCTTTGAGTATCTTAGATGTATTCCCTTAATAGCTATGACTCTTATTGAATATCCTTTAATAAAGTGACAATTTAATCCATTTTTTTTATCTGTTCAATAGGGAATTCTATGAGAAGAGCCTCTCTGTTTAGAGTTCATGTTAGAGCCAAGATACCGGGATTATTGGACTTGTTCCCTAGGCCCCATATGCACCAATAATACCTTGTGGCATTGTCCCCCTTTTGCTTAGGCACATTAAAATGGGAAAACATTACAAACGCAAACAAGTTCTTATCTAATAGAGATAGGAACACAAATTTTGTAATGCAATGGGGCCTTACACCCTGAATATGGTCATGATGACTTGGCTCAGGCCTCATGAGAATGGGCACTGCCCATACACCCCTAAACCATAGATAGCATCTACAAAAACAGCCATAAGTGTCTATAACATCACCAGGAAGCAAACCTTTACCAGGGAAGATTCTACCACTGCCCTGGCATCAACTTACTCCAAAGAGGGTTCTCTTAACAACCAGATGACTTAGCAACAGCAACAACCTGCTTTCAGGGCAGGGCTCTTCGCATTGACAGCTAATCGTGAGGTGAAACTAGAGGACACGCAACATCATCCTGACTTTGATGAAGAAGATACTCAGAAACCAGAATCTTCAACTACAGAAACATGACACCAACAACAGCGAATCTACAAACAAATTTTTACCAGGACCACAGAGAATGACTCAGGGGTTGGACAACCTAGTATGCCTGGAGCCCAGAGATGGTCTTATGCCAAAAAATTCTGAGGTAAATTCTCCTTGTATTTAGGCCAAGGCTTTTTCCTTCCATTTTCCCCATATTTTCCTGGTCCTATGCAAACAACAATTGCCATCCACACCGTTTTTACTGTATTTTTTCCCATTTTTTTCTTTTTTTAAAATTTTTTTATTTTTATATATTTTATTTAAACAACTTTATTACATACATGATTGTGTTTGGATTTCAGTCATGTAGAGAACACCACCCATCACCAGTGCAACGTTCCCATCACCAATGTCCCAAATCTCCCTCCTCCCCACCCGACCCCCGCCTGTACTCTAGACAGGCTTTCCATTTCCCTCATACATCTTGATTACATAAATGATTGTGATTAGGTTTCAGTCATGTAAAGAACACCCCCTTCACCAGTGCAACATTTTCTCCACCAATGCCCCAAATCTCCCTCCATCCCACCCCACTCCCATCTATACTTCAGACAGGCTTTCCAGTTCCCTCATTCATTCACATGATTATGGTAGTTCTCTGTGTGGTTATTTATATAGCTTCACTCACAACTCTTTGTACTGAACTTCATGAAGTGAGCTGGTGTTCCAGCCCTCCTCTCATTGTCTCTGAGGATTGTTGAAAAAATAACTTTTATTTTTCTTAAAACTCATAGATGAGTGAGACTATTCTGCGTCTCTCTCCCTCTGACTTATTTCACTCAGCATGATGGATTCCATGTACATCCATGTATAGGAAAATTTCATGACTTCATCTCTCCTGACGGCTGCATAATATTCCATTGTGTATATGTACCATAGTTTCTTTAGCCATTCTTCTGTTGAAGGGCATCTTGGTTGTTTCCAGAGCCTGGCTATTGTGAATAATGCTGCAATAAATATAGGTGTGAGGAAGGGGTTTTTGTATTGTATTCTTGTGTTCTTAGGGTATATCCCTAGGAGTGGAATAGCTGGGTCGAATGGGAACTCAATTTCCAGATTTTGGAGGAATCTCCATATTGCTTTCCATAAAGGTTGGATTAGAAGGCATTCCCACCAGCAGTGGATAACAGTTCCTTTCTCTCCACATCCCCGCCAGCACTGATTGTTCTCATTATCTGTGATGTGAGCCAATCTCTGTGGTGTGAGGTGGTATCTCATTGTTTTGATTTGCATCTCCCTGATGATTAGTGATGAGGAGCATTTTTTCATGTGCCTTTCAGCCATTTGTATTTCTTTTTTATCCAAGTGTCTGTTCATTTCTGCTCCCCATATTTTTATGGGATTAGATGTTTTTTTCTTGTAAAGTTCTGTCAGTGCCCTGCATATTTTGGATATTAGCCCCTTATCTGAAGGGTGTTGGGTGAATTGTTTCTACCACTCGGTGGGTGACTCTTGTATCCTGGGGACTATTTCTTTTGAGGTGCAGAAGCTTCTTAGCTTAATGAATTCCCATCTGTTGATCTCTGCTTCCACTTGTTTGGAAAGTGCTCTTTCCTCCTTGAAGATGCCTTTAGTCTCAATGTCATGGAGTGTTTTACCGACATGTTGTTCTATATATCTTCAAACTTTTTAAACAGGGGGTCAGTTCACTGTCCTTCAGACTGTTGGAGGGCCAGATTATAGTAAAAACAAAAATTATGAACAAATTTCTATGCATACTGCATATATCTTATTTAGAAGTGAAAAAACAAAATGGGAATAAATACAATATGTGGCCCGCAAGCCGTAGTTTGAGGACCATTGTGTATCAGGTCTGATATCAAGGTCTTTAATCCATTTGGATTTTACCTTCGTATATGATGTTAACTGGGGCGGGGGGTCCTATGTTCGTTTTTTTGCAAGTGGCTAACCAGTTCTGCCAGTTTACTGTATTTTTTTTAACTCTCATCCTTAAAAAAAAAGAGCTTACTAAACTTTTTGCTAGTGCTTTAATGAGTTTATTGGTGATTCAATAATTTTCAAAAATATACTTGCCACTGAACATTTTCTTTCCTTTCTTTCCCATCTCTTTAGTTTTTCTTTCCATTTCTTATTTTTTTTAACCATGTTGTTTTTGGTCTACCTGAAACAATTGTATTATTATCAGTTATGTCAACTATGTGATGCATTTTCTTCAATAAATAAAAATATTAAGTGTATATATAAATATATACAAATATTAAATATATATTAATGTATATTACATTATTTATAAAATGTACCCCTTTGAGTCAGCTGTCTGAAAATTATTACTTCAAAATAATTTGAAGTAGCTTATCAAATAATGACTGACAATACAATTTGGGGGGGATCATACCCTGAGACGCTCAGGGTTTATTCCTGATTCTGAACTCAAAAATTGCTCTGGCAGGCTAGAGAGACCATATGGTAATGCAAGAATCGAACCACAGAAAAATCGAACCACCATCTGTCCTGGGTTGGCCACATGCAAGGCAAATGCCCTACTGCTGTGCTACCTTTCCAACCCCTGACAATAAATTTTAAAGAAAAGAATATAGGTCATGGGGCCGGAGAGATAGCATGGAGGTAAGGCGTTTACCTTTCATGCAGAAGGTCATTGGTTCGAATCCCGGTGTCCCATATGGTCCCCCGTGCCTGCCAGGAGCGATTTCTGAGCACGGAGCCAGGAAAAACCCCTGAGCACTGCCGGGTGTGACCCAAAAACCAAAAAAAAAAAAAAAAAAAAAAAGAATATAGGTCATACCAGTGTGGTAGGTGATTTTGTCATCCGGAAAGCAAAGACTCCAGGATTTGGAAGATTATCTTTACATAGGAAAGAAAAGAAGCAACACCCAATATGATGGAGGATATAACACCTAATGGGCTAGTGGTACATGGGAGCATCTTCTGGTATTGTCACTCCCGGCACTGTTTTGGAAAATATGTGGTGCTGGGGAATCAAAGGAATTTGTAGCCAAATTAAGCCATTTCAAGCTCTCTATTTCAAGCTTCTCATCCCAAGATATTGCTATTCTTTGTGAAATTCTTTAATGACACACTATAGATATTTAAGACAATTAATATTACATTAGTATAATTGAGCACATACTTTTTAATTGAATATAACATCATAATCTTTATTTTAAAAATAAATTTTATTTCAAAAGTTTTGAGTGGCTTATTTATTGAATAACTTATTTCAAACTACTAATGGATTAGAGTGATTTTACAGTGGGTATGGTGTTTGTCTTGCATGTGGCCCACCTGGGTTCAATCCTTAGTACCCTTTATAAGCCTATGTACCCAATAGAAGTGATACCTGGGTGTACAACAGGAGTAATAAGCCCTGAGTATCACTGGATGAGAAATCAAAAACAAACAGAAAAAAAAAAAGCTTGCAAAAACTCCTAACCTTCAAAAACAAAAACAAAAAAAAAAAAAAAAAAAAAAAGCACAGCGGCGTTTGCCTTGCAAGCAGCTGATCCAGGACCAAAGGTGGTTGGTTCGAATCCCGGTGTCCCATACGGTCCCCCGTGCCTGCCAGGAGCTATTTCTGAGCAGACAGCCAGGAGTGACCCTGAGCACCGCCGGGTGTGGCCCAAAAAACAAAAAAAAAAAAACCAAAACAAAAAACAAAACCAAAAAAAAAAAAAACTCCTAACCTTATAAGATTTGGTATAAATATAGAAAATGCTTGTGATATTAAACTGTTGTATCATAAAAATATGGAGTCTTATTTAAGTATAACTTCAGAGAACTAGGTATGACCATAGATTAAGTCCATTTCAACTGAGATCAATTTTATTTACAAGGAAAAGAAATGAAATAAAATAAAACGACTTCATATTTCTCTTTAATTTAGTATGGTTTTCTGTGCCACTGATGTTATATATGTAACATGCATATTTAATATGCATTTGCTAAATTTATGTTGGAGATTGCTTGAGGCAATAGCTAAGTTTTTCACAGGAAAATAGTCAATACATCACTTAAAGTTAAATAAAATATTTTGAGAAAAATTATGTCAATATATTTCGTAGGTTTTTATCAATATATAAAGAATGTTATTTATCAATATATTTTGTTGAGAAGTAATATTTTCATACAGATCTCCTATATTACAACTGAAGTAAATTGCAAGGTAATACTGAGAGAAAGGCAAATAATGTTTAAGAAATTGCAGATTGCTGCTAATTCTAAGAAAATGGTCCATCCTTTCTCTGTTAGATGCCTTCCAGCGAGAACTTTTAAATACAAGATTAGATTACATTCTCTCTGATACTGCTTTAAAAATGTCTAAATAGCAGTAATAAAGTAATCACGGATTTGGAACACCATAATCTCATTGTGTTTGACCATAATAATGTACCGTGAAAGTTCATTTCATGTGGTTACTGAGTGCTGTGCTAATAATTACAGTATGACCTGTATTTATTAGAAAGAAGCATGGAAAGAATAAGCCAGTTCTTGGGAAAAAAAATGACATATAAATGGAAATCACAAGAGTGGTACTCCTGGCATAAAACTGGCTTTACATTTCAGTTAAATTTAAATTTCAGATCCTGGATTTCAACATTTGCTAGTAAACTTCTAATTGTTAGAGAATTATTCTAAGTCTTATTAGTAAACATTTTTCTGTATTCAAATGTAAATCCCCAAATATTCCTCATTGAGAATTTTGAAAAAAATATTTAAAATATTAACAATATTTTTAAGTTATTCCATGTTGTTTGGAGTCTTTGTTTATCCCATTTTGCTTAGTCCTGTGTTTTGGAATTAGATACTGAAAAATTTGGAGGCTGTCAAATCATTTGATTTTGCTTGTATACATATAGGTCTTTTTTGTTTTGTTTTATGAATTAAAGACTATTAATCCAGTAAAAAAAACTTATTTAGAGACTGATAATTATGAATAATTTTGTAATATGTGATTTTTCCAAAAATGAGAAATGCAATATTTAATTCAATTTAAAATGAATGTATAAATATTTAAGAGTTATTCTAATTGACTATAACTAGGGCCATGAATATGGCTTGGAAGGGTGAATATATCATTTTTTTCTCCTTATGCCATGATATGTCTTTTATGTGGTGATCTACATTCATTGGTATTTTATTTCTAATTTCTTTTATTTCTATTTTGAGATTATCATAATTACACTCATAATGCAAAAAACTCATTTTGTTCGACATTGTGTAGATTTATGAAGTCTCTTGAAATTTAAATTTTAAAGAAAATAGAAAATCACACAAGTGACAGATAAAACACACACATTCGCTAATAAAATCCTAAGGTAAAATAACATAGTCCTTATGTTCATAGATTTCAAATCTATAAGACCAAAAATCAAAAGAATATGGGATTCGAATGTATTTGCTTACATTTTTAGAAAGTATGTATGTTTTATTTTTGTTATATAATTTGTTGGAAACAGAATTTTAGTTGGTATAATTTTGTTTATTTCAGCTTATAAATATTTCCCTTTCCTTTTGCATTGATTTTGATGGAAAAAATATCTTTATGTTTAAAGTTTAGCTTTTGTCAAGATTTTCTGTGTTGTGTTCAGCATTTTTAATATGATAGCTCTGTGCAGATATATTTTTAATTTTGTAGCCTGCTTGGATTTTTATATATTTTGCATCTGTGCTTTGACATTTTAAAAACAATTTTTATTTATTTATTTATTTATTTAATTTATTTATATAAAATCCAATATATTAGTAGAGATAAAAGTTATACCTTCTGAGGCTGGAGTGATAGTACAACAGGTAGAGTGTTTACACACAGCATAACTAAGTTCGATCTCCATTACTCCATATAGTCTCCTTCTGAGCTTGCCAGGAGTGATTTCTGAGTGCAAAACAGGAATTAACTCTTGAGTACTGCCCCCAAAAGCAAAAGATTATAACTTCTAATATCCTTGTTATTTTTTTTTAATTTTTCTTATTCAATTAATGATATTCCTCAAGTTTCACACTATTTTCAGTTACCCTACACTTCACATCTGTTCTTTTCAGTAGTAGTGGAAGTAATTGTAATCATAATATTGGCACATGTTTTATCTTTTTTATTTAAGATTATTTAGCTTCTATTAATAAATTGTTAAAATCACTAATCCTTTCCTTCCCTGTGCCCAATTTTTATCATGAATGCATTGAGGTGTTTAACTTCCATTATAAGATAATTTTTGTTTGTTTTTGATGCCATGCCAGGTAGTATTTAGGTTTCTCATTTTTTTCTAATGCAATTTTGGAATTTTTTAAGTTTCTAAGAACTTGTCTATGTCTTCTTAGTTCTCTAAAATTTACTACTACAAAATTATTTATCATTTTTGTGGCCCTATACATTACATCTTTATTACTAAACTTCTGCCCTTTTATTATGGTTTTATTTGCTAAAATTTTCCTTTTTTCCTTTAGAGTCTAGTTAATAGTTTTCCATTTTGTTTACCTTTTTATATAAACATTAATGAAATACTTAGAAATAAAAAAACTTGTAAATCACTGTTTGGAAGTAGAATATTATACAAAAGATGGGAAATAGTGTTTTCATAGATTTGAATAACTAACATTATTTAAAATATTTTTTTACAAAGACAATATAGTTTCCATTAAAATCTACTTATAACAACATTTAAAATTGATATATTTTTTTCTGCAACACCTGGTGATGCTCAGGGGTTACTCCTGGCTATGCATTCAGAAATCGCTCCTGGCTTGCAGTCCATCCAAGGCTAGCACCAGTAAGGCTAAAGCCTTACTCCTCTGCGCCACTGCTACGGCCCTAAAATTAATTATTTTTTATAAAATCACAAAGTACCGCAATATCCAATTGAATTCTAAAACTAAATAAAGTGTATGAGGCATATTTCCCATTTCAATATTTACTAAAAGTTATAGTAAGCAAAATAAAAATGCACAAATAGATTTGAATAAAGAAAGTCAGACATATCCATGAAATAGAATCAAGAACCCCCAAATAAGCAATCACATATAAAGTAAATGTGTGACAAAGGAGTCAAAAGCATAAACAGAGAAAGGAACATTTCTCTATTAAATGATGTTGAGAATACCACTTAGCTATGTAAATGAAAAAAAGAAAAAGGGGATAAAAAGAAAGAAATCCAATTAGTTCACACCATGTACTGACATTAACTCAAAAGGAAATAAGGTATTAGACCTTAATTAACAACAACAACAAAAAAATCTCAAGAAGCACACAAACTATGCCATTGATTCTATATTCTCTTTGTACCTTTAATTCTGAGCGCACAGGAAACAAACAAAAAAATAGATAAATTCGATAACATGAAAATAAAATACTTAGTACGTTAAAGAAAATAATTGAAATCCAAACATCCTAGTGAATAGGAGAAAATATGAACAGCCAATGTAGCTGACAAAGGGCAATTAAATAAGATCTATATAATTCCAAGAACTCACAAAGCTTGACAAGTAAATAAACAAGTTCAATTTACAAAATGGAGTGACACACTGAACTGTCACTTCTCCAAAAACAGACAGTAGAGATCGACTCAAGGTGGTGGAAAAACTTGCTTTGTGGCTTGCACCAGCTTGAAAATGCAGCAAAACAGAAGCCACCAAGGTTTATGCAAATAATTCCTCATCAGACATGTGCAGTATTAACCAACAGAAGATATTAGAGAATCCCTGTGTAACAAACAGTTACATGTTGGAGAGAGGTTGAAAAAAAAATCATCCTGTTAGATCATGTAGACAGTTGCTATGGATATATCAGAGGACCACAGCATCACTGTGATAACAGTGAAATGTGTGGACCCACACTCACCTATAGCCTTTTGTTTCTTCACCTGCACAAAGCAGATGGCTTTTCCAGAGTAAATTTTCAGACAGAAAATGAAAACTCTATAGAGATACTCACCAGCATTGAAATTGAGCATGGAGGACCAAAAGAAAGAAAAAAAAAAAGCCATAAGTAGCACTGGGTGAAAACAGACACAAACTTGCTTATATTTGCATTTTGGGGCATGCACCTAGTTTCAAAATAATTTCATTCAAGAAAACAGGAAAGCTGTTTTCAGTGGGTCCACTGCAAAAGCCAAGGGATGGAAGCCACAGGACTGGAGTGTCTTTGAGTTCTAAGAACTTTGTCTACATGAACTAGTGCTGACTCATGCTGCTGTTTCAAGAATTACCAACTACAAAAAAGAGAAAAAAAAACTCATCAATATTTGGGGAAAGAGCTAAATAGATGCTTTCGCAAAGAAGATAAACAATGGCCAATAGGCATGTTAAAAAGTGCTAATGATTTTGCATCAGAAAAATGCACAGCAAACATCAGAGACTGGTCTTCAATGCGGTGAGGCTGGCTCATATCCAAAACAGATGCAACCATAGCAGGCATAAATATGGGGAGAAAAGGCCTCTCAACAACTCTTGATAGGTATGTGGATGGCTCAGCCTTACAGAATCCAAATTTAGAGTCTACAGAAATTGAATTTGTGCTAATTAAATTATAAAATAATGGTTAAAGGAGAGGAAAATGACCGACAGTTGGCTAAGTTATATACGATGAATAGCTCTTCATTCCTTCTCATAAGGGAATTATAAAGAGAAAGAACAAGAAGGCCTGGCATCTCACAACAATGATGTGAATATAGCTCTGGCAGGGTTGTGGATAAATAGGAACCTTCCTCCATTGTCTTCTTCAGACTATGTAGAAATAGAATGTAAAGTTCTCAAAACATTAGTAACTGAACAAAATATTGAGATTCCATATGGCATGGTGATTCTACTTCATCGCATTTACTCCAAGAAATATTACTCCCAGAAATATTAATTCAGAAATTTCCACTTCTATGCTCTTATCAGTAATGTTCAGAATAGCCAAAACCTGGAAATAATCCGTATCCAAGTAAAGAACTTATTTAATAAAAATAGGTATAGATTGATAATGGGATACTACATAACAGTTAAAAACAAAGATATCTGGAAATTTTTGGATGGTATCTATGTATCTGAGAAAGGAACTGTACAGCAGGCTAATGAATAAGATCTAAGTTTTCCAGTTACAGAAACATCAGGATATACAAGAGGATTCTGCAGACCTATTTGTGATGAGATAAAATAAAATCTATTTGAATACCAAAAAAAAAAGTGATAAGTGATAAAATTCAGACATGCACTGCCACATAGATGAAGCTAAGGGTTATCAAGGGTGGGGACTAATATTGAATGATCTCTCATATATGAATATAAAGAGACTTAGAAAGAGAATAAAAAAATGGTTGAGAGCCATTCTATAGAACTGAATTTTCTTTTTCTTTTTTTTTTTGTGGGGTCAACACGTTTCTGGTAGGAGTGTGACAAGTTTAATTTTTTGAAGTAGGGAAATTTATAGGGTATAATTAGCCACAGGTGAAGAATAATTGTAATCACAAAGCCTAGTATAACAATAACAATACCTAAACTATGGGTGTGACTAAAAATTCTAAGTTACAAGAAAGCTTGTAAGCTTTCTTTAAATGCAAGCTTACTTTAAATGCAAAATCAGGATTAGGAGGAAGTAGTAAATATCTAGAAACTTGATCTTTCTAGGCTAGACTCTATAGTTATAGAGGTTAAGTGAAGGGAGGAACCAAATCCCCAAGAATGAGCTTTCCTATTTCTAAAGGAGGGTCAAGATCTGCATTCTGGTTACACCCTTGATTACCAGAAACTGCAGTAGCAAAGAGAAAAATTGTCTTTGCTTTTAGGACTGGCTATATCCAGAAAAAGGGGTACACAAATAAACTTTGGTGCTGGAATTTCTGAGCCAAATTATTTGATAGAGGCTATTATTTTGCCTGATATATACAAAGGAGAGATAGTCAAATACTGGCTGAAAATGTAATGCCAGGAGTCTCTTTGGAAATTCCTCAACCATCCACTCAAGGGAAAAAGGCATCCACAGCGGGCCTTTTGAGGAACCCCATGGGGTTAAATTAGTTCTACCCACCAGGAAAATCTGAGGATACATCTGGTGGGCTGAGCCCCCCTAAAAGCTTAGGTATGCCCTGGCATTACAGTCTTTTTTTTTTTTTTTTTTTTTTGGTTTTTTGGCCACACCCGGCGATGCTCAGGGGTTACTCCTGGCTGTCTGCTCAGAAATAGCTCCTGGCAGGCACGGGGGACCATATGGGACACCGAGATTCGAACCAACCAACTTTGATCCTGGATCAGCTGCTTGCAAGGCAAACGCCGCTGTGCTATTTGTATTTTTTTTTTTTAAGGTCACACCAGGTAGTGCTCAGGGGTTACTCCTGGCTCTGCACTCAGAAGTTCCTTCTGGCAAGTTCAGGGGACCATATGGGATACCGTGTTTGAACCATTGACTTTCTGCATGCAAAGCAAACGCTTTACCTCCATGCCATCTCTCAGGCTTGTCTTATTGTAATAGTAAATAATTTCTTTGCTGTGAAAATTGAAGGTGGAGAAATAACAGCACCAAAAAATAATAATTAGCAATCTGATCCCAGCAATGTGGGATACAGAAGTTGTAATTAATATAAAACTTACATTAGCTAAATTGGTCAAAATAGTACGAAGACTAGGATATCAGTTATAATCTAAGTTACAAGGACTAAAATATAGACTAATATAAACAGAGAATCTTTCCTGACACCGAGGAGTTAGAACAAATAGGCAAAGCACTGTAAATGAGAAAATTATTGGGCTAACGCTAATATTTTCTGTCCCTGCCATAAACATAGGAAATTTAAAGTTCAGAGTGAAAGAATTAAAAAATAGACAACAATAGAATATATAAACAAATTTTGATAGGAATATTGTCAGAAGGGAAACTCCTGAATTTTCTTAGGGTTTATGTTGAGGGGTAGAAGGGTACCTAGAGATGCTATGTGTATACACTGACAACAGATTTGGGGTGGATATTGTAGACCAGAAAAATTATTATAAATAGCATTCTGACTCTTACCATCAAAATCTTCAGAACTCCTGGAAAGTGAAAGAATTTATTGGGCAGATCGAAGTGGCAAGTAACCACTTAGCTTTACTTATCAATTATTATTATTTGTATTATTTTTTGATTTTGGGGCCACACCCAGTGATGCTCAGGGGTTACTCCTGGCTATCCGCTCAGAAATCGCTCTTAACTTGGGAGACAATATGGGACTCCAGGGATATAACCTAAGTTCGTCCTGGGTCAGCCGCATGCAGAGAAATGCCCTACTGCTGTGCTATCGCTTCAGCCCCTATTTATCAATTCAGTATCAATTTAGTCTATACACAGCACACAGGAACTCATGAGTTTCCAATTTAGCATTCCTACCATTAGCATGTAAGCCCAGTAATTGTGATTCTCTGAATTTTCCTCATCTGCTATGTTTGAGGTGGAAGGTACCCTGTTAATAAGTTACCAATTTCATAGTTAACTTAGAAAGAATTGTTCCTTTTATGTCTCTTCTGTGATAAGATAACGAAAAAAATTGTAGTAGTTTTAAAAACTAAAGGAGAAACTATGAAGCTATGAGAAATTATTAAGCTCACCCCTAAGAGTGGTGAGTAAAGTTAGAAAAATAGCTACACTAACAACTACCATGACAATGTTAATGAGGAAGAGAAGCAGGGGGTGAGGGAGAAGGGAGATGGGGGCATTGGTAGTGGGGGCTGTTCTTTGTATGACTGAAACCCAACTACAATCATGTTTGTAATCACGGTGCTTATATAAAGACATTCTTAAAAAAAAAAAGCAGAAACTAGATGATTGTTTTATTTTTATATGTACTGGTATATTTCAAATGTTATCTTTTCTTTGTCTTAGATGTATTCTTAAAGGTCTCTCTACTGTGACACATAGAATTTTAAAAAAAGCTACTTAATTATGTCTTTCATTGTATCCACTTTTTCCTTACTATGAAAAGCTAGTGTCATGCAATTTTGGTGCTGAGGCAGCATAATGAAAACAGGGTAACGGACAGCTCTTTATCATTTCTTGAAAATATGAACTAGCAGATGGCATTTCTCTTTTTTGCATTTCATCATTCAGCATAAAACAATTAAAAGCAAATGAGTCTGAACAAATAGCTGGCATGCTCATTTCTGTGACAGTTATTTTTATAAGAATCAGAGCTTGTTGAGATGCATTTAAAATATCATTTCATTTTTTAGCATTCAAGTTAAATCTGGTGTTTTCATTTCCATGAAATTATGATGATAGATTTAAAAGGATCCCCAATAGACTTATAAACTTAAACCTGCAAAACTTATCACATTTGATATTAATATTAAATTACTTTTGTTATATTACTATTGTATCCTATAATTATAAACTTTTGAAATGTCATGGGTCACGTGAAGCTAATGAAATTGAAGTTTTAGGTAGTGTAGTTCTATTTTAGGTAGATTATATGTGATTGTAAGATAAATGATATATATTATGTATATAAAAGTATTTTATACATGTATATATAAATTTCATAGATCACTATTAAAATTTAATCATGCTTTTATAGGGACTATACAAAATTTTGACACATTTATATTAATGCATCTTAATTTTCAAATGTGAATAGTTTCATTACTGATATTACATTTTGTTTTTAAACGTTCCTTAAACAATTCAATATGAAACTTAGGGGCCGGAGAGATAGCATGGAGGTAAGGTGATTGCCTTTCATGCAGAAGGTCATTGGTTTGAATCCTGGAATCCCATATGGTCCCCAGAGCCTGCCAGGAGTGATTTCTGAGCGTAGAGCCAGGAGTAACCCCTGAGCACTGCTGGGTGTGACCCAATCCTCCCCCCAAAAAAAAACCCCTGAAACTTAAATGAAGATCATTATTATATCTAGTCATTGTGTTTGTTTTTGGTTTCTATATAGTTTATCATGTCACCTAGAAACAGTAATAATTTTACCTGTTTTTCAGTTTTTATTCTTTCATTGTTTTGATGACTTAGTTCTATGACTAATTTCTATCACTAAAAAGTGATGAAAGATGGGGCTGGAGCGGTGGCACAAGCGATAAGGCATCTGTCTTGCCTGCTCTAGCCCAGGACAGACTGTGCTTCGATCCCTGGAGTTCCATATGATCCCCCAATCCTCGAATGACTTCTTAGTGCATAGTCAGGAGTAACCCCTGAGTGTCACCAGGTGTGGCCCAAAACCCCCCAAAAATAGTGATGAAAGATGAAAGCCTTAATTTTCTGCACATGATGAGGACAACATTCAATTTTCAATCTCTGAGCACGTAATCATTACTTTGTTATATATAGCACATATAATATATTTCCTATTTTAAAGTTATTTCAAGTTATGTCATAAATGGATGCTGGGTCTTGTCATATGATAGGTTAGAATCATTTTGTAAGTCAAGTGATTTTTATCTTTGGGATGATGCACTATATTATGTTAATCATCTTATATATGTTAAAACCATTCCTTGTCATGGGATGATCCTCAATTAGTAATAGATAGCAACATGCAAAATAATTTTAAAGAAGTTTAATTTTGAAAGTTGATTTTAAAGAAATAGAATCATATACAAAATATCACTCAACATAGTTCAAATAATTGGATTGTGTGCCTGAAACAGGACTATAACACTTCAACATCGGATATTTCTTTTGGGTTTAATTTTCATGGCAAGTGTAACAAAAGCAAAAATAAACAAATGGGATAACATCACTTTAAAACATTTTTTCACATAAAAAGAAGCTATAGAAATCAAAAGACAACATAGAAATTGTAAGGCAATATTTGTATATCATACATCTGACAGTGTTTAGTGTCTAAAATCTAGAGAACTCACACAACATCATAACAACAACAAAAACAAAATACCTAGTCAAAAAATGTGCCAAAATACTGAGTAGCTGCTTTTTCAAAGGTAACAGATACAAAAATGTTCAAATCAATTGCTGTTAATAAAATATAATTGAAAACCATAACATGTTATGACATCATACTGGTAAAAGAGGTCAATATATGGGGCTGGAGTGGTAGCACAGTGGTAGGATATTTGTCTAGCACACAACTAACCCAAGATGAACACGGGTTTGATCCCCAGAATCCCATATGGTCCCCCAAGCCAGGAGCAATTTCTAAATGCAGAGCCAGGAGTAACCCCTGAGCACCACTAGGTTTTGCTCCCAAAAACCAAAAAGTCAATTCTGGGAAAATAAATTTTGACAAAGATATGAAGGAAAGAGAATATTAATATACTGGTGGAAAAATATAATTTTTGTATTCTCTATTAAATATAACACATAGTTTACTTTAAAATAGAAAGTACTGAAACAACCAAAATGCTTAGCTATGACTATGTAGCATAAAATTTAAAATTTATACAAATGACTGAATAAGATACTTATGTATATATACTCAACAGATTCCACTTTGCTGTCATAAATATAAAGTAGTGTTTTAGAACACAAAGATGAGAATTGAGTATATTATGTTATGTGAAATAAGTCAAAGACAATTACATTTTGATCTCATGTGCAATGTTAAATACTATATCAAGAACACTATCCAAAAATTAGCAGTCATATCACAGACTTTATAAAAGTTATGGTGCTTATCTGAGGAGAAAGGAGGAAGAAGCGATAGAGGAGTCCCTTTTGCTGGTGCATGGGCATTTGAACTTTTGTTGTAAATGAAGTGAATACTATACACTTTGTAAAATATTAGACAATATCTTTAAATTTATAGAGTAATTAAATGATGAATCAATAAAAAGCTGAAAAAAAAGAGAAAAATTAAAATTTTTACTAGGTCTTTAAAATAACAGAGTTGTTTGAATGATATTCTAAGTTGCAGTCTTTAAGATCTGGCCTGGCTCTTGGCACTATATTGTGGGTCAGAAACCCAGATCTGAAACCAGATACTTACACTAGACATGGGACTGCCAACAATAATATATTCTCATCCAAACATGAGTTTTCTCAATCTCAGAAAGTTTTGTCTATTCACATATATAGCAAAAGTATGCAGTGTTTATCCACAAGTCTAGGTACTTCTGTGATTAAGGGTATTTGTAGAAAACTTTCCAAGGCTAGGGAAAACAAACTAGAAAGACAATACATTTCCAGTACCAAGATTTAAAGGTACAAGTAAGGTGTGGTTTGTGTTGAGGGTTAAGGGATCATCTTCAGGGATCATCAAATCTTCTTTTATAATATTACATTATAATTATATTATAATATTACATATAATATTACATGCACTGCAAATTCTCAGGATATATGCTAAGACTGACATGTTATGCAGACATTAATACAAATAATTGAAAGGCTAGCAAATATTTTATTTGAACTTCCTGGGTTAAGTATAGTCAAATATTTCTAGGAACATAGAGTTGCATTAGTTTTAGGGAATTGCCATTCCAATCTATGCCTACTAATAGTTGTAGTTTAAAATGATATTGGATGAGTTGATTCATCTATAGCAGAACAGAATTAAGTTCTGCTATAAATACAGGACTTTATGTATTTTTTTTGGGGGGGGACACCCATGACATTCAGGGGTTACTCCTGGCTATGTGCTCAGAAATCGTCTCTGGCTTGGGGGACCACATGGGATGCCAGGGGATCGAACCGCGTTCCGTCCTATGTCAGCAGAATGCCAGACAAACACCCTACCACTGCTCCACTGCTCTGGCCCTGACTTTCAGTATTATTACAAAAAATATGTGCTGCCTTTCAGGACAAGTAAATACAGTCCTTAGTAGTTCTATTTTTATATTTGTATATTTCAATTTAAGATAGTCAACAATTCAGCAGCTATGGTAACATATAGCTATAAATTGTTCTGTTCAAGATAGCATTATAATAACTTTAAAACTAATTTAGCATCTTGTAACTGAAGGTCATACAGATGTTATTACAAAACATATCACAAATAAAGGTTAAAATAAAGAGAACTAAATAAATATATACCTATATATTGTTACGGATAATACCTACCTATGCTCAAGGCTTACTGGTGGCTGTGTACTGAAAAGTACTCCCTTGTGAGGACCACATTAAGTGCAAGAACCTGAACCAAAGCCATCTACTTACAGGTCGTTTGCCTTACCTTTTCTCTCAATAGTCCCATATGGAATATTTTTCATATCGGCAAAGTTGAATTATTAATAAACAAAATTGAATTAATAATAAAACAGCTAATTTTGCAAATTTATAAAATGTCATGTCAAAATTAATGATATTGAACATTTAAAAGTAATTTACAAGCTTTTGTTTAGTTTAGGGGTCAGCCTATAGAGATCAGGGCTTGTTATTTTATCTTTACTGCACTCAGGATTGATTTTGGTGAAATTCAGAAGATCATATGGGAGTTAGGAATCTAACTTGGGTTGGCTGCTTGCAAAGTAAGTGAAGTGTCCTACCCAGTGTAATATCTCTCTAATCTCCAATGCTTGATTTCTGAACAATCCAAATAAACATACATAGATCACTCAATTGAGAATAGGACTAAGAAATCAAACCTCAAACATATGGCTCTGGAAACTAGGTCAGTACTACTTTATTTGGCAAAACAAAAATTCAGGAAGGTGAAATACAGCACTCAAAATCTCATGTCGTGCATAAACTTTGAATTCCATCTCACAGTAGTTGTGTTCTCCTCTTTATTCTTTATCATCTTCACCTAATAAAATCCTATTTGCTTTTCTGGGAATAGTTTATTTTCTGAAATCATATTACTTTTATTATAAGTGCAGATATTATGCCATAAATTCCCTATTTAACTAAAATTAATAGCACTTCGTTTAAATTTTTGTTTTGGTTTATTTAGGGGACATAACTGATAGTGCTCAGAAGTTATGCCTTGTGGTACTTGGGGGGATTATATCAATTGCCTGGGATCTAATACAGGTCTGCGGCACACAAGCAAATGCTCTTCCCTCATCACTATCAAGAAAAATTAACTTTAAAAATAGAATATAATAGGCTAGATTGATAGCACAATTGGGAGGACAAGTAAAATTATTACACCTTAGTGATGTGTCACAAAGAAAATCATATACTAAATAAAAATGCTATCTGTATGTATGTACATAGAGTGGTGAGCTTATTTAGAGATATGACTATACTATCATGACAATGTTAATGAGTGAGAGAAGTAGAATGCCTGTCTCAAGTACAGGCAGGGGTGGGGAAGGAGGGAGAGAGGGGCATTGGTGGTGGGAAGGTTGTATTGGTGAAGGGGGTGTTCTTTTTATCACTGAAACCCAATCACAATCATGTATGTAATCATGGTGCTTAAATAAAGAAAAAAAATGAAATAAATGTATCTCCAGAAAAATGCTATCTGTGCTCTTTGAAGCATGCAATTTTATGAAAACACTAACCAAGGCATTGACAGAACTTAAAGAAAGATGATGATAAATAGCTTAAATTGAGAACAGATAGGGGAAAAATTTGAAATAGACAATGTAGATAACTAAAATTCTTGACTTGAAAACCTATTTGTGATACAAGACCCAAAGTAGAATCATCCAATGCAGTCAAAAGCCCAACAGAAATTGGCATGTAGTGAAGCTGTAACATGGAAGAGGATGATATTGGTCCTTCCCAAAATAGTCTGGTTACAACAATTCAAGAATATTTTTTCTCTTATAGTGAAAGTAGTACATTATTTACAGTTGGAGGGTGGGGCACAGCTATCTGTGCACAGCAACAGCCACTGAAATGGAAAGTGAATGTTTCAGCAAGATAAAATTTTGCATTTAAATAAGGAAAAAACATGTGTTAGCTATCTTTAGATTAAACTTTCTGAACATTGCTTGTAGTCTCCAATTTTCTTGTGTAAGCTTTATTTGGTTTACCTAACTATGGAGATAGGTATAAAAAAATCCCTCAATAATGTGATCTCTTGTTTTGGATTTGAGAGTAGATATATATTCTCTTGTTTTGATATATATATATTATATATGTACATATATATATATTCTCTTGATTATATATATTCTTTTGTTTTGGATTTGTAAGATTAGGGAATCTCAAAAGTAGTGGTAAGTAATGAATAAGTTAGTAATTTACCATGACTAAATAAAAAAATATTGTGGAATGATTATTGTACCCTAACTAAATAGAATACATTAATGATCAATGTACCACATTATCTATGTAACACTTGTTCTTCCATTTCAATATTTTAATGTGATATTTTACTATTTCTATATGCCAAAATGTAATTTCTGTGTATGCATACTTGATAAAGGAAATACATTTACATTAAATGACTCCATTCTATTGCTTTTCTTTCCTTCAAACAAAACCACATAACTCGAATTATCTAGCTCCACCTCTCAAATAGAGGGGGAAACAAGGGAGGGTACCAGGACCAAACAGATATATGATCACTAATAGTAAGCTAGACAAATAGGGGACCACCTACTCTAGCAGCCCGGGGGGTGATGGTGGGGGATATGGGTTGAAAGAAGGGAATGGGGATGGGAGGAGGACAAATTTCATGATGGGTATTCCCCTGATTCAATGTTAATATGTACCTAAAAAACTACTGTGAAAGATATGCAAGCCAATATGATCAAAATAAAAATTAAAAAAAATGACAAATACTAAAAATTAAGCAGTAGGACATTAGCTTTTATAACAAGTACATATATATGAACTCTTTGAAAATTAGTAAATCAACATGGAAATATTGATTATCAAATAATTATTTTCATAATGTACATATTATATTGATGATAAATATTAAAATGTATCCCATTCAAAATAATATTTAAATGAAAATTTACAGTAAAATATGAAAATTTGCAATAATATAGGATATTTTAAAATATGGAATTCCAAAGTTATCTAATTATATCAAAAGCATATTTGTATTAGGGCACCAACATTGAGAAAAACCATCAATTGGTTATTTGGAGTTCTTCATATGTAGAATATAGTAAAACAAACAAAGGAAAAATATTGTAGTATTTGGTGGAGTTGTTTTTCATGTGTAATGTATTCACTTTTATTTTTACTTATTTATTTTAATTATGAAAAAATATTGATTAATAAAGCTTTGTCCCAAAATTGTTGGTAAGAGTTGAGTTTGTTTGGGAAATGTTTTAAAAACAATTGTAAACCGGAAGAAAAAAAAAAGAAAGACAGCATTGAGTCATGCACAGGGAGTAGATCTTAGACACACAGAACATGAACCTGATACACCACTGATGGTTTCCCAATACTATGGGTTCAGTAGATTTTCAAGAGCAGCTGCTGATCCACCGTAGCCAGTTGATTTACTTACACGTGCAAGTTTATTTACACTATGACCAGAACCATCCAGGTTCTTCTGATGTATTCTAGAAGAAAATGAGTCCTAGAAGTGCCTTCCCACCTACACAAAGTAAAGCCAGGCTGGAAAAATGGATTACATGGCTACGATCAGCATCTTCCCTATTTTCCTTCTTTGCACAGAGAAAAAATACTCAAGAACAATCTCCTCTGGGCTGAAGACAGCAAAGGGCACTTTCCCTAAATACACTACAGATGCTCATTTGTGAAGTTACCAGCTGATAAGTTTTTGCTTCTTCCATAGTGTGAAAGGGGGTGACCTCTTTATTACCCTAGAGCCTAGTTTCAGTGAGATCTGAGGAGATAGATGTCCTGTTGTTCAGACACTGTAGAAAGTTCATGGGCATTCCTGTGGTTACTTCAGGTGCCCACCTTCTTTCCTACCCAGGACACAAGGGCTCAGAATGAAGAACCGGATTCATCTTCTTGAGGAAAGAAAGAAACACAGCCTGCCTTGAGCATCATTGGTTTCCATTCACTTAGGATACTGGACCACCCTGGCAGGCCTGGAAAGAAAGGGAATCCGGATATAGGCACCTAAAGGAGCTGCTGAAATACAGCCTGAACTGCTGAAGGGACCCCAGTCCAAGCTTTGAGGAGAAATTGGAAAGCAGATATGCAAGCACTAAAGTAGGTCTTGAACACCATTTTAGGATGAACCACCCCTTTAGTGTCCTCACAGATTAACAGGTGTTACAAGATATTTTTAGGTTAGAGTCTGACAAAAGTGCCCACTGAGGACCCTGAGCTGCCAGAAGGACCCTTAATCACCTGGGACTAGTGAGATGTGTTCCACAGGGGTACTTGCTCCTTTCACAGACCACTAGTGTTTTAGTGGCCAGCATGTGTCAGAGCCATGTTCATTCCAATCAGCTTCTGGACCTCACGGAAAATGCTCTAACTGCTCTCAAGGGGGAGAAAGATTTAGAGAATTGAGAATCTTCCTTCCTGAATCATGTATTATGCCAAGTGCTCAAGAAACAGAAGTCTGCCTTGAGGTCTGTGTGAGAGGAGCAAGAAATCTGGTCTGATTAAGTTAGTGAAAGGAATGTGGGGTGTTGTGAGGGAACCCTTTGAAACATACTCACATTAACCAAGTGCAGGAACTGGATGAAGAGATGGATGAATTATTTACAACTTGCAAACCCAGTTCCTCTGGTGGAAATCACTTGGCACAAACCATTTCTTCAGCAATCTGGTACCTTCAGTGTGTTGCTAACAGAAAATCTGTGAAGGGACTTGAAGATGTGAATGGGCCCTAGAGAACTGGATCGTGTACACACACACACACACACACACACACACACACACACACACACACACACACACACACACACACCCTTCACTGTGGCCTTCTGAGAACTGGCAACTCCAGTTTACAGATGCAATTCTGATGACAGGTTTCCAAGGATTCCTTCCTGGATGTTCTTCCTCTCAATCAGCTGCTGCCTCAGGTGGGTCATCACATGCTTATATAGACTCAACAGATAGTGCAATGGATCTTCCAGGTACTCTGACCTGCATCTCTCTTGTAGGATCTGCAAGGTGTAGCCTTACTCTCTTTTAAACAGCACCTTAAAGCCTCATCATCAATCAACTGAACCATGGTCTCCTGGACCTCCAAGTGCTCTTCCACAGTTATGTTGAACTTGCCTGATGTGCCACTGGAGCACGGGTCATTTTTGCTCTCCTTGGGCTTGGTCACCTGAAGGCCTGAGTGCTAGACTTGTTGAAGATGAACACATGGTTGTGGTGGACACGCAAACATGCCCCATTTGCTGCAGGGCTTGAGATATGTGCAGGGCTTTGCACATAACCAGTCCAGCACCACTTGATCCCTGAGCATCACTATTGCAAACCCAGAAGATCCATAGCATTAAATTCCGGCCCAAACACACCAAGCATCAGTAATCCAATGGACCATCTTCAGCACCCTAGAATTGAACCTCTGACCTGTAAGCTGAGAATCAATGGGGGCTCCCTCCACTCTAGATCTCTTGAAGATCACCTGTGGAAACCCCCAAAATTAATTATATACAATAAAAAAAGTTAATGATGTAAACATTAATTCTATTTTAAAAACCAATTCTATAAAATAGAACATAATTATATACATTTTATAATATCAAATTATTTATAAAATAATTATATAAATTAAACACAACGATGTAGATTCTTTGCTCTATAATAAATTACATATATGCAATTCCGGATCAGTAAGAATCTATTGTTAACTGCCAGGTATTTTCCCAAAGCATGAAAGGTCTTTAGCCTTGTAGTTTTCCCAGGTATTCAAAAATCAGACAGCTAATCTCACCCACAGCTCACATGCTAAATCAAGCATAATTAGAAAAAGTCTTCAATAAACTCAATTTTTCTTTTCTTTTTCTTTTGTGAAAAGTGATTGTTTATGTAAGTCTAGATGATATTATGTCAAGGGACTCTGAAGTCATCTTTCTAGGTAGAGATGAGACCTGTCAAAGCATTGTGACACATGAATGTTAGAATATGAATGGATAAGGGTGAGGTATCTTTAATGTGAAAGTGGGTTGACTCTTGAATCACCTTAGCTTACTTCAGATTCTGAATAACAGGTATGTAGGAGTACATGCATTATTAAATCAAATTCTCACTCATAAAAAAGTCCTATTATTGTATACCATAATACTTAGTCTGTATTTTATAATTTTAGAAATAATAATTAAGATTTTTATTTTGAGTTTTTGGGGGAGGGGGTTGGGTTGGGCCACACCCGGTGATACTCAGGGGGTACTACTAGCTCTGTGCTCAGAGATCGCTACGGCCAGTCTCAGAGGACCATCTGGGATATCCAGACTCCAACCAACTTTAGTTGGTTGTTTGCTTGCAAGGCAAACACTCTACCACGCTGCTATCTCTCCGGTCCCCAAAGAGATTTTTCAATGAATAAAATCATTTTGAAAATTAACAGACATATCTGAAAGTCATAACATTAGTGGCAAATTGCATTATCGATAAAGAAAATTTCAAACAGTAACTCTCAAGAACATATCTTAAATTATATCTTCAAATCACATGGGTTATCTGTGGATGAGATTTATTTTTCGTTTCTAGCAGTTTTCTTTAAAGAGTTCTAATGAGTCTCCATTAACTCAGAATCAAATAAACCTTAAAGATGTTCCTTGGATTTAAAAAGTTCACCAAAACACAAATATCATCTGATCCTGTATCCTAGTGTGTAGAGAGTGAATAGAAGTTAATACCAGTGCTCAAGTTGGAATCTATTTGAGTCAGAATTCAGGTGAAAACAACATGTCTCCCTCACTCCTGCAAACTTGTTATTATTTCTCTTCAACTCTTGATATGTGATCATTTTTTCCCTGTGGGACACAATTTGAGAAATGCAAAGGTGAGAAATACATGTTTTTCCTTTTTTGAAATGTGTAAACTATCCTTTTCCTATTTTATTTTTATTAAAAATATTTATTATGGTTTGGATGAGCCCCATGAATGCCAAGTACCTGGCTTTAATGTACAAAGTCTCCCACCCTATCTTCATCAATAGTCTACTCGACTAGTGTTCAAATGTCACCTTTATTCCAATCATTATTCCCTCCCACATTTTCCTCTAGGGCTTGGTTATGGGTTATTTGGTTACTGTTATCCAAGACACCAAAATTCCTGGTGGTCACCATGGACAGGACCTACTTGAGTCTGGGCACTCACCACCACTGCAAGAACTAGGTGGAACACCTGACACGAATATTCTTAGACTGCCCCTGAACATTCGCTCATGGGGTTCCCACACAAACCTAAAACATTGAAGTAAAATAAAGCCTTTGAAATAGCTCCCATTTGTGTCAAATATTTCTCATTTGTGTCTCAATTATTTTCTGTTGATCTTGTTTGCCCATTGCCTTTCATCATGTTTTCCCCCTCCCTTTGGGGAGGGGCTTGAATTGGATTTCAATACATGGAAGGCAGGAGAGCTTAGCTTGTGCTATCATCTAGGCTTGTGGTTCCTTGTGTTGGAGCAACTGGCTTGCTGGTGAACAGCTTGCAGTGTGAGTTTTCTTCCTGCTAAATCCTCCATATCTGTGTGAATTACTTGTTGCAAAGAATTGTTAACGAATCAGCTTTTCCTGTCCTCCCTGGATAGGGAGTATGGGATACCCCTTTCAGTTCTGAGAACTGTGGGATAACAAACCTCAACCCAACTCCCAAAAAATTGTCTCTTTACAGAACAACTAACATGAATTTCCTTAGACTTCCCCTGAACATTGCCTAGGGAGTTTCCACACAAACCTGAACTTTGACCACTTCCAATGGCATTCTGGACTTCCACAGTCTGAATCAGCACAAACAGCCTGAAGCAGAAGGTCACTGAGTACTGAAAAACTGAGCAGACCTATGACAATGAGAAGTGACAATTGGAAGTGATCACTACTCTGGACAGAAAGTGGGTGTTGAATGATGATAAAGCAGTACCCCTTCATTAACAATAGTGCAAACCACAGTGACTAAAAAGGCAGAGGGGGGGAGAGAGAGAGGAGAGAGAGGGAGAGAGAGAGAGAGAGAGGAGAGAGAGGGAGAGAGAGAGAGAGGAGAGAGAGGGAGAGAGAGAGACAGAGAGAGAGACAGAGAGAGAGACAGAGAGAGAGACAGAGAGAGAGAGAGAGAGAGAGAGAGAGAGAGAGAGAGAGAGAGAGAGAGAGAGAGAGAGTAAGTAAAACGCCTGCCCTAGGCTGGCAGTGGGGAGAGTGGAGGGAAATTAAGACATTGGTGGTGGGAAATTTGCAACTTGTGAAGGGTGATATATATTGGAAGACTCAAACTCAAGCAATAACAACTTTGTATTCAATGGTGTTTAAATAAAGGAAATAATAAAAAAGAAATTGAGTTGACCTCCTGTGACAGAATTATTACTCAGCAAAAATGATGGAACAGAACTTCTGTGAAAATACCAAGATCTCTAGCTACAGAGGTCTGATGCTATCATCCACAACTAAATGGAAAGTTTCCTGGCATCATAAAAAGACCTTGGGTGTGACAATGAGCATGTACGGAAACAGTAGTTGTTCCCATGGCAGTATGCTTCAAGGACAAAGAAAACCTGATTTTCTTAGACCAAGGGAATTCATTCTCTAATTTTCCCAATACTTATACTGTGCCTATGCAAAAAAAAAAAAAAAAAAAAGCAAGCACAAATCTTGCCATACCAGCACTCCTTTCCGTTTTTTTCTTTTTATTAATTTTTTCTTTTCTCTTTTTTCCCCTTTTTTCTTTCTTTTTCACTCTTGTGGTTATTATTTGGTTACTTTTGTTCATTCATTTGTTTGCTTGTTGCTGTGTGCTTTTTGAATCATCTTGTTTTGCCTCATGAATTGAAGGGGAAAATAAAAATGAATGGTACCAGGAAAAAAACAGCCATATGAACCTTGAGTAGAAATAAAACATGATCAGACTTAAACATCAAACCCAAAGTCAACAATAACAGAATTGATACCCTATCTACAACAATACACAAGCTATCTACAGAACAATTACACCAACACTCCTAGCATTCCGGGGGGCATAGGAGGGAGATATGAGACACATGCTGGGAAAAGGGATGGAGAGAGGACAACCCTGGTCGTGGGAATGACCCTGGTTCATTGTTACTTAATTGTACCTTAAATATTAATGTGAAAGATGTTATTCATTTTGATAACAATAAAAATTATTAAAAAAAGAAATTAGACTCAAAAAAAATAAAAAACCATAAAAATAAATAAACAATAATTTTACACTATTATCTAATTTAAACAAATCACAATAAAATTAATAAATGTGTAATTTATTATAATTTGTAAATTATAATAAAATTAATTCAATAGTAAATAATAATTTTTTATTTTGTAAAAATATTCAACTCAGAAATAAGCTACAGAACGTGGCTGAGTACCTGAAGCTGGTCCACAGTGCAGACAAAGCAGCAAGCAGCAGGCGCATTGCATTTGTTTGAGCAAGTGTTTAAGAAGAAGCCGTTGAAACAGGCTCCCTGCACCACTCAGTGGCAGGAACTAGACCAGTTGCTCAGGGAAATGATCAGAACATCTCCAAGGACTCCTCCATGGGCTGCAGGGATCTGCAACCCCCTCTGAAAAATTCCCTGCCAAGTTTCGAACTGCCCCCATACAGACAGCAATAACAAACAATAACAAAGAAAAAACACTTTTAATGGTGATTTGTCACTTCGTCAAAGGGGAAAACTACAAAATCTTTCATTGATATATTTTTAACTACTTCTGAATGTGAATAGAGCAGCTTTGTCAGTTTCACTGCATACTTCCTATTTTTTTCCCTCTTAGTTTTCCCCAAAGATACTTTTTGGTTCCATCCGTTATATTAATTTAAAATCAATTCATTCTAAACATTTCTCACCTGTAAGAAACTATATTATATCAATAATAGAAAAACAAAAGGACTATTTTGTGTTTGTATAATTGGAATCTTGTTGGACTCTATTACTGTGGCATAAATTATCTACCAAAGCATGGTGGGATTAATTAGAACTATTACATGAATCCCAAGAGGATTTTCATTTTGGTGCTGAATTAATGTAACTACATTAGACACACAAATTATCATACCCTGTAAGTTAATCGTTTCTTCCACAACAGTACAATAAGACCCACTGAGGCCATCAGGTACCCTAAGGATTTGTAATTCTGTCCTGGTTTTAGAAACATAAAGACCATTAGGATCTTTTTTATACTTGCCCTATATTTTCATTAATTTGATAATCCCAAAAGAAAAAGACATCAAAGCAGAGTAAATGCAAGACAATTTTGATAAATGTGTATTTGGGTTCACCGTGATTGAATGACTTCATGTTCCTTTTTTGTATGACTCATTAAAATAATACATTCTTTAAATTTTATTTTCAACTGCTTTAGTGCAGAATGTATTCTAGAGTTTAAAGGATAGGTAAACATGTCATGTGTTTCTATTATCATTCTTAAAAACAAAAGAAAAACAAAGAAACCAGAGAGACAGCAGGGAGTAGGGAGTTGCCTTGCATGTGGCCCACCCAGGTTTGATTCCCGGCATTCCATATGGTCTCACCAGCCTGGTAGGAGTGATTTCTGAGGAAAAATCCAGGAGTAACTGCTGAGCTCTGCTGATGTGGCCCCCAAACAATAAAACAAACAACAAAATAATTTTACTCAACCATTTGAGAAAAGATATAACCATAAGAAACCTCTTTGTTAAACCAATAAAAAAGAAAATCCAATAGAAGTTACCAATGTGCAATCTTTCATTAGCACTTAACTTTAGCACAACTATTTCTAGCCTAATCTGACTTTCTGTACAAGCTTAGACCTGCTGCTTCATAAATGGTAGTTGTGTTCCATAAAGGTTGGACTAGATAGCATTTTATTTAAAATATAAAAAATTTTAAAATTAAAAAATAAATAATTTCTCAACACGCACAGAAAAAAGGTAGTTGCATAGGTACTAAATAAAAGCAATGTGTTAATATTACATAGTAAATATTTTAATGCCATATTCTACATCATATTGAATACCTTAAAAATTCTCCAAGATCTCTAGTCTTAAAAATATTTATATTTCCTATCAATGTACTAAACTCTTTTCACCTATAAAACTCTATTTACTGACATAGTCAATATTGAAACTAAACTTTCCCTTTACTGAGTCTCTTTCTAAAAAACTACTTACCTTCAACTGAAATGCTATATTTTTAATACATACACACAATATACATGTACAACTTACACATATACAATGTTGTTACTGCTTTTTATTACACAAGTACTCAATAAATAAATCTAAAGACTGTAAAGAGATAGAAAATATTGATGGCTCTAAAATCTATGATCTCTTTTTGATTCTCTTAGATTCTAAGTTCTAAGGACTACCAATTACTAAATACTCAGAATCAATATTTTTTCAGATTTGAAGTGTCAATAGTATAATTATAATTAGATTAATGTAAATTTTCTTTTTGATGTAAATATCACCCACATCTATATTTAAAATGCTGCTGACCCTTCTCAAATTAAGGGAGACTCAATAAAAATAACCATATAATTAGAGTTGCATGCTGAAAATACCTGGAATATCTCTTCTTCTGATTGTACATCCAATCAAGAGTTGATAGGCAAATCTTGGGCCAGAGGCATAGCACAGTGGCAGGGCATTTGTCTTGCACGGGGCCAACACAGGACAGACCCAAGTTTGATCTCTTCCAGCATCTCATATGATCCCTGAGCCTGTTCAGGAGCGATTTCTGAGTTCAGAACCAGGAGTAACCCATGAGAACTGCTAGGTATGGCCAACCCCACCCAAACAGAGAGTCCAAAGACCAATCAAATGAGAAATTGCCCATCTCATGATTTTAGATAATAAAAAATTTTGTAAAAATTGTCAGTTCTCTCTGTCATTTCATTAAATCTAACATAAAATAATAAAAAATAACTATATGATGGCTTAAATCCTCCCCCAGAATTGGCATTTTTGAGGATGTAGAGAAATAGAGTGTTTACTAAATCATTTTAAATTATTATTTTTTCTTTTTTTATTATAAGAATTTATTCAAGAGACAAAATTGATTAACATATTGAAGTAAACTGACATAACATAGTAACATAACATAACATATAATTAATATAATATAATAATATATGTAAGTCAAAGAACATTTCTGAATAAAACACAATTTTTTGATCATAATGACTTACCTATCTTTCACAGTAGTATATTAGGTACATATTAACATTGAATCAGGAATATCCATCACCAGCAATGTTGTCCTCCCTTCATCCCTGTTTCCAAGCATATATCCTTTTCTCCCTCCTTTATCCCCCAGAATGCTAGTGTAATTAAAAGCATATATGTTAACACTAATGTAAACAATTTTTTTTTGCAGTTCCACATATTTTTACTAGTGGTTTCTTAAAGGTTTAGAGTCAAAGGAGCACTGTATAAACAATGTTAGAGTGGCGATTATTATTTGCATGGGCTCACCAAAGTATGGGGGTCATGGAAAGGAAAAATTTTTGGCCTAAGTACAAGGAGACCTTATCCCTGAAGTTTTCTGTCATAAGACCATTTCTAGGCTCAGGTAAACTAGTTTGTCCAATCCTGGTCAATGTCTGTAGTGCCCATACAGTTATATTTTTCACAGTCTCTATTGGTATCCTATTTCTGTATTGAAGGTCTTGGAATCTGTATATCTTACATTGAAGTCAGGATGGTGTGGAGCGGCGTCTAATTTCAACTCAGAATTAAAGGGCAATGCAGAAAGCCCTATCTAGTACGCAGGTCATTGTTGTTGTTTAAATCTTCTCAATGTTAAGGGAAGACTCTTTTGAGTAAATTGATGTTAGAGCAGCAGTAGGGTCTTCCCTGGTAGAGAATTGCTTCCAGGTGATGTCATAGACAACTTTGGACGTTTCATAGATGCTTCCTTGTTTCGGGGGTGACTGGAAAATGACCAAACATCTGAGGCCTGTGCCAGGTCATCATGTCAATGTTCAGGGTTTAAGGTTCCATTGCACCATTAGATTCGTGTGTTCCTATCTCTATTAGATAAGAACTTATTTGTATGTATAGTGTTGTCCATTTTAATGTGCCCATGCAAACAAGGAATAATGCCACCTGGCGTTATCAGCGCATAAGGGGGCCTCAAGAACAAGTCCAACAATCCCTGTGACCTGGTTCAAACATAAGCATTATTAAACTGAGGGACTCTTTCACCAACATTCCTTATTGAACAGTTCACAAAGAGATATAAAAGATAAAAAGTGGGGAAAATAAACAATCTAACTTAAGACAGTGGACACAATTGTCACCATTTAAGAAAATTTGTGTGTTCCATCTCTATAAGATAAGAACGTGTTTGTATATAATTTTCCATTTTAATATGCCTATGCAAAGGAAGAACAGTATTACATGGCAAGATTGGTGCCTATGGGGATGCTAGAACAAGTCCAACAATCCAATTGACTTAGTTCTTATATAAACGTTAAATGGAGGGACACTTCTACAAACTTCCTTATTTAACAAATAACAAAGGGAAGGAAAGATGGAGAGGGACTCTTTCCCCAAAATACTTTATTGAACAGTTCACAAAGAGGAGAAAAGATAAAAAGTGGGGAAAATAAACAATCTAGCTTAAGACAGTGGACACAATTGTCACTGTTTATAGGAACTAATCAGAAACCTAGTATGGAAGCAACCACAGTTACACAATAAAAGAAGAGGCCAAGAGGTCGTTGAGAGTAAACAAGTAGGTAAAGAGTATTGGCTTCTTCCCAGTCTGAGAGTCCATCCTCTCGTTTTTATTTTGAAAATATATGGTATCCCCACTTAAAATGGTCTCTTTCCAAACTAAAAGTCCATCCTCCCATTTTATTTTAAATATATATGGTGCAGTTTTGAAATGGAGAACAATGAGAAAAAATATACCAGTCAATGTCACAGCGTAATGTCCCGACATACACCAGTGCTGCATCGGCCCGCCATCCACCCCATGTGTCCCCCACTTAATGTCGGGAGAGAAAGGGGGAAAACCTGAGGACCATGATAGAGTCCACCTGGGCTGGCAACCAGGGAACACCTGGAGTAGGGGGGAAAATAGGGGAACGGCTGGGGGCCTGCCAAGCCTCCCAGCACCCCCCAAGCTAGGGAAAATGCCTGAGGTCTGGGGTGTCTCCTAACCCCATACCTGGGAAGAGCTGGCCTCCAGGATCAAGGCACCGGAAGCCAACTATCTGCCTGGACCCTCCCTCTGCTCCTCCTCCCTAGAGTAGGGAAGGGGGAAGCCTGGAGCCCCCTAATAAAGTCCATCTGGAACCCACAGCAGGCCACCCGAGGTGGCACTCAGGCCGAACCTAGAGTCCAGGGAGAAATAGGGTAACGGCTGGAGGCCTGCCAAGCCTCCCAGCACCCCCCAAGCTAGGGAAAATGCCTGCGATCTGGGGTGTTCCCTAACCCCATACCTGGGAAGAGCCGGCCTCCTTAAATTATTTTTTAATCACTTTAAGATACAGAATTAAAAAGTTGTTGATAGGAGCTGAAGAGATAGCACAGTGGTGTTTGCCTTGCAAGCAGCCAATCCAGGACCTAAGGTGGTTGGTTCAATCCCAGTGTCCCATATGGTCCCCGGTGCCTGCCAGGAGCTATTTCTGAGCAGATAGCCAGGAGTAAACCCTGAGCACTGCCGGGTGTGGCCCCAAAACCAAAATAAATAAAAAAATTAAAAAAAAAATTTGTTGATAGTTTAATTTTGATCATGCAATATTCCAATGACCATTCCTTCACCAATGCTCCTTTCTTGCCACCAATTTCCCCAGTTACCTTCTTGTCCACCAATCCTACTTCCTAGTCTGCCTCTATAGGAAACACTTTTCTTCTCTCTCATTCTTTATTTTTATTTTTCCCTTTTAGGCACTTTATTTTAAATCAATTTTATTTTAATTTTTTAATTTAATAAATTTAAATGTTTTTATTTTTAATAAAATATTAAATGAATATTTTTAATTATACCATTTTGTTTGCTATAATGTTGTTGTTGAAGGGTTATATGAATCTCACTCTACTTCCTTTCATTCCCAATTCTTGTACAAAGTCATCATTTCCAACAATTATCATAGTGATCCCTTCACTCTTCTGACTCACTGTGCCCACACTATTTCTATTGTCTTTGGCTATTATTCTATTTTTTCTTATTAATATCTTTATTTAAACACCTTTATTACAAATATGATTGTAGTTGGGTTTTAGACATGTAAAAAACACCCCCCTTCACCAGTGCAACATTCCCATTACCAATGTCCCAAATCTCCCTCCTCCCCACTCCATCCCCATCTGTACTCTAGACAGGCATTCTATTTTCCTCATTCATTTTGGTTATGATGGTTTGCAAAGTAGTTATTTCTCTAACTGCACTCATCATTCTTTGTGGTGAGCTTCATGCCGTGAGCTGGACCTTCCAGCATTCCTATCTTTTGTCTCTGCAAATTATTGCAAAAATGTCTTTTAATCTTTTTAAAACCTATATATGAGTGAGACTATTCTGTGTCTATCTCTCTCCCTCTGGCTTATTTCACTAGCATAATAGATTCCATGCCCATCATGTACAGAAAAATTTCATTCTGCATCTTTCTCTCTCTCTCTGACTTATTTCACTCATCATAATAGATTCCATATATATTCATGTATAGGAAAATTTTATGAATTCATCTGTTCTGGCGACTGCATAATATTCCATTGTGTTTATGTACCAGTTTCTTTAGACATTCATCTGTTGAAGGGCATCTTGTTTGTTTCCAGAGTCTGGTTATTGTAAAGAGTGCTGCAATGAATATAGGTGTGAGGAAGGGATTTTTGTATTGTATTTTTGTGTTCCTAGGGTATATCCCTAAGAGTGGTATAGCTGGATCATATGGGAGCTCAATTTACAGCTTTTGGAGGAATCTCCATCTCACTTTCCATAAAGGTTGGATTAGAAGGCATTCCCACCAGCAGTGAATGAGAGTTCCTTTCTCTCCACATTCCTGCCAGCACTTGTTCTCATCCTTTGTGATGTGTGCCAATCTCTGTGGTGTGAGATGGTATCTCATTGTTGTTTTGATTTGCATCTCCCTGATTAGTGATGTGGAGCCATTTTTTCATGTGGCTTTTGGTCATTTGTATTTGATAAATTGTCTGTTCATTTTTTTCTCCCCATTTTTTGATAGGCTTAGATGATTTTTCCTTGTAAAGTTATATCAGTGCTTTGCATATTTTGGATATTAGTCCCTTATCTGATGGGTATTGGGTGAATAGTTTCTCCCACTCAGTGGGTGGCTCTTGTATCCTGGGCACTATTTCCTTTGAGCTGCAGAAGCTTCTCAGCTTAATATAGTCCCATCTGTTGATCTCTGCTTTCACTTGTTTGGAAAGTGCAGCTTCCTCCTTGAAGTTGCCTTTAGTCTCAATGTAATGGAGTGTTTTACTACGTGTTGTTCTATATACCTTATGATTTCAGGTCTGATATCAAGGTCTATAATCCATTCGGATTTTACCTTCATACATGGTGCTAGTTGGGGGTCTGAGTTCGCTTTTCTGCAAGTGGATAACCAGTTTGCCAACACCACTTGTTGATAAGTGGGTATTCTTCTTATACCTTTTAACATTTAGGCTATGCAGGTTTTTATTTTCCATTACATTTCACCAGATATGTAAGAACTCATCATACACAGGTCCCTAAACTTGTCTCTGATTCAGTTTCTTGGTTTACAAAATAAGATGTGCTATGACCTATTGCACAAAGTAACAGTTATAAGGATCAAATAAGGAACTAATTGCAGGTATGAATAAGAATGTCCAATGTGAGTGGCCAACATCATTCATTTTTTATTTCCTTACACTTAAGTTTTATTTCCAAATATCTGTGCCATGTATCTACCCTTTCATTTAATCCCACTGAGAAATACAAATATATATGTATATATATATCAGAAATATGCATAAAAGCTAAGGATTTCTGAGTGGTGATGATGCATTATAAGTCACTGCATATTATACACATACATATTACCTGCTGTCAATTAACTTCATTTTCATTATGCTGTGCTACTTAAATTTCATTATCCTCTCCTCTTTATTATGGCCTATCAGAGTAGATAGTAAATGATGTTCTTCTTTGAATATAAATTTGAATATATCCTATGATTAAAAAATTACTTGAAATCTTTTAATCCCTCATTCTCCTTGATTACAACTTTATTAAAAAGTATAGAGGTAAAAGAGAAATATTTAAATCAAATTTCTTAATCTTTGCTCAATGGATAAAGAGGAAAGTTTAGCTTAAAGTCATTATCTTGCCATACTTCTATTTTCTTAGTCTATTCTGTTAATCAAGTTCTTTGAAGTATGTTGTTTGAAGGGCATATATCTTCCTGAACATGGCTTACTTTTTATGGCATACTTTCAGTATATTTGAATTATGTATAGAGTCCATATACTCTAAAATATAAATTTTTCAAATGATTTTTAATTTTATCAGAAAAAATTAATATATATTCTGACATATCATTTCATAGGAAGAATGGGAAATTCTAGTATAACTTGCTTTATATATTTGAGAATATCATTACTACTTTATTGTAAAATGAAAATCAACATAAGAATATCTGAGGGGCCAGAGCGGTAACACAGTGGTAGCTTATTTGCCTTGCATGTAGGTGACCCAGAACAGTCACGGATTTTATCCCCAGCATCCCATATGGTCCCCCAAGTCAGGGCAATTTCTGAGTGCAGAAGTAACCCCTGGGCGCCATTGGATGTGGCACAAAAACCAAAAAAAAAAAAAAAAAAAAAGAATAGCTTAGAAATTTATAAATTAGAAATTATTATTTATGTATATGGAGGCCAATAATTGTCTCCAATATTTTCCATGGTCCATTTCTTGATTTAGATCATATCTATATTACAGACTTCTCTTACCCTAAATATTGAAGAAAGGGACATTGATCACCTAACACCAAGATGATCTTAGTCTATTTGGTATATTTTATAACAGGAAAAGACAGCCACATTGTCGCAACAAGATGAGAATAAGAAATTAATCCTATGCATATGAGAACTTAAATATGAAAAGAGTAGTATTCTAATCAACTGAACCGTTTAACAAATTTGCACTTTTGATTATATATTTGGTGGAACATTAGATTTCAAGTAAGTCCCCCAAGATTATTTTAAAATAGATTCAGCATTTTAATGTAAATATTGAAATGATAAGGAATATTATAACAAACAAAAATCAAAAATTTTGATTATATCTAAAGTTTAAAAATAAAAGTTACATTTATTGAAAGATTAAAAACCAAAGAAGTGAAATTTACATCAAAATCAAGATACTTATATCTATATTAAATTAAACATATTCAACCGAACTACTAATCTAGTAACAGCAGTATACATAAGATAAGATTTTGTCCTGGGGAAGCCCTAATAACACTCTGGCACCAAATTGCTCCAAGGTAGCTTCATATGACACCTTAATGACAAGGAAACAACAATAACTTGATGTTAGGCAGGTTGCCCTTCCTTACAACCGAGCAATGAGATGAAATCAGAAGTTGCACTTTTCTAGGAACTGTGCAAAAATCCAAGATCTCTAATTACAGAAGACTTTGATAACTGCGACTAAACAGAACTTTTCCTGGGACCATGAAGAAAGACCTTGGGATTTGATTATATCCTATGATTAAAAAATTACTTAAAATCTTTTAATCCCTCATTCTCCTTGATTACAATTTTATTAAAAAGTATAGAGGTAAAAGAGGAATATTTAAATCAAATTTCTTAATCTTTGCTCAATAAATAAAGAGGAAAGTTTAGCTTAAAGTCATTATTTAGATAAAGTCACTATCTTGCCATATTTCTATTTTCTTAGTCTATTCTGTTAATCAAGTACTTTGAAGTATGTTCTAGAGAGCATGTAGTTGCTCTTAGGACAGCATGCTCCAAGGGTAGAGACACTTGTAACTCTTAGGCCAAGGGAATTTTCTTCCCTAATTTTCCTGTTTACTACAATTATGAAAAAAATTGCTACATTTACTCCTCTTTTTTTTTCCTTTTTCTCTTATTTTAATTTTATTTATGAATTCCAGATAGGGGCTCCCACAATTTTTACAGAACCATAGAACATGAATCATCTCGCTAAGCTGAATATTTCTATGTCTTCCTACAAATTGCAAAAAAGAAAAAAAATGGATAGGACCCAGGGGCCAATGATCTTAGGAACATTGAGTGGAAATTAAAAAATGGTCATATCTAATTACCCAAACCAAAGACAACAATATTAAAATCATACCCAAATTATAACAACGTACACACAATGGACCAGTTACAATAGTTGTCAAAGGGGCTACGTATGAAGGGTATGGGAACATCCTGGAGGAGGGATGTCAACTATGACGGTGGGGATGGCCCTAATTCACTGTCACTATGTGCCTGAAATACAACTGAAAAAGACTTGTAATTTACATTGGTCTCAAACAAATTTTTTAAAAAAGATTAAATTATGTAACTTGATATATAACCTATACAATAATGTGGTAAAATACTGAACTGTCAGAACCAGACATATATTGTAGGTGGTAAGGAACTTATATCACAAGTGGCCAACCGGGTTTTGATCCTTGGGACCACATATAGCTGTCTAAATAAAATCAGATGCTAATCACAGATCTTGTGTTAAAAATAAAGATTGCAACATTGCAGAGATATTATTCTGCATTACATAATAAATTCAATTTCAAAAATAATATGAAATCAGAATAATGCTGTATCATTTAGAAGTCAATCGTCTAATTTTCATCTATTCAATTTGCATATTCTGCTTTATATTAGACTAATTTTACATTCATGATTTATTATAATAATAAATTATATAAATAATTGGCTTGCTTTATTTAGCTAGTCTTCTTTCTCATAGAAAATTTTACTTAGTGGTAGTTTAAAATTATGAGATGAGTTAGTAAACCTGATATATTTTATTGTCATAGGGAAGTACACAGTTATTCTTATACATAGATAGAAATTTGTTTTTGTGCAAATGTATTTACTCTCTACAATGTATTTATATTATATGAGAAAATATCTTTTTAAAATTATAAAAAGTTAAAAATGTATTAGTTTTTATCAAATTAATATGTGTTAGCAAAGTAGTTATATTAAAAATGCAGAATTATAAAATTCAGGAGAATCTATTTTATATTAAGTGAATTGATTTATGTGACTCTTTGGTTTTCTGGGTCATTCCTTCATTTAGTACTTTCTAGAATCTCTGCTTTATAATTCTCTTAATATTCATGTCTGTTTTCTCATCTAACAAGAAGGCATATTATTGCCCTTGTATGGGTTGTGACTGCTTACTGTAAAAAATGTGTTTAAAGCACTTAGAGCAGTGGTTGGCAGATATTTTGACTCCCATAAACGTTAACTATAGTAGTAAGATTATATGTAGTGAAATGGTTTTGTCCTACAATGGTAGAATTTTAAAGGAGTTTATTTCTACACACACAAAAACAAGAATACAAGCTCTGTTGGATTTTCCACATTTGTAATTTAGATACTTTCTTTAAAGATATAGATTTGTATTTAGATAATGAGGGAAAGACAAGCATGAGGTTGTCTAGAGGTTTTTTCTCTCTATGTTTGGAGTTTTGTCCTTTTGTCTGTTTCCCTTTTCTTTTTGAAAGAGTAACCCAAAAGTACTCAGGGAGCATTGAGCCACTCCACATGGGACTTAACTTGGTACTTAATTCTTTGTTTTAACCCATGTAGAAAACTGCCAGGTTACCCCTACACTCATGGCATTTCAATGAGAATGATTTATAGCAAAAAAAGTGAAAAAAGACAGTGTTGGCAGAGTTGGAATGAGAAAGGAAGCTACATATACTGTAGGTGGAAATGTCATCATAGAAAACAATATAAATATCTTTAAAAAATAGAAAAAGAACTCTCATATACCCTGTGATGCTACTTCTTGGCATTTATCTCCAAAATACAAAAATATTCTTTTGAAAGGATATATTCAAACAGTTTTATTGCAGTTCTTAGTCCAATAGTCAAACCATGGAACACTTCAAGTGCCCAACAATATATAAAGAGATCAGGAGGTAAAATATGTACTCAATAGCATAATATGTAGCCTAAAAAGAAACACAATCATGCTATTTACTGTGATGTAGATGGAGCTAATAAATTACATGTTAATTGGATTCATAGGGCATATTTTATAAAAGACGAATTTTTAAAAGCCCTTTCAATAAACTTTAGTTCATTTGTGGCTTAATATTGTGGCAGATGATCAAAAGATTAAAAAATGTAAGGCTTCAATAACATACTGATAGAATACTTTTTATACTTTCCTTTTATTAAACTGTACGATTCATGATAAAAATAAGTAAAAGAAGTATGATAGAGTCCATATCTTTTAAAATTCTCTACTAAACTTTGTTTCTTAGGAGTAAGTAAAATAATTTCTTTATAAAGTTTTCTCTTGTAACAGAATACAAGTAAAACTAATGCTGTTTTGATTCCAATAGATGGCTTTCTAAAAAGTCATCCATTCTGCATTTTATTTTGGGGTTCGGTAAAGGACTTCAACAATGTTCAGCAACCTCCCTCTTGCTATTTTCCAAGAGGATAGACAAGCCAACGTTTGGAACTTGAAGCACTTGTGATCACCAGGACTTCTACATGCATTTCTGGGTAAATTATTTGGCTATTGGCTTCAACTTCAATTCATAACTATATAAGCCTGAAACCTCTTCCTCATCCATTATGTCTTATGAAACTTCTTCCCTATATTAAAATACTTGAATTAAAACCCAATTATTCACTAAAATTAAGCTCATGAGCTTTAAGAATTTTATTGTCGGGGCTGGTGAGGTGGCATTAGAGCCAAGGAACGGACCAGACCACGGTTCCATCCCCCGGCGTCCCATGTGGTCCCCCCAAGCCAGGGGCGATTTCTGAGTGCATAGCCAGGAGTAACCCCTGAGCATCAAACGGGTGTGGCCCAAAACAAAACAAAACAAAACAAAAAAAAAGAATTTTATTGTCAAAATGTCATAGCAAGCCAGGTTCCTGTCCTCTAGAGGGAAAGAGAGAAAACAGAGAAGCAGAGCTAAGGTGCCCAAATTCAGTAGAAATGTTATTTGAGAAAGGGTTAGAAGACATATGGGGAGCTGGAAAAAAAGGTACCTCATGTAGGGACTCTGGGGAACAGAGAGAAAGTTATGGTACTTTCCTACCTACAAATAAGTTTTCAGCACATACATGTATGGGATCCACAAATCATCCCAATAATCCCAGATATCTCCTGCAGCAAACACTACTTAGTTCTGCCTTCTATCATTTACCACATTTCAGTTTCTATTTCAAAGGTAATATTTTGCCCATAGCTTGATGGACTATTGCTCCATATAAAGATAACTAGATTTTAAAAGAACAACAGCTAATTTGTGGGTTTAATATAGTGCTGGTTTTAGATAGTAATAAAAATATTGTCTCAAACACTAAGTACACATCAACAGTCACATAAATCAAGCAGTTTGAGCCTCACATTAGGTGTTTTTCATTATTTAAATCCATGGAGATTGTACAATGTCTGTGGACATCTAATAATTCTTGCTGTAGTGTGAAATGACTTTTACTTGAGCTGGGATGCAAAGTTGTAAGGAGTTAGAAAATGCTCACTGCATTGATTGAATTGGTCTTAGTTTTTCATTTCTAAGTTATCATTATTATTAAAAATAGAGCTCATATTGGATTATTGAGTCAAATATAATATATTAACTAATATTTATTGATATAAACTAATACATTATTTTACATATAAATTTAACTGTGTTTTGAAGTTCTTATTAACATGTGAGAACAATGCGTAACATACATAGAAAACTATTTACACTTTGGCCAAAAAATTAAAAATAGTAGCAATGATATATGAGGCTGGAGAAATAGCACAGTGGGGAAGGCATTTACCTTGCATGAGTCTGACTAGGTTTGATCCCTGGTTCGGCAGAGCCAGGAGTAACCTCTAAGCACTGCCGGGTGTAACCCCCCAAACCAAAAAAATATCAGTAATGATATAAAATATGTATATGTATTTATACATTATATATAAGTTATATTTATATATATTTATATACATTATATAAGTTATATTTATATATTTATATTTATATATAAGTTATACATTATATATATTATATTTGTGTACACTTTATATATTATGTACTTTAATGTAATATATAAATAATATATGTTCATACGTCATATATGACATATATATTCAAAGTGAAATATATGAAATCCAGCATTGCATTCCTAGGGACCAAGCTAAAGAAGAGAAAAATATCTATGTTCACTGAAGCACTATATAAAATGCCAAGACTGGGGCTGGAGTGATAGCACAGAGGGTAGGACATTTGCCTTGCATGTAGCCAACCCGGGATTGATTCCAGGCATCCCATAGAGTTCCCTTAGCCTGCCAGGAGTGATTCCTGAGTACATAGCCATGAGTAACTGCTAAGTGCCCCTAGTTTATCCCCACCCCCCAAAAAAATAAAAATAATGAAAGGCAATAAATGGAAACAATCCAAGTATACCCAACAGTAGAGGATCGTATAACAAAAGTCATTATATAAAACAAAATGCTAATCTAGAAGGGAAATTTTGTGTTTAAAAAATAGTCTGTAAAAATAGTATTAAGTCAGAAGAGGAAAATTACTGGATGATATCTTCATTTATGAAAACTGAATAAAGCCAAATATTGGCTGACTCATTTCTGTCCCTGGTATTATTACTGAACACAGAGCCAGAAATAGGCTCTGAACACCTCTAGGTGTGGTCCCTAAACACAAAATATCAAAAGTATTATGTTTCTCTGTGTAACAACCAGATCAATCGACCATATTTTTACCCATTTCTTTTACTCAGGATCTAATTTTCCTTCTTTTTGGTAATTTTTTAAATTTAAAATATATATATGTTTATATGTAAATCAGTGACAGACATTTTGTATTGGTGTGAGTTTAAGCTCCAATAACAAGCATCCCTTTAAGTGGCCCCAGAGTATGGAGTTGAAAACATTTGCTCTTAGAATTGCTTGGAAGATCATGAGCTATCAATTTACACCTGTACGCCCTACATTTAAGACATGTGCTTTGACCCACTCTGTTGGCTTTCCAGTTTGACTCCAGCCTTTGAATTTTTTAAGTATGACACATGTATAATTACTTCTGTAATTATATATACATTGGTACAGAAACAGTACAAATATACAATTTCATATGCAGTTAGTTCAATGTGAAAGTATATAAGGTTATAATTCAAATTATATCATGCTTTATAATAAGCTATAAATATTTTGCTAGCTTTAAAAATGTGGTTAACCACTATCTGTCTAATATTGAACAAAATTTTGTTATATGTTACTTAAATAATCTGCCTAATAATTTTTGAGGGAATTTTTTATCTTGTTTTAGAAATCCACATTTTATCTAATGAATCTAAATGTATAGCATTAGATTTTAAATAAAGTATAGGTCAGCCATGCAATAAAACTTAGCTATTTATCCTGGTGACATATTTCTTTTTACTGACAAAGAAAAAGTATTTATAACATATAATCAAAAAAATGAACACCTGCATGGGCTATGCACATTAATAGTAAGCAAAATAAACTGATGTTTTTATTTTAGCCATGCTTAAATGAGGAAAACAGATAGAAATATTTAAAAGGGTTTTGAAAATTTTGTGTATGTATGAACTCATATGAAAGCAATGTAGTTTCTTTAGTCTTCTGTTTATTTTATTTTTGATCAGATGCAGTACATATGTATATATAAATTTGGTGCAATGTGTTCATAATTTACATACATAATTATGCCAAGAAGCATGACAAATATTGCAGTTATTTCTACTTTGTAATTTAAAGTGAAAACATCTGACCAAATGGAACATATTTTATATAGATTCTCGTATATGAGTGTATATATTAATTAAACATGCTCTTTGATCTAACTTTGGTGATAATAATAAAAATAAATGAAAAAAACCCACAAAATATTTTTGTCCAAATCGAAGGATTCTTCCTACAGTGATCCCTTCAATTCAGTCTAATTTGTTTTCAAATTATCAAATTCAGAGGTTCAGCTAGTACAGGTTAATATTCTATTGCACAGCTGAATACATTGGGGCTCATCCAAGCAAAGCTTTTAGACACTCATTGAGCATTGGTTTGTGTTGACCTTAGGGCTTAATTTTCTTCCTTCCTCAAAGCTAAATTCATATAGGCAGAATACCAAAGAATAGAGCCAAGATTTTATATTTTTAGTAAAATATTTTCTGTGCTGTAAATTTTAAAATAACTTATACTTAAAACATCACAAAGCTACAAGAATTGGTTTTATACATAATGATTTTTATATAGAATATTATAAGTAGGATAAATTTTCACCAAGAACATGAGATGAAATATATAAATATTTATGTCTATTTGTAGACAACAGACATTTGGCTAATTTTATTTTCACTTTTTTTGTTTTGTTTGTTTACAAGCTGTGTGATTCATTTAATTAGGCCACTAAATATCAGAGGACTCTTGCTATAACTTTAACTTTAAATAATTGTTTCTTTTTATCAAGGGCATCCAGATAGGAAAGGAAGAAGTCAAGCTCTCACTGTTTGCAGATGACATAATACTCTACCTAGAAAACCCTAAAGACTCTACCAAAAAGCTTCTAGAAACAATAGGTTCATATAGCAATGTGGCAGGCTACAAAATTAACACACAGAAATCATCAGCCTTTTTATACACCAATAATGATAGGGAATAAATGGACATTAAGAAAACAACCCCATTCACATTAGTGCCACAAAAACTCAAATACCTTGGAATCAACTTGACCAAAGAAGTGAAGGATCTATGTAAAGAAAATTATAAAACCCTGCTCCAAGAAATAAGAGAGGACACGCGGAAATGGAAATACATACCCTGTTCATTAAAACGGCAATACTTGCCAAAGAATTATACAGATTTACTGTGATTCCTCTAAAGATACCCATGACATTCTTCAAAGAAGTGGATCAAACACTTTTGAAATTTATTTGGAACAATATACACCCTAGAATAGCTAAAGAAATTTTTTGGGAAAAGGAATATGAGAAGCATTACTTTCCCCAACTTTAAACTGTATTTCAAAGCAATACTTATTAAAACAGTATGGCTTTGTAATAAGGACAGACCCTCAGATCAGTGGAATAGACTTGAGTACTCAGATAATGTTCCCCAGACATATAAGCACCTAATTTTTGATAAAGGAGCAAGAAATCCTAAATGAAACAAGGACAGCCTCATCAACAAGTGGTGTTGACAGAACTGGCTAGCCACTTGCAAAAAACAAGTGAATTTAGACCCCCAGCTAACATCATGTATGAAGGTAAAATTCAAATGGATTAAAGACCTTGATATCAGATCAGATATCATTAGATATATAGAACAATGTGTAGATAAAATACTCCATGGCATTGAGACTAAAGGCATCTTCAAGGAGAAAACAGCACTCTCCAAGCAAGTGAAATCAGAGATTAACAGATGGGAATATATTAATCTTAGAAGCTTGTGCACCTCAAAGGAAACAGTGCCCAGGATACAAGAGCCACCCACTGAGTGGGAGAAACTGTTCACCCAATACCCGTCAGTTAAGGGCCTAATATCCAAAATATACAGGGCACTGACAGAACTTTACAAGAAAAAAACATCTAATCCCATCAAAAAATGGGGAGAAGAAATGAACAATTTGACCAAAAAAAAAAATACAAATGACCAAAAGACACATGAAAAAATGCTCCACATCACTAATCATCAGGGAGATGCAAATCAAAACAACAATGAGGTACCATCTCACACCACAGATATTGGCACACATCACAAAGAATGAGAACAAGCAGTGCTGGTGAGGATGTGGCGAGAAAGACTCTTATCCACTGCAGGTGGGAATGCCGTCTATTTTATGGAAAGCGATATGGAGACTCCTCCAAAAACTGGAAATTGAGTTTCCATACGATTCAGCTATACCACTCCTAGGGATATATCCTAGGAACACAAAAATACAATACAAAATACCTTCCTTACACCTAGATTCATTGCAGCATTATATACAATAGCCATATTCTGACTATTTTCAATAGCCAGAAACAACCAAGATGCCCTTCAACAGATGAATGGCTAAAGAAACGGTAGTACATATATACAATGGAATATTATGAAGCCCTCAGGAGAGATGAAATCATGAAATTTTTCTATACATGGATGTACTTGGAATCTATTCAGAAATGGAACTGCTTAGCCATCTGGAAAGTCTAATCTAAAATTTTACAGAAAACTCCAACCACTCTTCCCAGGGACTGAATGAAGTGACACCTCTACCAAAAGTGAATGAAAGTTCCTTTTCATCATAACCCCATTTACACTTATTGTTTCTAAACTTTGACATATACCTTTTCACTGGAGTGGCTTGATATCTCATTGCTATTTTGATTTGCATGGCCCTGGTAATCAGTAATGGTGAACATTCTTTCCTCTACCTGTTAACTGTCTTTATATATATATAAATATATATATATATATATATATGTGTGTGTGTGTGTGTGTGTGTGTGTCTGTGTGTGTCTGTGTGTGTCTGTGTGTGTGTGAGTGTATGTGTGTATAAATATATATGTTTTGAGTAAAATAAGTCAGAGAGAGAGAGAATTAGACGCAGATTAGTCTCACTCATCTATAGGTTTTAAGAAAAATGTAAAATTTTTTAGAGACAAAACAGAGCAGTGCTGGAATTTCCAGATCACTACTACAGCGAAGAGTGATGAGTGCAGTTAGACAAATAACTACATTGAGAGCTATCCTAACAATGTGAATGAATGAAGGAAGTAGAAAGCCTGTTATAGAGTACAAGAAAGGGTTGGGTGGGGAAGAGGAAGATTTGGGACATTGGTGATGGGAATGTTGCACTAGTGAAGGGGGTGTTCTTTTCATGACTTTTCATGACTGAAACACACTACAATCATGTTGTAATCAAGGTGTTTAAATAAATATATTAATTTAAAAAACAAAACAAAAACCACCATAAATGTTCATACTATTGTAACCTCTTGGACAATAATACATTAAAAATCGAATTAAAAAAGATATATCATGTAACAAAAGTAAACAAAATAAATAAATATCTCTTTCAAGGTCCAGTTTTAGTATTTTGACATAAGACACACACTTTTGAGTAAAAAGTTTATATGTGAATCTTAGTGTTTTGTCAAAATTTTATGGTTAATTATTCAGAACTAGGATTTTAAGCCAAAATTTTCTATGTTAAATACTGTTGCAAGATTGCAAGAGCAATGTACATGTCAAGAAATTACCTTTTTCACTGTATACCAATTAATATACCTTCATATGTAAAATATAAATGTACATTACATATATTTCATAAAATATGGTGCAGTGGTGTTATAATTTATGCTATTAACTAAACTAACATTTATTATATTTTGTGTACTACTACACTCATTCCTTCAGCAGAGTGTCAAGATATTTTCTACATTAATTACATAATCCTTTCTCTACATCTATTTTTGTTATCTCAGTTCCCTGTTATACTGAACATGCTTTGAGATTTTTTTCCACTGCAGATTATTTAATGCAATTTCTTGTTTATATTTCTCCTAAGAGCAAAATTATCCATCATTTCTCTTTTACTTAATCATTTACTTTACCTAGTTTGACAACCTTCATTTCCACCCAATTTGTGGCAAATAGCAAAAATCTATTTTTCTTAGTTGTGTAGTATTTCATTGTATTTGCATACTAAAATTTCTTTATATTTACTTATAGGTACTTAATACTTGGGCTTCTTCCAAGTTATCATCTATTGTAAATAATGTTGTGATGAAATTAGGTGTTACTATGTACTGTTAAATTAATATTTTGTTTCTCTTAGAGAGATTCAGAAGTGGAACTGGTTAGCCATCTGGAAAGTCTAATCTAAAATTTTGCAGAAAACTTCAACCACTCTTCCCAAGGACTGAATGAAATGACACCCCTACCAAAAGTGAATGAAAGTTTCTTTTCATCATAACCCCATTTGCACTTAATGTTTCTAAATTTTGACACATACCTTTTTCATTGGAGTGGCTTGATATCTCATTGCTATTTTGATTTGAATGGCCCTGGTAATCAGTAATGGTGAACATTCTTTCCTCTACCTGTTAACTGTCTTTATATATATATACATATATATGTGTATACATATATACATATACACACACATATATATATATATTGAGAAAGTCTTTGTTTAACTTTGTTTTATTTAGGTAACTTTTTAATTAATTAATTAATTAATTTATTTATTTCGTTTTTGGGCCACACCCAGTAATGCTTAGGGGTTACTCCTGGCTATGCCCTCAGAAATTGCTCCTGGCTTGGGGGACCATATGGGATTCCAAGGGATCGAACCGTGTTTCGTCCTAGTCTAGCTCATGAAAGGCAGAGGCCTTACCACTTGCCCACTGCTCCAGCCCATTATGTAACTTTTTTAAGGTACGTTGTTCTGTTTTGTTATTGAGCTTTGGATCACTTTATGCATCTTTGACATTATGTAATATAAGTATGACATACAAATATTTTCTTTCAATCAGTAGGGTGTCCTTAATTTTAGTTTCATTGTATTCACAGTTTAGATACTTTGAGTGTGATGAGCTCTCATTTATTTATTTGCTTGTTTATTTGTTTATGTTATTGTTTCCTTTACCAGTGTAGTAACACTGAAAACTACATTAAGGTCAAGATCTCCATCAATCTGGCCTACACATTTCTCAAAACATTTTAAAGAAATGGCTTTATATTGAGGTCATTAATGCTTTATTAACTAACCTTTTTGAGTAGTATAAAATATGAGTATAACTTCATTGTTTTCAAGATTTACTGTCCCATTTATCATCATAACTTAATGAAATTATTTTATAGAAGTTATCTTAAGTGACAAAATAACAATAAAGTTATCCTTGCTCTAATTCATTGACAGAACTCTTATATCCCAAACATTGAGGGTTTTGCCCTAAATTCTCGATTCTACTTTGTTGATTTAGAGTCTTTTTGTTCCAACAAACCATGATTCTGATGGTTATAGCTAGGCTTTTGTTATTTTTATTCAATTTATGTGAGAAACTAATATATATTTGGTCTTTTCTGATACACTTTGCTTAGTAAAACCTCTCAATTTTTTTATATTTTCACAATACAATATACAGAATAGCAAATCAATATTCCATTAGGTGTATATTTTACTGACTCATTTGTAATAGAGCAGTTAAACTTGCTTCTATGTTTTGATTCTTTTTTATTATGAAACTATGGATAGTGGCATATTTTCCTTGATGTGTTCACATATAAATATTTTTAAGTACTAGTGCTGGTCACATTATCTTTTTTAGTTTTTAAGGACTTTAAAAAATGTTTTATTAGAGATAAAGGGGCACACAGGTCTGGTGCTCAAGGCTTCCTCCTAACTCTGTGCTCAGGGGCAGAGCTTCACATACTCAGGGGACCATATGTCATTGTGGGATCAAACTGGGTCAAGAACATGCAAGGAATTCGGGACATTGGTGATGGGAATGTTGCACTGGTGAAGGGGGGTGTTCTTTACATGACTGAAACCTAATTACAATCATATTTGTATCAAGGTGTTTAAAGATATTAATAAAAAAAGAACATGCAAGGAAACCACTGTAACCCATTACTCTTTCTGGTACTATTTTGAGCTGTATCCAGACCTTAACATATTAATGAAAAGAATAATTCAAAGAAAACATTTACATATTTCTGTTTCAATAATCTACATGAATTATTATGCAAGTTATTATTTGAGAAATCAGGCAATGAAATGGCTACTCCCAACACTTTGCATGTTAAAGAACAGCCCAGTCATGAAAATGCTGGAACCTGCTTCTCTTTTTAGTGGTTGGTGTAAAGGAAACTCTGAGAACTGCACAAAATATCCTTCATTGATGTGATTTCTGTGTAGCAGAGAAATAATCTTCAGACAGAGAAGCTAATTTCTAAGTTTCATTATAAATATTGATGAAAATGTCTCAATTCTGAAAATACCTATGCCTGAGCAAAGTGGTGATTTCAATAGCATTCTGATTGTGATTTACAACAGTTAATATGAATTATTCTATTTGGATGTTTAAGAGGCTTTTCTCATTTCCTTCATCAGGCTTAATCATAAATGCCTTCATCATTCAGAAAACATTACTGAATTAGATTGGATTAACTGCATAATAACATAAGAGGGGGCAATATGGAAACAAACTGAAATGCTATTAGGAAGGAACTAAGTTTATTCCCTTTAATTCCTTTGTTGATTTGTTGAAATTGTTGATGTGACCTCAGTATGGATTTTATTGGTTTGTCCATCTCCTCACTTTGAGAAACATAGATTTGTATTTTGAAAGAGAATTTAAAGATCATACATGTGTACAACAAGATTCTAGTCAAAAGTGTGAGGTTATAAGCTAGGTCAATTTCAAAATTTGGTATGGGAACCAAAAACATGTATGAGGCTATATAGTAGACAGAAATATTTGTGTCTTTACTTTAATATCTGTTATGAAATGGGAGATGCTGCTCTGTGAGTAAAATTGGAGCTAATAAGATAAAAGAAAAACAATCTAAAAGGACATATCAGCAAAAGAGCCATCATCATTAAAAAGTATTAGTCTTGCAATAAAGTAAATCATTGAAAAGAACTCAACTGGTTTATATTTAGAAAAGGATCTAAGACATGGCCTGTTTGTTCTGTTTGTTCTTTATAAAGATGCATTGTATAGAAATAACTTCATGAGAGAATTAAAAATTGATAAATAGTACTGGAGGTCTAAAAAAGACTTAATAATTTTCATTTGAAGCTGAGTTTTAGCAAGCTTTTTTATTTCATTTGTATGGGCATAATTGTAAGATGGAATTATACTTCTCAGAGGGTATACTTCCATTGTTAGTGCATCATAAAATATCTCAAAGATTTGTATTTTCTAAAACATTTAATCGATATCTGTACTGACTTGATAAGTTACATCGTTACTAATCTAGAAAAAAAAACTAGATCTTCAGTAGTGTTGGAAGTATTTTAGTGATTTACTCTTAGCTGAGATCTAGAGTTTGCAACTCCTAGAACATCTGTTTAAAGTTAATCCTGATTCTTAATTAAACCAACTACCTATGCCACGTTAGTGAGAAAGTGATTCTGAAATAATTTATACGCTTCATAATTTTTTTGTTTTAGGGCCAAACCCGATGAGACTCAAGGGTTACTTCTGGCTATGGGCACAGAAATTGCTCCTGCCTTGCGGAACCATATGGGGCACCTGGGGATTGAACCACAGTCCGTCCTAGGGCAGCCACATGCAAGGCAAATGCCCTACTGCTGAGCCACTGCTCTAGCCCCTACTTCTCATAAATTGATTCAGTTTCACACTTAATTCCAATGGGTTCTAGGGTTAATTTAGTACAGATTAAAATGTATTAAATTCTCTAACAATATCAGTTAAGAAAATAATAGTACAAATTCATGATATTGATACAACTCTTTTTATGAATTGCAACTCCTTGGTTAGCTATCATTTGTTTCCTCATTTCATTTAATCTAAACCAGATTATAGTTTACACTACTTAAATTTCTAACACATTAAATTTACTTTTATGTAATGGAAAATTATATTTTATCTATTCAAAATACTTCTAGGTGTGTCCAATGTCAACAAAATGCAATGAAATATATGTTCCAGGTATGAGTTTATAGCTTTATTTTGAACATTATAGATAAGTAGTCTTCTTCTCTAAAAACAATAAAATTTTCTGGGAAAACATTTTAACCATAATTTTAAATGCAGCAATTTTTTTTAGAGCGTAAAGCCTAGTCAGGTGATACGTAAAAGAAAAAAAAAACTAAAGAGGTAACAAAGGCATGGACACTCTATTTGCCATTGAAAACATTTGTTGAATCAGGCTTAATGAGTTCTAATTTCTCAAAGAAAACAAATGAAAAAGACACAATTCAGGGTGTAATTAAAAAAAAAATAGGCAGAATGACCATCATCCAAATATCCATTCTTTGAAAGTGAGTCAGAGATGGGCCAGCCAGTGGAGGCAATCAGTCATGAGGATCAAATCCTTTCCCAAGCAACCTGGAAGGGATTCAGGGAAAAGTGGATTTCTGACTCTGGATGGATCAGACATATGAGTGAGCTCCCCCGAAGTGTTGATTGCTGCCCTGTTTTAATCTAGTGAATTCTGATGTTCTTGAAGACAAGAACAGGACATTTGAATAATCCAGACTCCTGGCAGAATGACCCAGACCTTCATCAGCATAAACTGCCATTTTGTCAAACCAAGAAAGTATCCACTGCTGAAGTACGGAGTTGCAGATCTAATCTGGGCAAAAATACATCATGAATAGATCATTCTTAATAGTGTAACTGATTAGTTCAGGAAAATAATTATGCTATTTTCAACCCTCTGCCTTATCTTGTCTCTAAATTATAGAACTATTTAAAAACATGATAAAGTCTACAAATAAAATGTGTAGTTCATTAGCTACCTTTAAAACAAAGAAATATTTCTGAATTGGCTCATTTGTTTATGAAATGCCTTTTTTAGTATTGGACTCTCACCGACAACTTCATTGATTTCCTAACATTGCACTGAAGGTCCTTAGGAAGAAAAAAAATGGCATTGAATAACTTTTATAAATTACTTTTATTTTAAAAAGAACTTTAGGGGCCAAAACAGTGGCACAGAGGTAGAGCATTTGCCTTGCATGCAGCTGACCTAGAATGGACCACAGTTTGATCCATATGGTCCCCCAAGCCAGGAGCAATTTCTGAGCACATAGCCAGGACTAACCCCTGAGTGTCACCAGGATTAGGCCCAAAAACCAAATAAATAAATAAATAAATAAATAAATAAATAAATAAATAAATAAATAAATAAATAAATAGAACTTTAGCAAGAGTAACACTAAAAGTGATTTTTCTCTGCTCCACAGAAAAAAAATAAAAAAGCCACCACAGAAAAATAGGGGGTAGTAATTGCACATTTATTTAATGAATTCCTTCATAAATATAAATACATACATATATGTATATATATATATATGTGTGTATATAAATATATACATACACACAAAAATCACCAAAATTACCTTGACAGCAGAAATTGGGCAGAAGTTCCTGAATAAATTCGGTTTCTACAAATTTAAAGAGGCCTTATTAAATTGAGATGTTCACTGCTTCTTTGCTTAGTGGGGATTTAATTTGTAATCGTCACAGTGCAGTCTATCAAAATTAGCTGTCTATCACGGAGCTAGATGCAGTTTTGCAAAATAGGAATTAGTAGCGTGACCATCGAGTTCATCTTTTTTTCTTCATCTATGTTCTACTGTAGCGAATTAATTCCACTTTTGCTCAACATCCATGTCATCCAAATTATGATTAAGATTTCCAGTGAGGTTGGTTGTGAAGGAAGGCAGACAAGGCAGCAGATTGCCATCTCAAATAACAATAGAGCCATGACTCCCAGGTGTTCTGCATACTTGTGGTGAAAAGGAAATTCAAGTGAGAAATTGGAATCTTTGCTTTGGATGGAAAGAAAAGAATCAATGACTCTCTTTTCAGGTCTAGTACAAACATTAGCCAAATCCTTCAGGGACTACAAGTAAACAAGTTCTATTTCTAATATGTTATTCTGTTATCTTAAGAGGAATCAGAATTCTTTTGAAAGTAGTCCAGTAATTACACACACACACACACACACACACACACACACACACACACACACACACTCGGGGTTATTCCTGGCTATGCACTCAGAAATTGCTCCTGGCTTTGGGGATTATATGGGATGCTGGGATATGGGAAAATATTTTCTCTAGAAATGGCTTGTTAATTGTATTATTTCTTGTTAGCACAATTTGGTTCAGTGAAGGTATATTGTAAATGTTACTAATAATATCACACTAAAGCAATATCACACTAATTATATATTCACACTAAAAACTAATATTGATGACTACCATATTACTAAATATTTTCTATATGTCATAAACCATGGAGCATGATTTCTAACCACTAACTCTAGTGAGTCTGGCTGGAATTAGAGGACCTGAATTTTTTTCCATTTACTTATAGCATTCTTATGTTGTTCAGTGGGGATGAATGACACTGTAGACTTAATGTTTAAACATGAACACATATAAAGAAACTGTAAAAGCCCTATTGGTTAAAAAAAAAATCAACACTGATATTATTGTATCCCAGTTGTTTCAAGAAGCTTAATTATAAATTTCTTTTCAATTGAAAAGGAAACAACAAGTGTTAAATATTGCTCTACTAGAAATATTCTGTAATGCTGATCAAAAAAATGGCATCCAAAAGTATTCATTCCTTATTTTAAAATATTCTTTTGGAGGCCTCAGTTGTTCTCAGAGGAAGCCAGCTCTCATGACCTGATAAATAAGAGAGGTGCTGATTTTGCTAAATTTTACGGTGATAATATATAATCTTTGTTGTTTTAGAAATTTGGGATGGCAAAAGAAGAACAAATATATATTTTTTCATTCAATAGTGATTGTATAGAAAGTTTAGGGTTTGCCTTGCATACAGCCAACAGGGGTTTGATTCCCAGCACCTCATATTGTTTCCCGAGCCCAGCAGGAATTATTCCTTAGTGCAGATTAAGAAATATGCCTGGTATTCTTCATTTCAATCACCCCCTGGATTTGTTATTATTGTGTTCTGGGATATAATGGACTACTGCAGAAAGAAAAGGTGTGTAGCACTAAAGATTTTTTGAAAACAAGAATTCCAGTTTTTCAAATACATATCTTTGAGCTAGATGCTTTTTAGTGTTACTGTTTGGCTGTTTCTGAGCAGTTAAAGAAATTTAGTGTAGTGATTTAAGATAAGGTCAGCCTTGAATAGTATTTGTAAAAATAAAAGCTCGTTTTGTTGAAGGCCAGGATTAGCCTTAAGTTATTTCAATGTAGTCCAATATAGCAGACCTATTTCTTATGTTTATCATTTCTAGTTTACGATGGAGAAATACATATTTTTAGGTTTCAGTCAACATAAAATTTGTGAAACAGAATCTAAGCTTGAATATTGACTTTATGCTTGCAATAAAACTGCAAAGGAAGTCAACAACTGCAAATAGATTTTTGATACTGCCATTTCTCTAAATAGGCTTACCAAGAGGGATTCAAACTTTCTTTGGCAATTCTCTTAAAAAAGTAAAATTAAACTTAACCTGGGAACTATCTGGCCTTATGTTTAAAACTCATCTAATTATATAGTTAGATGACCCTCCATTTTTACTGTTAGATTATTTGTGGAATATTACAAAATAATCTTGGAAAACTTTGGAAAGGGAATGAAAATAATTTAAAAATATTGTACTACTTGATATGATGTGCACTGAAACATTTGATCATATTTTATAATTGTCATATGTTAAAAGTGACTACTTGGCGGGGACATTAGTAGTGGGAACCAGTTATACTGAAGGGAGGTATTCTGTTTATGACTGAAACCCAACTACAATCATGCTTGTAATTATGGTGCTTAAATAAAGATTTTATGAGTAAAAAAAAGTGACTACAGTATTTTCAGGCATATAAACAACCCCCTAATTTTAGACTTCCTCTCTGACTCTGACCAATCTGAGCAGGCTTTTACAGTGTACATTCGGATACAGAACACTGTATAATTTGCATGCATACAAAGCCTGCTTGGATTGGCTGAGTTAGAGAGGCGGTCCGAGCAGCCTTGCAATGATTGGTGCAGGATCGAGTTGGAAAATTCGTTTAGTGGTAATATCCAGACGATTTTCGTTTAAGGGCATATCAAAACGTTTTTTGGGATATACGCGGCATATAAGATGATCCCTGATTTTCAGCTGGCTTTTTTCGTTTAAAAATTGTCCTATACATTGGAAAATACGATATTTGAAATAGAAAGAAGTAATTTGAGTCAGAGAGATAGAAGATGTGTAGAGAACTTGCCTTGCCTCAGAATTGATCCGCTATACTGCATTAAGGTCCCCGGCCATCACCAGAAATGAGTGATCTCTGAGTGTCGAGCCAAAACTAAACCATGAGTATAGCTGGTATGACCCCAACACAAAACAAAACAAAAGAGATAATAGGATTGCTGCAGATGACTGATATAATGAAGTGAGAAGAAAGGGGTCCATGAATTTCCTATCTGCCCATCTCAGTCACCCAGAGGACTGCCTTGGTAGAGTGGGCCACAACTGATAATGTCTGCCATAATCACCCATGCAGTGGAAAGCTCAGGGTACAGTATTCCTAGGAAAAGGAATATCACTCAACGTTTGCCCAGGTTCTTTACTAAATTGTGACTTCTTCAATTAAAAAAAAATAAATGTTTCAGTGCACAGGAGTGGTAAATAGCAAAATTAAACAGCTTTATTTAGAGTTAGTGAGGAAGGAAAAAGAGAGCACCATGTTAAAGTGATAGCCTGAACTTCTCCATAGGGAAGAGACCAAGAGACCTAATAATGTAAAAGAAAAAAATTACACATTCTATGTTGAGATGCAAGAAACATCCAGAAAAGGAAAGCTTGCAACTTGCCTTTGCAAATTCGATTCCATGTTTTCTCCCAAAGAACCCCCACATGGGTCTTTCTTTGTAGATATGAATGAGTTTCTAGGACACTGTCATGGGGAAAACTTTTGCATTTTTGTTGACCCACTTTCATATCCCCATCACAGTCACTTTTTACAGCAATATTTTCTCATTTCTACACTAGGGTTCAACCTTCTTTGATTTGATACAAGGGCCAATAACTGTCTTATATAACTGTCTCTGCTCCTGTTTCTGCAAAATGGATCTGGTCTTCAAGCTTTGTTTGAGAGAGTAGAATCAGAAATGAACATAGTAAGGTAGTCTTAGCATTTATTAGACTTGACTAAACTTTTGATGCTTCCCTTCTTGCCTATAGGCCCCTGTTTTCCTTTTCCATAGGTCCTAGATTCCTGGGTTGTGACTGCATTGGGCTCAATATATGGAAATAGGGATAAAAAAAGATGAAAGATCATTAAATGCACAACCAAAAATTAATTTAAAATCAACCATCTAATGAATTGGAGCCATTTATGACCATGTTTACCCATGTTGAATTACTTCAGTGACAAGAGATCTTGAGAGGAGAAGTTGAGTGAACATGTGTGTGTGTGTGTGTGTGTGTGTGTGTGTGTTGAAATACTGATATTTGTGCTCAGATCTTACTCCTGGTATTTTGACCAAGGATCATGCCTGACTTGGCTCAGGGGATTATATGTGGGGCCAAGGATTGAAACTGAATCTGAGTTGGCTGCATGCAAGATAATAGCTCTTTCCATTGTAATTTCCTTCCAGGCACAGAAAAAGTTTAAAAACCCAGCTTTAGAGAAAGTACTTTAGAAAATCATAAGAAATGCAGGACTCCTCATTATTAGTTCTATAACAGTGATACAGGGCAAAACTAGGGGCAAAGGAAATAGGCAGGAAAATAATGGGGAAAGAAATAGGTTTTGTCCTAGGAATAAAAATGAATGGAATGTGATAGGTAAGACAGACCTGACAAACAGTTAATATATTTGGGGGTAATAGGATACTAGGAAACATTGCTAAAACTCAATATAAAAAGCAACTCAAAAAATAGTACACCAACTCACTTCCCTGGTTAGAGAGGTATAAAAAGATGGGAGTAGGTGTCAGAGAGATGGTATTAGATGGGAATATTAGAATGTAAATTAAAAATTACTGCTATTTTGTTTAAACTTAAGAAATACCATGGCAGGATTAAACTTCAGAGGACAGAGACTAGGCCCAGAAAAATAGCTAGTTCCAGTAACTTTATGGGCACATACCAGGATGGTCATATACTAAGTAATGCAGATGCCAGTGATATACTAAGTAATGCAGGTGCTAGCACCTGGAAACCTGCAGGCACCCAAATGGAATGTAGATCATAAATCTATCTATCATGCACATGAATTCCTACTCCTACCCCTAGGCCAACATTCTGTTAACATCCTGCTTGTAACCACTATAAAAGTCCTTATTGGGCCAGAGCAATAGCACAGCAGTAGGGCATTTGCCTTGCACAAAGTTGATCTAGGATGGACCTGGGTTTGATTTCCAGCATCCCATATGGTCCCTGGAGCCAGGAGTAATTTCTAAGAAATTCTGAGAAAAGTCTGAGAAATGGCCAGGAGAAACTCTTGAGCATCACCGAGTGTGGCCAAAAAACCAAATAAAATAAAATAAAAGTCCTTATTAGGTCTGACCAGTCTCATAGTGCTCTATTGGCAATGATGTAATGGTAGCCAATCCCAGCAATGGTCACCTAACCAATTCTAAAATTCTCTAAACTGGATATAAAGTAAGAATGTAAATTGGACCCTCCTCACAATCTGTGAGAGGTGTGGTCCCAGCATGCAGGTATTTTAAAATAAATCACTTTGCTTTGTGCATTACTGGTTCATCTCCTCAATCTCAAATCCAGAGCTAGCAATGGGACAGGGAGTAGGGCACTTGTCTTGTACATGGCTGACCCACATTCTATTCCTGGTATCCCACATGGTCCCTCAAACACTGCCAGGAGTAATAGCTGAACACAAGTCCAGGATTAAACACTGAGTACTGATGGTGTGGCAAAAAAAAAAAGAAAAAAGAAAAAGTAAAGGTGATGCATTAAAGGTGATGGTGAGTCAGTCTCTAGTCATCCATGGTTCCCAGGTTATTCATTATATTCAAGAATGAAAACTTTGAGTAATTATGATCTTCAAACAGAGTTAGAAGGTAGACTAGTTTATTGATAACTTCCCACTTGGAGAGAAACTTAATATAAGACTACTATGCCAGTATAGGATTAAGTTAATAGATTTTATTTGGGGGTTACTATATTAATGTTTGGGTATCTGAAACCTGAGTGTAGGCTTTAAAAGGCTGTTTGTCTTCCTTTACAAAAAGAATGCAAAAGTGGACTGGCTGTTTTAGTCTATGTTTGAGTTATTTATGTTAGGCCATTTGCCGTAGGCAACATCTATGATCTATCTTATCCTTCTTCTCCTTGGTGGACAGAATTCCATGGTCCCCACTGAGAAGATATGCACCAGGCTTTAAGGAGGAAATGTGTCTTAGGTCAAACTTGCTCTAGATCCCCTCCTGCCTGGGAGCTTTCCTTCTCCCTCAATAAATCCATCTGTGCTCAACTACTTTCCTGTCTTCTCTAGTGTCCAGTCTTTGACAGCCTATGGACAAGAACCTGCTTGATATAACAGTAGGGATAAAGCCTCAAAAAAATTTGCCTATTAACAAAATTTGATAGCCAATATCTGATGATCAACCTCCCCTCTTATATCTTCCAATATTTTGTCAAATAGCTAATTCAGGCAATTAAAATTTTGACTTTTTTAAAGTTCTATCCTATATATGCATTAGTTTGGTATAAAGTTGTTTCTTATGTGTCTCACCTTTCTAGACAATTTTTATGTGCAAGGACATCAACAAGTTTATAATGTTTACAATTTGGCACTGTGTTTGAGGCAATCTGTAAAAAAGAAAATATTTGTTTCTACTGTGAAAACTGAAGGATGGGTGACCATATTTCCACATGGTCGTGGGCAGCAAAAACATAGGTTTCTGACCTCAACCTACCACTGATAAAAGTGGCATCTTGAAATTATTTATAGAAAAAAAACCAACCAAACAAACAAACACACACACACACACACACACACACACACACACACACACACACACCCCACAAGAGGAAGCATGGAGCTGATACCAGAAGCAGTAGTTGTTATGATCAAAGTTTGCATCCTGTGTGAATTCTGTAATATCACCTGTTACCTCTTTGGCACTTGATGTTCTTACAGTTTTTACTACATCTATTAAGGATTCTGATTCTCTAATCTCTTCCAATTCCTGTTCTGTCTTTAGACCTGGATTTTCAAGATTCTGTCACTTCTGTAAAATTTGTAATGCTTGCTAAATATGTTAAATTGTCTTCAAGTGATATCCAGTCATTTTCTAATCAAGATATAACTAGTAAAAACTGAAGAAAGGGATATAAGCCAAAGTAGCTATTATATATATATATATATATATATATATATATATATATATATATATATATATATATAGTGGGAAAATCACTGGAATTGTTCAAAATTATTTTAATGGATTAATTTCTATTTTATTTTGTGTTCTTCAGCACTTATTTGATTGTAGTTTTGGTTATAAAAAGAATATATGTGTGTGTTATTAATCATTTTGTATTGAATCAGGGAATTTTTCTGACAGCTATAGTTATATCTTCAAACTTCATGTCTTGACTTCAATAATTTATTACATTTTAGAAACTGGCTAAGTAACTTACCATCATAAAACTTCAGTTTCCTAGTCTACAAAATAGAATAGTGTTTAGTGTCTATGATTACTAGTTAGAGGAAATAAAGTAATGCATACATAGCAAAAATTTATTTATTTGCCAGGGGTCAAAGGATGAGACCCCACAATTGGAGTAAGGTAAAATAAAGCTTCATTCCTTCAGCCTAAAGCCCCATGTTTACATTAGGCTGTCTCCCAGAGAAGACAACCATGCCCAAGGTCACAACTCAGATTTTTAGGGAGGGGCTATAGGAAGGTTCTAGCTTCTGGTTATCTTTAAAATAGTTGGCTGTTATCTAGAGTACCTTTCTACTGCTCTCTTGTGACCTTTCCCAATAGGCTACCTAGTATTGCCAGGTATCTTAGGCAATGTTAATAAAAACAAGCTTTAGAAAGCCTAACATATAGTTTACAACATGTGTTCCTTAAAAAATGGCGTCCCTCTTTGTTCAGAACCTATGAGAAACCTGACATGTGGTCTTCATAAAATGGCATCCTTCCTTGTTTAGAACCCAGAACTCCACAATTTTATATTATGTATATATGTGTACCTGTATACATATATACATATATATGTACATTTTTATTGAGGAGAAGAAATAATTCCAAAAAAGCATGTGTGATTATCCAGAGAGAAATGGGAACCCCATAAAAATGATGTCACTCAGAGCAGAGGGGTGCCATATTGACTTTAGCTAAGCTGATATTATAGATTATAATCACACTTTACCAAACCAAGATTTCCTATAGAAAAATTACGTTGATAGATCATGATTAATGGAATGACTGATAACTATTTTGCTCTCTACTGGAGAATCTCTTCTAAGGGATAATGTAATTTAAAATTTTATTGTCTTTGTTTCTTGAAGCATTTTCAATAAATGTCTCCTTTTCAGGGCTACACTGGTGTCCTTACTCTAGAAATGAGATCAGACAATAACAGAAAATCTATAGAAGAGTTAACCTTAGTTTTATTCACAAGAGTACCCTCCCTACTCATCTCATATACACATTCCTGTGTTCATTTCGGTCTGTGTATCTCAGGAGATGAAGAAATAGAGGTTTGAAAGTGAATTGATTTGTTTTCAGAGAAAAGGGCATTGAAGGTGCTCTTACCCTGCTAGCCAGTGAAGGTCAACTTCCTTTTCCCAGTGTATTCGGGGACCAAGGATGGTCCACCCTTATGACAGAGAAAGATCAGATCCCAGGCCAATGAGCAGAGACCATTTAATCCCTTCACAATGCTTATATAGGACCAAAAGAGGAGCTGGAATATCTGAAGGATAACAGGACATGAGATGTGTGAAAAGCTCAGCACAATGGGGCTTAGGAATACTAACATATTAATCATATGAATTCTAAGGTGGATATTACTCTTAATTGTGCTGTTTTTCCCCATCTCTGGTGCAATGGTATCTCGGAAGCTTTCAACCTCAAGGAGAATTCTTTGAATGCCCTACAGGGGCACCATGGAACAGAGTTCTACTGGGGTTCCATCTGCCAGGTGGTTGGAGAACAGCATCAGAGTTCATCCAACAAAAGGGATCAGAGATGTATCAACAAGAATGCTTTAATTTTTGTTATTTAAATAATAAAATCTCAATTTTTAATCACGTGAACATGTCAAAAAGAAATTTATCGATCATCTAAACACAAGCCCAATTTGCTCAGCATCCTTCATCCAGAGGAGGTCATGAATCAGCAATGCTTGCGGAGGAGAAGGCTGAAGGAAGCCTTCCTCCTTAAAGGATCTTGTGATTTCTGTGACACTTGCTGAGGAAATGGCTCACTGGCAGATACTTACATCTATTGCTTTAAATTTTGCTTAATAAATTTTAAGGTTTTAGCGGCTGGAGAGATGGCGTGGACGTCAGGCATTTGAAAAACCGTGGATTTTTTTTTTTTTTTTACAAATTGCAATCCTGAGCCTGTTAGGAGCGATCTCTGAGTGTAGAGCTAAGAGTAACCCCTGAGTGCTGCAGGGTGTAACCCAAAAACAAAATAAATAAATAAATAAATAAATTTAAGGTTTTAGAAATAAGATAACAATGATTTTAAGTTAATATTAGTTCTTGAGTTAGTTATAGGAAAAATAACTTGTACTTTTAAGCCTCACACATTGTTTCTAATCCTTCTATGGAAAGCATGTTGTATGGGAATACAAGTTATTTTTCATCAGAAAACAATAGCACCCAGCCAGACATAGGAATAGAGATAATGCATTGAAAACACTTAGGCATGTAGTTAAAATGTTGGAAAGATGTTTTTGGTTTATCTTTAATAGGGAAAAGCCCCCCGCAATTGTTTTTAATATTATAATAGGTTTAAGGAAGTAAAATTTATCGCAGTATCATCAAGACTTGCAGAAAAAATTGTGCATAAATTCCTTCCTATGGTCTTCAATAAACTGATTCAGAATCACCTCGCCACTTGAGTATGTGGTTTCCGTTTTCCCATCACCAACTCGTGTAGCCACCACCCTAGGAGAATCACATGGCCCCCCATTCTGTGTTGCCACTGCTGGTCTGTGGCAGTTATAGACATCTATGAGTTCTAAATGTTGAGGGATGATTAAGGGGGATAAACCATAGATTATTACAACAGTGAACATGTCGGATAAAACTGATTCTTAAATGTATTGAGGTTGCTAAGCCATTCATGATTTGACTTTACAGTATGGCTAAAGTCCAATTATTCAACAATGCTATAAGGTAACATTAGTGAGATTTAACACAAATTTGGCACTTATTTTAGGGCTGCAAGCCAGTCGAAATAGAAACTTGCTGAATCACTCAAAGAAAGGACGGAAAGACTCTCTGAAGGGATATAACAACAAAGCCCCTTAAGCCTCTGGGACTCAATTAAATGTTAAAGTTAATATGGTTACATTTTATGATCTATTTATTTTTCATCAGACCATGCTTTTTAACATTTTAAATACGTTTTATCTTTATTGATTGAAGTAGTGTGAATTGAAGTAGTACTATACATGATGACTTCATGTGTACATAATCACAATGCTACACATATGACCAGAGTAACTGCTTCCCTTGCCCAAAGTCCTGAGGCCCTTCCAATTCACACATCACCAACACCACTGCAATTCAGTTATGTGGATCAACTTTGTGATTCTATTGTGTTCATTGGTAACTCACTATGTGTGTTTTAAGTGAATCAGTCATATCTAGGTATGTGAGCCTTTCCTCTAACTGGCTTTACTCAGACATCCTTCAGTTTGCTTTTTTTTTTATTTTTTTCGACATATTGCAAGAGTTACTTTTATTTTTACTTTATTTTTATTTTATTTACTTCTTTAAAATAAACTTTACATTTGTCACAATACTATTTCTTTTATGTAAATTATAAATTTAATAAAAATGGATGTGTTTACAAGGTCAAATCAGCTGTATTCCTTAATATTAAAATATTATATGTGTACTTATATAAAAGCAAAATCACTTATGATCTGTCAGAGAAATAAATCTATTTGTATTATTTTTAGGTTAGTTATTAAAAATAGTAAATAAGAGCCGGAGAGAGCTTAAGGGATCTGAAAGTATTGCATGTGTAGTTTCAAGTTTGAGCCCTGACCTGCACAATCTCTAAGCTCCCTGCTGACCTGAGCACAAGCACCTCATTGCCTGAATTACCTCTGTTGTCAACCCTGAGCCCCCAAAATATTAGGCCAAATCAAGTCACAAACAGAAAAGTGCTTCCCGAGCACTCCTGAGAAACAAATTGTATATGCATTTCTCCTGTGAATATGTGCAAGTGGATCGATTCAAAATTCTGAAGGGAGGTGAGAGGAGGGACATTTATATTAAAAAAATAGAAAAGGCATTGAAGATTATCTCAAAGAACCTTCATGTTTCCGTAGAAATGAGTTCGTAATGGGATTTTCAGAACAGTAAGATGCTGAAGTTGATGTAAAGCTCTAGATAGTAATGTATTCACAGTGCTACATGCACAGAACATTTGTTGCCAATTGGGCAAAGCAAGGATTCTTGTGTTTGTCACTGATCCCTAGTAGGAGGAAAATTAAGATTTCCGTAGAAAGGACATTTCAAATTACAGTCATAGGCATAGTTTCCTTTCATTACATATTGACTGGTTGTGTAAAGCCCTCATTTCTTTCCAATATGTTAAAGACTCACTGAAAGCAAGAATGGTAGTATTTTTTTTCACTTCCATTTACCAAGTAGATTTAACAGACATTAAATTGAATGAACAGTAGTAACATATTTTCTCATTATTTAAACATTAACGATATTTAACAGAACTTCATACATGTTTTAAAACACAGACTAACTTTTACATGATGAGGAAATTCTATAGAGAATTAATGGTGTCTTAAATAACACTTCACTAAGCATAAAAGAGTAATATTTGCAAAAAGAAACACTAAAAACTCTATTATGTTAGCATCATACAGTGTCTTTAGTTTTTTTTGTTCTTTGTTAATTACACACTTCTACATTCAGATAGTTCATGTTGGCAAGAAGGAGTCCTAGCATTTTTTATTTTAAATTCTCAGGCAATAATTATTTAATACACTTTAATTCATAAAACATAGTTTGACAAAGTTCCAATTAGAATTTGCAACCCAAACTATTTATACGTTGAGGCTTATGGTGAGGTTATCATGAGGAAATGGCATAATAAGTCATTTCAAAGTAGTGAGCATTTCTAAATAGAACATTCTCAGAATTAAAAGGTATGGCAGAATCATCAGTAAAACATGACAGTTTGCTGGTAATGACTTAAAATAGTGAACTCAATTTATATATGGATATTTCATGTTGATTAACAATTCAGTGATTATTCTTCTGTATTCTGAATTAAAAGCTTTGATATGTTATTAAAAATGAAGGTGAAGCTGTAGCAATGGTGCATTGGTGTATTATTTTGATCTAAATCAAAGTCATATTATGTGTTTCTGCATTTAGATGTAGCTTCTCATGCCTTTAATATTTCAGAAATTGAAACATTTGTCTCTGAAAACAGAAGTAGTTTAATACAACTTGGGAGATTAAATATCTTACATTCATACTTTTGCTACTATTATGTGCTCAAGGACATCTATAGTGAATGTATTTAAGGAAGAGTTCATATCCATGTTCTCTCAATATAGTGGCCAAGCACTTGAATTGGATCACAAGGTCCATTAGGGTTTAGTGACTGTGGATTCTGCTGTGATTCTTAACTTGGACTCCAAGATATCACTAGATTTTTTTTTATAGAAAATAAAATTTCAGGGATGGTGAGGTGGTGCTAGAGGTAAGGCAGGGGTCTCAAACTCAATTTACCAGGGGACCGCAGGAGTCAAAGTCGGGGTGAGGCAGGGTCGCATAAGGGATTTCACAAAAAAAAAAGTCCTCAAATGTCATTAACAGTTTTAATTATTTCTTCTGAACATGAATAGAACATTGAGTGAAAATCATGAACAGTTCTTCTGAACATGGCATCTTTTGCCTATTCCTTGCTGCCAGAGACTTGACAGTGCTCCTTCTCACAAATCTGAACCACATTTGGCTTTAGAGAGGAAAGAGTTGAGACCCTCAGTAAGGCTTGAAGATGATCATCATTAAGTCTAGACCTGTCCTTTGACTTATTGAAGTTCAATGTGGAGAATAAATTTTCACATAAATATGTGCTCCCAAAAAGGCACATGGTGCACTTGAACATTCGGGAAAGCTCAGGGAAGCTGGGGGACAATTCTCTCAAAAATTGCCCATGCATGTCTGCTTTTCCACTAATCTTCCTGAACTTGGCTTTGAGATCAGAGTTGCAATGCAGGTCAATGAGCACCATTTGAAGCATAGGAGGGGCATCTTGCACATCAAAGGAAAAGGGGTCCACAAAAATTTGGAGTGGCTCTGTGCTTTTTGAAGTCTGCAAATCTGTGATCAAATTCCTTCTCTAGCTTAAAAATAGCATCAACATATTTCTCACCACTGATGGTATGCCTGCATTCACAAGTTCCTTGCATGCTAGGAAATGGAAAAGGTTTGTCTGAGAGATCTGGGATTTCCATAACACAAGTTTTGGGGAGAATGCTTTCACATTGTCATAGGCAGCACTGATAAGCTGCCCCAGGCCTTGTAACATATTGTTTAGTACATTCAGCTTATGTGTGATGTCAACAAGAAAAGCTAAGTCTATGAGCCATTTGTGATCACTCAACTCAGAAACAGCATTACCATCCTTCTCCATGAAGGCTTTCACTTCTCTCAATTCAAAAAATCTTTTTAGGATATTTCTCCTGCTGAGCCAACGTACCTTGTTGAAATAGAGCACATCTCATATTCTGACTCCATTTCCTTTTAAAAAGCACAGAACCTCCTGTGCTTTAAGCCCCTGGATCTGATTTGGTTGATGCATTTTACAACAATAGATATCACATTGTCATACGGCAGGCATTTGCTGCAAAGGGAATGCTGATGGATAATGCAGTAAAGAACAATGGCCTTCTCTACATCCTCCTCTTCAAGTCTTTTTTGAACAAGTGCCACCAGTCTATTTTTCCTCCATGTCATTGATGGCACTCCATTGGTTATTATTCCAACAAACTTCTTCCATGGCAAACCTGCATTCTCAATGGCATCACGCAGATGCCGAAATATCTCATTAGCGGTGATTGGCCATGCATTGGAATTATTGTGAGCAGCTCCTCTGTCAAATCAAAATTGCAATCAACACCAGGGACATAAATTGTGAGCTCCGCAGTGTCTGTTATATCTGTGCCCTCGTCAAGAGCAACTGAGTATGCATCAAAACATTTGGCTTTCTCACACAGTTGATGATAAATGTCACTTGACATGTCAGAAATGTGCTCTGCCACAGTGTTGGCAGAAAGGCTGATTTTGCTAAACTGACCTTTCTTTTCCAGACAGGTAGTACTTGCAGCCTGTAACATGCATTTTTTTAAACAAACTCTCGTTCTGTGAATGGTTTCCTTGCCTTAGCAATCATCTCACTAACCACATAACTAGCTTCGACTGATGCAACATTCTCTTTGGTTGCTTTCTTGAAGAAATCTTGTTGCCTCATTAGACATGCTTTAAGACTAGCAACCCGCTTGGCTCTCTCATTTCCTCAATATTTTGCACATTCCTCAGCATGTTTAGTTGAATAATGGTGTTTCAAGTTGTATTCCTTGTGCACTGCAGCTTTCTCTGAGCAAATAAGACATGTGGGGATGCCCCTGTGGTCAACAAAGAAATACTGTGTCTCTCCCACTTTTCCTGAAATTGTCTGTGCTCCTCATCAGTCTTTCTCTTCACTTCAGGCTTTGATGAAGTCATGATGAAGGTATGACAAAATCTAATTCTGTAATAAACTTCTCTCCCTTCTCTCCCTTAGGTCTCTGATAATGCAAGGGACAGCAGGCAGGAGCACTGGAAATGATGTCTGTGCTAGGCACAAAGTATTCTTGATTATTCGCTTACTGAATATTCACAATAAAAAAATCGCATTAGTAAGAAAAAAATTGCAAAAAATCGCATTAAACATTTGCATACCACAAATGGACCTGCTCGGGGTATGCGAATGTTTAATGCTATTCTTATCTTACTAATACGATTTTTTTTCTCTTTTTTTATTTAATTATGACAACAAAGATGCAAAGAAAGAGGACAGGGTAGAGTTACAGTGGAAGCCCAATTACCCATAAACAGGATTCTCGGTAGTCCCATCGATGATATCCCAGCCTTGAACTTTCAGCCAAAGAACATTAAGAAAAACAAAACTGAACCCATGTACAATACAATTACTTTGTCCCTCAAATCCCCAGTTGTAGTACATATTATTTCTTAGCAGCACACCATATAATCTAAAGACATTAGACTTATGTAACTCCTTAAACATTGAGGGCAAAGTACATTTATCTAGTTCCATGCACATGCTTACTGGTTTAAGTTAACCTCAAAAGTTTTAGTGGGTTGTTTTTCTTAAGGATTGGAGTCAAGGGAACATAGTAAAAAACAATATTAAAGTGGCATTTGTTTGCATAGGCCCACCAAAACATAAGGGACATGGAAAGAAAAATTATGGTCTAAATACAAGGAGACCCTACCCCTGAAGTTTCCTGGCACAGGACTGACTCTAGGCTCTATGCAAACTAGTTTGTCCAATTCAAGTCATCGTCTGTAGTGGCAATACACCTCCATTCCTCACATAGTCTCTGTTGTTGGTATCATGCTTCTGTATTAAAGATCCTGGAGTCTGCATATTGCAGTCAGGATGGTGCAGAGCATCCTCTCGTTTCACCTCACACTTAAGGGGCAATAGAGAGAACCATGTCCTGTAGAGCAGGTCATTGTTGTTGTCACGTCTTCTCAGTGTAAACGGAAGCCTCTTTTTAGGAGGTCGATGTCAGACCCTTGGTAGTGTCTTTCCTGGTAGAGGACTGCTTTCAGCTGTTGCTATAAAAGACCTTGGATGCTTCGTAGATAGCTTGCCTGGTTCCGGTGTGAATGGAGGATGCCCATTCTTCTGAGGCCTGTGCCAGGTCATTATATTAATGTTCAGGGTGTAAGGTACATTGTACTGAGATTTATTAGATAAGAACTTATCTGTATGTATAGTGTTTTCCCATTTTAATGTGTCTATGCAAACAAGGATCAATGCCATGAAGCATTGTTGGTGCATCTGGAGGCAATAGGAACAAGACCAGCAATTTCCATGACATAGTTCAATCATAGTCATCAAACTGAGGGACAGTTCCACCAACAATCCTTACTGAACAGCTTACAAAGAAAAGACAAGATGAAAAGTGGATAGAAACATCATGGTAGAAGAATATATAGAGAGTTACAGCAGTTAAAGAAAATACCCATAAAATATTCAAAAGATATATGTGTTCAATATGTGTTCAATTTGTGTCCTTCTAAATAGTTCTGGGATTTGTTAGATCTACTGTATGTCTTTGGTCAGAGATTAGAACTGTGTGTTACTGAAGTTAAGAAGGGTAAATCTGGGGTACTGATGGTTGGGAGGAGCATATGTTCGCGCCGGGGGGGGCCCCCCCCGCACCGGTTTGCAAAATGTACACTTGGTATGAAATTGCCAGTGACAGCCTGAGTATAGCTGAGCAGTTATCTGCCCACTACCCTAGATCAACTCCACCCCCTTAAAGCCAACCTCTGGAGCTGGCCTGGGAGTGGGGAAAACCCAGGGTGCCTCATCAGCTCCTCCCAGAAACCCCCTGTGCTCAGGGGTTACTCCTGGTTCTGCACTCAGAAATCGCTCCTGGCAAAACACCATTGCTCCGGCCAAGATTGTTGTTAATATTATGTTCATTTGCTAAGTGAACACTATAAATCCCTCCATCAACATGGAACTCTGTCACAAGCTTTGGAGGACACCTATCTGACAATGTAAAGATTAACACAATGTTTGTCACATAATGTTAACTTCAAAATGGCTTAATGGTAATTCAATACAAGTTGGATCAGAAACTTTTCTTTTGTTGTTGTTGTTGTTTTGTTTTTTTTTTGTTTATTTTTGGTTTTTGGTTTTGGGCTCACACTCTGTGGTGATCAATCACTCCTGGCTGGTCTGGGTATCAGACTCAGGATGGCTGCATGCAAGGCAAAACACCCTCCCAGCTATGCTTTTGCTCTGGGCTCTGGGATCAGAATATTTTTGGATTTTCAATAGATACCAGTTACATTATACTGACTTAGATACTAGTGCATTAATACAAAAAAGTGTTCCATTTTAGCTGTTAACCTGAAAATCCCCGAAATTAGTTATATTAACCTCACAGACAAATTATTTTCAGTTATTCCGTTTGCAAATGAAATCACAGAATGCATAGAAAATCAATTCCAGAGTGTCGAAATAAATCTGCTTTCAGATGCACCCATAGAATATAAACTGAGCTATATTCATTGTTTAAAATAAATTCCTTAGGCCCTGTTTTATTCTCTTTCTTTCTTTTTGGGGTCCATAGTTGATGCTACTCATGACCTACTCCTTGTTCTCCTGAAATTAAACTCGGGTGGTTGTGTGCAAGGAAACTACTCACTATACTATCTTTCAAGCCCTGTTTTATTCTATTATTGTAAAACGTAATTACTGCAAGAAAAATCAAATGATTTAATTTGCAAACTACTGTACAGGTATTATCAGATATTTTCATGAAACTGAAAAATGTTTACTAATCTGTCCACTAAGTAAAAAAAAAAAAGAGAAAGGTCTTATTGTGTTTTTGGTTGTTTGCTAATTTTTATTTTATAATAATTTTATTATATTATATATTATTTAATATTTCTATATCATTTATTTTTATTGTTTATATTATCTAGTATTTAATATACTTATCTTTATTTTATTATATATTTATATTATTTAAATTTTTAAGTTAGCTATATCACTTTTATATCATTTATATTATTGTATTATTTAAATATATTATTCACATTATTTTTATTTTTTGTATTTATTTTTATATTATTTAATTATTTATATTTGTATTGTTTCATATTATTAGATTATATCACTTTTTATATGATCACTTTTTATGTTATTTATATTATATTATATTATGATTATTTATTATATTATTTAATATGATATATTGTATTGTATTTTTAAATACTATTTATATTATTTAAAGGAAACAGAACATTTTTTCTTTGATCTAGTTGAAAAAAGTTGATCATCTACCTGAAAAAATAAATTTTCATACGTTTAAGATGCTTCTTATGTTAAACAACATTAACCCTTGCACAAAAAAAATGTACATCAATATAAAATAAAAATTCTTTATGTATTACATAGTATTTATAAATATGCATTTATTTATGCATATACATAGTGTCTATGCATAGACTTTTCCCTAGAGCTATATGTTTTTAAGCAGTTTGAGGGACCATGAATGGAAGAATGATTTCTGAGAAAATTGTCTATACATGAGACTTTGAGTACTTCTCTGTTGAAGGTTATTGGTTCAATTTATTTCTTATGACTATATCATATACACTATGTTCACATTTTATCATAAATCACTAGATCTAAAGGAGTCATTCTTAGTATTAAACCTAAATATCAGTTTATGTTTTAAAAACCTACATACAATTGTTCCACAAATATGGTTGCTGTTTAGATTAATTCATGAATAGAATCTTAATGCAGCTTCAAGATTTTTATTAATGTGATTTATCACCTTGCAGTACTTTAGTGAAAGTTAAATGTTCACTAAGATTACTCTACCACTCTCTCTTAGCAAGAAAAGAGGCCTTAAACAATTCCACTTTTTCCTATCAATATAATTTGAAAAAAGTATGCCATCAGGGAGTTTAAAGATACCAATATGTAATTATGTTTATTAGTCTGCTATACATAATGTTCTGTTATACATTTCTGTTTTTATGCTTACTTTTAAATCCATATACATCACTGATAATAGAAATGTTTTGGGCCAATAAAATTGATACATAAGATTTTTTTTAATTTTTATTTTTATCATGGTGGCTTACATATCTTTCACATTAGTATTTTAGGTACATATTAACATTGAATCAGGGAATAACCACCACCAAATTCGTCCTCCCCCCCTTCCCCATTCCCTTTCTGCAACCCATATCCCCCACAATCACCCCCCCCAGACTGCTTAGTAGGTGGTCCCCTCTTTGTCTAGCTTACTATCAGTGATCATACATCTGTTTGGTCCTGGTGCCCTCCCTTGTTTCTCCTCTATTTGAGAGGTTAAACCTAGATAAATCGAGTTATGTGGTTTTGTTTGCAGGAAAGAAAGGCAATAGAATGGGGTAAAGATTAAGCAAAAAAAATTAAAAATAAATTAATTAATTAATAATTAAAAATATATGCTGAAAATGGATGGAGTCCTTCTAGTGGCTATCTGCCTCAGTTTCAAAGAGGACATGAAAAAGGTAATTGAAACACCATAACAATACAAAAATAAATGTCAAAGTAAATATCCAGTGAGCCCTACAGCAATTAAGAGAAGCACCACACAATAGTCTTGGTTCTGAATTCAAATCATGCCGGAGTGCAAATAGAAGGAGAAAGATAAGATAAAATAATATAAAAATAGAAAAGGAGACATCAACTTCAATATTTATACCAAAATAAAGATGTCAAAAAACAATCAATCAATAAATATATATGTGGAAAAATGATTATTTTGTGCTTTTTATTTTCTTTTTCCCCCTGCATAGGCACAGTAATTATTGGGGATAATATAGAGGGAATTCCCTTGGCCTAGGAGATACAGGGTTTCTCCATCCCTGAAGTATACTGTCATGGGATTAACTATAGACTCCTTGCATGATCATTTACTCTCCCCTCAGTGCTTTTGTACTGTATGGAAGACTTCTGCTTTGTCATGATACATAAGATTTTATAAAAGAAATACTATTCATATTTTACATGTACATATCTTTTTTCGCCTCCATGTACATATCTTTTTAAGAAACGTCCAATATAAATAAATAGTGATTAGATACTTCCTGTAACTTATTGAAAGATTCTATGTTGGAAAATATAAAGATTAAACTGAAAGACTCTGAATGTTGATTTCCTCTATTTAAATTTTTGCTCTGTCAATTATAATCTCTGTGGCCTCAGAATGTTATTGCTTTTGTTTAGCCTTTGTTTTTTTTTATTTCTAAAGTGAGACTAGTTTAATTATGACCTATCTCATATGAGTCTTCTACGAAATACTAGCCCATGCTAAGCAAAAAGACATTTGATAAGCAAATCAATGCATTAAACCTCAATTCAAAAACCCATAATCTATTATCCAAAACTATGCACTTAAGTAAGAGGTAATTATCCTATTATTTGAGACAAGTGGAATGAAGTGGTTAATTGCCTTAATGAAATAAATGCCCAAGAAACCATTCTTTTTTTTTTTTTTCTTTCTGGGAATGATTGGAGCCTCAACTTTCTGACAATTTAAGTTTAGAACCTGATTTCTGAATCTCCTGTATTTCTTTTTCCACAAAAGCGAGAATCTCTATTATGGTAAGAACTTGTAAGTTACCACACTAATTAGCATACATATTCCCTTTTGAAATCTTCTCCTAAATCTACTGCATGGCTGGCCATCCATTCAGTTAGTAAAAACTTTGCAGTTGGGAGAGTCCCCCCTCTTCCCCAGGCTGACATTCCATCTTTCCAGAGCTCAAGGCTTTCCCATATTTAATCAAATTGACTTTCTCAAGTTCAATAGATACTAATGAACTAAATCCCTTTGCCCTTGACACCCTTTCAAGTATATGCAAACTATTATTCAGATCCTTTAATTCTAAGCCTCATTTTCTTTTTTTCTGGACTAAACTTCTTCACACTTCTCTAGTTGTACTTCAAATAGTATGTTGTCATAATCAGTGTATTTTATTCATGAGTAAAATTTAGGTGGTGAAATATAAATGCTCAAGAATAAAGGAATTGCGTAGAAGAATATACTTTAAAAGGGATAGAGCAGCACAGGATATATAATAGATAATATAGCAATTAGACTTTTTAGGCAGGTCACAGTTAGCCATATTCAAGCAAAATTGATGCTTAACCAAACTGTGTATTTAAAAAATATTAAGGAATTTTCTGAATAATTTCCTGTTAAAAAGTGATATTTTACCCAGGTGATTAGACACCATCCGTCCAGCCTTGAACCCTGGATCTCAGACATAGTAACGACACAGCTCTTCACAACAGCTACAGGAAACACATCTCATCAGGGACAGCCTTAATACTGCTGGGAACCAACAAGTGCCAGCTCTAATATGATATCCTGACAACGAGAAAAATGGGAACAACCTGACCTAAGAGCAGATTATCCTACCCCACCAGCTGACGATAAGACAAAATCAAAAGACTTGTCACCCTTTGGTCTGTCCAAAAGCCAAGATCACGATTTACAGATGACTGGCTGATAGAACCATGACCGGAATATATGTATCCTGGCACCAATAAAAAGCCCTAGTCTAGGATTTGAGCTACTACCTGCACAACCGCCATGATCGCCAGTTCCAAAGGTCTGTCTGAGACAATTGCAACGGAATGGGTCTTCTGGAAACATAAAGAAAGATGCTATCCTAGGCTCCGTCCTAAAATCAGCGCAAAGACCAAGTCCACCAACCACAGAACACAGATTAAAATGACACTGAGGGAACAGAACTTCTAGAACCACAAAGAAAGACTTCATCATAAGCTCCACTCCTTGACCTGTGCAGATACCGAGATCTCTAGATACAGAGGTCTGATTTTATCGCCCAGGACGGAGCAGAAGTCTTCCAAACACCACGAAAGCACCAAGGGGAGAGTAAATGAACCTGAATGGAGTCTATAGTTAATCCCATGACAATATATTCCAAGGGTGGAGAAACCCTGTATCTCTTAGACTTAGGCCAAGGGAATTCCTTTTCGAATGACCCCAATATTTACTGTGCCAGTGCAGGACGGGAGAAAAAAAAAGGCAAAAAAGCACAAAACATTTTTTTATTATTTATCTATCTAGCTTTTGTCGATTTCTTTGTTTTGGTGAGGTTATTGAAGTTGTTGTCTCCATTTATATTTATTTATTTATTTTCTTCTTTTCTTCTCTTTCTTTATGTGCTCTGCCATGTATTTTTTTTTTTATCTCAAAACTATGGCTTTTATGTGGTGCTTATCTTTATTGTTGGAGAGCTCAATGGATATTTTATTTGACACTTCTTTTTGTACTGTTGGGGTGTTTCACCTCTTTTTCCCCTTTGTCAGAGCCTCTAGAAGGACTCCACCCATTTTCGGCATATTTGATTTTTACCCCAGTTTATTACTTTTCTCTTCTTCAAACAAAACCACGTAACTTGAACTATCTAGTCCCGCCTCCCAGTTAAGAGGGGGAAATAAGGGAGGTACCAAGACCAAACAGGTGTAAGACCACTAAGTAGTAAGCTGGGCACAGAGGGGACCACGTATTTTAGCAAAACCGGGGTGAGGGGGGGAGGATATGGGAGGTAGGGCGGGAACGGAAGTGTAGGGAGGACAAATCAATAATGGGAATCCCCCTGATTTTATGTTGATATGTACCTAAATATTATTGTCAATAATATGTAAGCCACTATGATCAAAATAAAAATTACATTTAAGAAAAGTGATGTTTTGGGCCTGGAGAGATAGCACAGCGGCGTTTGCCTTGCAAGCAGCCGATCCAGGACCAAAGGTGGTTGGTTCGAATCCCAGTGTCCCATATGGTCCCCTGTGCCTGCCAGGGGCTATTTCTGAGCAGACAGCCAGGAGTAACCCCTGAGCACTGCCGGGTGTGGCCCAAAACCCAAAAAAAAAAAAAAAGTGATGTTTTAATTTTAGGATTTAAAATTAAAACTTTACAGTAATCCATGAACTAACACTATAATCGTTCAGGTTTTACACTGTCAAAATTTTATCTTCAAAAAATAAAATTTTTTTTTATCTTTTCCATATATAAAAGAGTCCAAGGTTTAGCTCATGTGGTACAACACAGGTCAGACATGCAGAAGACACTGGGTTTGACTCTTTTCACAATAAAATTACATACATATCATACATAGGAAAACATTCTACCCACTGCACCAAATCTACCACTCAAGTGCCATAATATATCCCAATGCAGTGCATTGGACACCTTACAGCCTTTCATCTTTCCCTTCCTTGAAAACATTGGTTGAGTGTGAACAGAGTCTAAATGTCTCTTTGTATTGTGTATTGCTCACTGGGTTTGCTTCTTCCTATACACCTTAGGAGAAAAATTATCTGGTGTTTGTCTTTTGCATTACAACTTATTTCTCCTTCTAGCTCCATTCAAGTTATATCTGAAAATAAGCTTCCCTCTTTTATAATGAATAGAATTTCCAGTCTGTGTGTGTGCTTGTCTGTGTGCCACGTTTTCATTATCCACTCATCTGTAATTGAACAGTTGTGTTGTTTTCAAATCCTGGAGTGTGTAAGTATAACTTCAGTTACTGTAAGTAGGAATTAGTGTTGGATTGGTGTGCTTATGCTCTTTATATTGACACTTAGTAGTAGAACGATGGACTGTGTGGAATTTTACTTTTAGTCTTTTGAGAAATATACATGCTGATTTTTTTTTTTTTTTTTTTTTTTTTTTTTGGTTTTTGGGCCACACCCGTTTGACGCTCAGGGGTTACTCCTGGCTATGTGCTCAGAAATCGCCCCTGGCTTGGGGGGACCATATGGGACGCCGGGGGATCGAACCGCGGTCCGTTCCTTGGCTAGCGCTTGTAAGGCAGACACCTTAGCTCTAGCGCCACCTTCCCGGCCCCTACATGCTGATTTTTAATCTAGCCAAGACCATTGACCAATCACACTGACAGAAATTAAACTTTTCACCCAGACCCCACCAACAGCCATTTCTGGGCTTTTTGTTATAATACATGAGCACTGGGGCCTTTTGATTTTCATCTTTACATATCTTTATGAAACATTTATTCAGCTGTGCTCTCATTTTTTATGACATTGTTTACTTTCTTGTTCAGTTCTGCGAGTTTTTAAATATTAGCCCTTTATCAGGTGATAGAATGCAAGTATTATCTGTGATGTCTTTTCTTTTTTATAATAGAGGAGGCTACCATCTTGTTTTGTGTGAGTCTGAAGAGGGGTGAGTCCCAAGTTCTGCTCAGGAGATCCAGGGGTTCCTCCTCCCTGAGATTCTCAACAAGGGGCTGATGTTGCAGTACTGTCTGACATGTTGTGATGCTGGGAAATGACAACCACAATTCAGATCATACTTCTTATGCCCTACGCTTTCTCTTTGTTCCCTCAGGAGAATGACTTTGGTTTAAAGATGGCTTCTTTTCTTTTATATTTTTATTATTTTATTTATACAATTTGATTACAAACATTATTGTAGTTGGGTTTTAGTCATATAAAGAATACCCCTCTTCACCAGTGCAACATTCCCATCACCAATGTCTCAAATCTTCCAACCCCCTACCCCTCCACCTGCATTTGGGACAGGCATTCTACTTCCCTCATTCATTCACATTGTTATGTTAGTTGTTAGTGTAGTTATTTCTCTAACTGCACTCATCACTCTTTGTTGGTGAGCTTCCTATGAGAGCTGGATCTTCCAGCCGTTCTCTCTATTGTCTCTGAGAATTATTAAAAAATGTGTCTTTTATTTTTTCTTAAAATCCATAGATAAGTGAGATTATTCTGTGTCTATATCTCTCCCTTTGACTTACTTCACTCAGCATAATCGATTCCATATGCATCCATGTATAGGAAAATTTTATGACCATCTCTCCTGACTGCTGCATAATATTCCGTTGTGTATATGTACCATGGTTTCTTTAGCCATTCATCAGTTGAAGGGTATATTTTTTAAAGATTTTGTCTGGAACATTTCTTAACATCAACCATTCACAATTGTTCAGGTTCAGATTCAGTTCATTTACTTTTTATTTTTTTTGGAAGTCAAAACTCTCTTTTTCTTTTTGTCCATAATATTATATTAATATCTTTTGGCTATGAGCTCAGAAATCACCCCTGGCTTGGGGGACTATTTAGGACACTGAGGAAATCAAACTGTGATTCATCCTAAGTTAGTGAATGCAAGTCAAATGACCTACCACCTGTGCCACCGCTTGGACCCCTCATAATCTTATATTCATATCTTTAAGATTAATTAGTACATTTTAAAAACTTAAGTTTTGAGTCACATTAATAAAAACAATTGCATTTCCTAGACCAGAGAGATATTATTCGAATGAGTTTTTTGCCTTGCATGTTACTGACACCAGTTCAATTCCTGGCATCATTTGGTCCTAGAGCAGCACTGAGAGTAATATCTGAGCACAAAGTATGAAACAGCTGCTGAGCGCACACAAACAGTGTTTCCCCTAATGCTCCATCAAAAAAATAGAGGCTCAGAATTTAGTAAGAAACAAAAACTGGGTTGCTGCCTGTACCTAATCATCTTCATTTTTATTCATTTGTATAATACTATAAAGTTTGTTTGCTTTTAAAGACCTCAGTTAATATTTATCTAAAATGAAGATGATTTCAGTGGAGATCATCGAAAGCACTTGAAAAAATTTTTGAGCAGAATTTTTGCATCATACATCAAACTTGCTAGGGCAAGGGTATTTTTTATAATGTTCTTTACAGTATTTCATTCAACAAAAATAAATAGCAACTTGGGGCAAGATCAGTAGCTCAGTGGGAGTGCATTTGCGTTGCATGTGGCTGATATAGGACAAACTGTGGTTCAATCCCCCTGTGTCCTATATGATCCCCCACGCTAGGAGTGATTTCTGAGAGCATAGCCAGGAGTAACACCTGAGCATCACCGGGTGTGCGCCCCAAAAATTAACAAAACAAAACAAAATAAATAGGAACTGGAGAACTTCTTCCTTTTTAATGTCATTTTACATTTTTCTTCCAATGCACCAATAATAAATACCTAGTTTTCCTAGACATAGCCACATTATACCATTACTAACAACTGTGTTTGTAACTGTATTCTATTATTAAAAAAACATTGCTTATAAATAATGATTCAATATACTAGTTCTATTTTTTTCTTTTTCTTTTTCTTTTCTTTTCTTTTTTTTTGGGGGGGGGCACACCTGGTGACACTCATGGGTCACTTACGGCTATATGCTCAGAAATCGCTCCTGGCTTGGGGGACCATATGGGGTGCCAGAGGATTGAACCACAGTCTGTCCTAGGGTAGAACATGCAAGGCAAACACCCTACTGCTTGTGCCACAGCTTCGACCCCTCAATACACTAGTTCTATGGAACTCTCATGGGTTGATTTAAGAAAATGAAATTTTCTTCTCAAATGGGAAGATTCTCTTTATGAATTCAGAAAATCAACTGTGAGACTAGAGTGAAAGCATAGTAGTTAGGGCACTTGTCTTTCATACGTCTAACATGACTTTGATCTCTGTCAACACATATGGCCCCTCAAGAATCATAAGGAATGTAGAGTTAGGACTAAACCTTGATTACTGTCATGTTATCAAAGGCAAAGAGAGAAAAGAAAGAAGAAAGAAAGAAAGAAAGAAAGAAAGAAAGAAAGAAAGAAAGAAAGAAAGAAAGAAAGAAAGAAAGAAAGAAAAGAAAGAAAGAAAGAAAGAAAGAAAGAAAGAAAGAAAGAAAGAAAGAAAGAAAGAAAGAAAGAAAGAAAGAAAGAAATAAATAGAAAGAAAGAAAGAAAGAAAGAAAAAGAAAGGAAGGAAGGAAGGAAGGAAGGAAGGAAAGAAGGAAAGAAAGAAAGAAAGAAAGAAAGAAAGAGAAAGAAAGAAAGAAAGAAAGAAAAAGAAAGAAAGAAAAAGAAAGAAAGAAAGAAAGGAAAAGAAAGAAAGAAAGAAAGAAAAGAAAGAAAGAAAAGAAAGAAAGAAAGAAAGAAAGAAAGAAAGAAAGAAAGAAAGAAAGAAAGAAAGAGAAGAAAGGAAGGCAGAAGAAAGACAGAATAAAGAAAAGAAAGAAAAGAAAGAAAAGGAAGGAAGGAAGGAAGGAAGGAAGGAAGGAAGGAAGGAAGGAAGGAAGGAAGGAAGGAAGGAAGGAAGGAAGGAAGGAAGGACAGGGAAATTTAATTGTGTTGGTTTTCTATGTTTATTTTTAATTTACCACATACTGATATGCTCAAGGCTCACTCCTGGCTCTTCACTCGTGGTGGGGCTCAGATCGCAGATGGTGTGCTGGAGATCAAAGTCTGGTCAGTCATTTGGAAAGCAAACACTGTATCCACTGTATTGTCTCTCCAACCCCACAGCTGGCTTTTCAGCTGGCTTTGTTATGAGACTAGTTATTAGCCTAAAGAAAGAACCCAATACATATGTACAAATTGAAAGAACAAATGACACAAGAACAAGGGAAAAAATGGGAAAACCATGAAATATCTATATGATCTATACATATTTACTTAATATCAGTATATTTGAACTACAAATATGATAAAAAAAACACAGAACTCAATATTCTGACTATTAAAGTAGATATGCCAGAGAATGATGCTTTTCATTTTTATTCCTTTTCTGCTCTAAGCACTCCTCAGGGGAAATACTTTTTATGTGAATCAATGTCAATTTTATTTATCCAGTGTATACTGTGTCTACATATTTACATATTTCTTCAGTACCCTTCTCACAAAGACTTTAGCATAGTATATTTTTACCACTTTATACTTTGTTTTCAATGAAAGATATGTCTGAGAAATTATATTACATATAAATATCTGACATATATTAGATATATCATAAAATCACTAGAGACATCATATTTGTGGTGGTGAAAAAGACGAAGTATTATTTATCAAATTTATTATTAAGGTACACATTTGCATTTAGTGTGTCTTACAAGTAATGCAGTTATAGGTACAGGTAGCATTTTCAAATATTATTACAAATAATAGCATTGTACTAAAGTTGACTTTCATTTGTGGAAGTACAACTT